>NC_139765.1:61465691-62030516 GCF_965231275.1 Zosterops lateralis
AGTGTTAAACATAATGAACTGGTTAATTCTTTTGTTCTGTGAAAATCATTTCTCAAGTGATGATTAATCTGACTAGATGCAAACCTTGCTTTAATTTCTTCGCTTTTATCAGATATACAAAACCTTAGAATGGTGGTTCTGCAGTTAAATGCAGACTGGAAGGGATCTCAGTATGTCTTCAGTCCAAAATCCTGCTCAAAGGAGAGCCAGACCAGGTTGCTCAAGACCTTAATCCAGTCTGCTTTTAAAATACAGCCATGATGGAGAGAAACTGCACAAGTTCCTTTGGTGGCTGCTGCCATGTCCTTCCAGAATCATCTCTTCTGCAGGCTGAATGAGCCCTGCTCCCTCAGCTTCTCCTCCCAGAGTGTGGGCTCCAGCCCAGCCCAGTTGAGCCTCTGCTCAACTCCTCCCAGTTGATCAGCACTGACAAACTTAATTAGTACATTTTATTAAGAAAAGAATCATTGTAGAAGCATACTTCAAATCCTTTTACTTCATACTTCTCTGTCAATTTAGAGATTTCAAGAATTTTAAAATTTGTGGTAACTGCAACATTTTTTTTCATACCAGAAACGACAAAGGTTTTGTTGATCTTGAAGGATAATTTAGGTGATTGAATAATTCAATCTTCATTGAATATAGGCTTTAAAAGATTACATAAGCAAAATTTAGGAAAACCAGTATTTTTTTGTACCAAAAAAATGTAATATATTCATTAGCTTAGAGTTAAATATAGATTTCAAATAGCTATAAATATTCAATGCTTTTAAACCCTAGGATTCATCCAATCGATGTTTCACTAAATAATAAAGTACAATAGATTACAAAACAAAAAAAGGGACAGAGTCTTCTCCCAAAGACTGAAAAAGGTGGGAACCAGGGACCTAGTTGTTGGCACTGTGTCAGTAGAGAGACAATGGATGCTTGTTCTATTATTTATATGAGCTCTCTGCTTGGCAGATGCCACTGCAATAACCCTTTATTTCAAGTATAGAAAAAATAGAATTTGCTTTCCTTTATAATCGCACCATGCAAAATACTAATGAAAATGTTGGATTTCCTATAGCTGAGAAGAAAGTATTGTTGCAATCTGCTTTCAGTTAGTAAGAAGCTCTAATCATTCCAGTCACATAGAACTAGACAGAATTTTTAAAAACCTACATCTTTTTATTCTCTGAGACAGAAGAGAAAGGAAAATGGAAGTGTTTGTATACAGTTTAAAATGGGAAGTCTTTACCTCTTTTATAAGGTATATAAATTGTTAAGTTGCATCCACCTTTTATACATGCACCTTTCAACCAAATAAAAGTTTGGTGTTCTTTAGGACAACAAAAAAGGATTCTTATAAATTGTAACATGTAGTGGCTGGATGTGCTGTGCACCCCTCTGTTTCCAGTGCTGCAGTGCTAGATCCATCCTCTATAATATGGGTTATAATTATAGAATCTAGAATAGAATCACAGAATGGCCTGCCTGTTCCAGTGCCTCACTGCTCCCACAGTAAAGATTTTTTTCCTAATGTCTATTTTAAACCTGCCCTCTTTAGTCTGAAGTCATTTCCACTTGTCCTGTCACCACATGGTCTTGTAAGAAGTCCCTCTCCATCTTTCCCTTCAGGTACTGGAATGAAATTTCTGTAGGCCTTTCTCATCTATTTTCTATTTAAGAATGTTTGTTTTATTCAAATCATGTTTAAAGTCCTTAAATGTTTATTAAATCAGTCTTTAATCAACCTTTAGGTTGAGTTGAGTTTTTTTTTTTCCCCACGTGTGCTGTCCCCAGAGATAAATTCAGATACAAAAGCCAAATCCAGGTGACACTTGTTCCTCTTGCATTTACCCTATGTAAAGGTTCACCCATGAAATAAGTTATGAGCATAATTTATTCATGTGAACCTCAAACCTCAGATTAGGGCAGTTTCCCCAAAAGAAATGATTGTTCTTTGCCCTCTAGCACACATCCTGGCTTTCTCTGGCCATTTTAGTCCTTTCCCTCTGAAGAATTTTTACCTCTGATTGAGGTTTTTAGAGCAAGTGTGCTAATTCCAGTCTCCTGAACAAATGTCTACATAAGTAATTGCATCTTTCTTGCCAAATTTCCCTGACAGTTTCAGCTGAATATGGTCAGGACAGATGACTTTCTCTATAACATCTCAGTGAGGAAACCATTGGGGACAGGGAGAGAAAAGCAGAGTCAAAATGTGTATTTCAGAACACACAGATCTCATTTCTGCTGCTTTAATTAGACTGAACTTGCATGTCAAGTGAAAACTGAAATAACAACTTGGAGACATTTAACCAGTCAATGGAAGCCTCCCACCCAAGAGCCTTCTGGATCAGCAGCCATGAGTGCTCTGTGCATTTTCCCTACTGGCCCCAGCACCAGAACCAGCACCATCTCCCAGGTTTAACATGTTGGTCTCACTGCTCTTGAAGAAATTTTCACTGAAGGTTTCAGCCCTGGTAGGAAACACAATCCAAAATTCACCCCAGCCTGACCTCACCTCCTACCATGCACAGTAAATGGTTAATAAACCATCTTTGCAGGGCACAGGAAGAAAATGGTTCACACTCCCACTGTGAAAGGCTGTGCACAACCCAGCCCCATGTTCGAGAAGGCCTCTTCTCCATTGTGCTTTCGAGTTATTTTATTCAGAGATCCCTTAATCAGGCAATATTGGAGGAGAATATATTTTTAAAGCTAGTGGGTTAAACAAGACAACCCTACAGAGAAGATCATGCATATTCAACAATGTATTAAAAATAAACCCATTTATTTGGATAAGGAGGGCAACTCTCCACCTCTGGGCAGTGTGGCTGTGTGTCTTTTCCACAGATGGAGCTGGCAGAGCCAGGCAGCAGAGGCAGCACACAAGGGTCAGTCCCACACAGCCTCCTCCCTGTGCTCTTCTGAGCCAAAACACTCTCTTTAAAATGCAACCTGTTAACAAGAGCATGTCAGCAATCCATATGAAGCAATGTGAACTATGAGATACTTCAACACAAAATTCCACCAGCAGTAATTGGGTGTGAGTTATTTTCTGCTCCAGTCCAGGCTCAAAACTTTCCCAGCACCAACTCTGTCCCCCTGCAGTGGTGGGGAAGCAACACAGTCTGTGCTGACATCAGACCTGATTTCAGGGGCACCACTGTGGGGTTGGGGAAGACCAATCTCAGCTTCATAAAGTCACTCTGATATTCCTGGAGCCAGTGTTGTGGATGTCACCCTGAATTTCCATGAGCAGAAACAGCCACTAAACTTTAGTAGCTGGCACAAGGTTAAACTCAGCTAGTGCAAGTAAGAAATAACCTCCTTTTCATTGGTCCTGTAGAAAACCCTTTTTGGCGCATCATGAGATGAGGTATTCTACTGTAGAGCCTTTTTGAAGCCCCCTCTCACATGAATTTGTCCCAGTGCCTTCCCTCACCAGGGAAAGGTGCAGAAGGCCAAGCATCTGTGTAAGGGCAGAACAAGCACCAAGCATGTGAACTCCAGAGCTCCAGGGGAAGGCACAGGCCAGGACTCTGCTCTTGGATGCACAGCTCAGCCTGCTGCATCTAGTCAACATCAGGTGGTAGGGAGGACTCTCTATCAAAGTGGAAGTGTCTCTGAGTTTGTTCCTCCCAGATCACCTGGAATGATTTGTGTCATCACACAGAAGACAAATTGATACTGCTGGGGCTATGTTCAGAGGAGCTGGCAAACTGCACTTGCAAAGTGTTTTTCAGCTTGTTGGCACTTGAGCAGGGTGGCACTTCAAGCCCTGTTTCACAGGTGACATGGATTATAAATAGTTTAAGTAGAGAATCAGCAAGTCTTTTTTCTTTCTTTTTTTTTTTTTTTTTATTTTCAGTGACAGATGATATGGAAGTCCTTATTGTCATCTGATTTCAACTCAAATAGTTGTGGTTTAGGAAGGGAAATTCTTTTTTAAATTGTAATTGAAGTGTGGGGTAAGCAATGCCTTCAACTGCCAGTGAGCCTTGGCATCTGATGTAGTGTTTTTGTGTTCAGACCTCTTTATTCCTCTGTAAGCAGTTCATCCACTCTTGCATAGCCCCAAGCACAGAAATACATCTAGGCTAATGGAAGAATGAGGTTAATATAAAGAGGAATCTTATGACCTCTAAGTTGGTTTTCTTTCAAACCTCTCACTTACCATGTCAGGATGTTCCTGTTCTCTTCCATTTTTCTTTTATTTCTCATCCATTTGGAAAGATAAATTCCTACTTGGAATTATCTCTGGGGACATATGGAATGTGCATCTTGCCTTTTGGCTGCCTGACACATTATATCTGATTAGACACTCTCCCTTTAGCTGGGAATAAATAGCAGATGATGTCAGAGTGGGACTATAGACTGGTGTGGATTAACACCAAATAGTAGTTATCAAGTGCCATTCCTCTAAGAGATATTTAACTACATTTAAGACAGCACAGAAACTTTTCAAAAAAGCACAACATTCAGTTACTGGATATGTATCTATGTGTCACAAAAGCAAAACCCCAGAGTTAATAGTTGAACAATTTTCTTTCTTTAGTAATCTCTTTCAGGCATTGCCAGTATTATTTTTGTAATAATTATCATAAATATTATGTAATTTTTAGACCGGAGTGTGAATATAGGAATTGAAATGAGTTTGGACATGTTACTTGTTTTCATAAGAGAAGAATCCAAGTTCATGATCCTCTTTTGTGAACCTCGTCTGTCAGGTAGGAACATCACCAACAAAGAAAGTTCAATACAGAAAAGGTACAGAAACTGATCTTCTAGAAGTAGATCAGTTCCTGCATAATTGTGCTGCATTATTTTCATTTGCTCCATTAATAAAGTGTAAATACAGAGAAAATAGAGCAGGTAATACTGGCAAAGTGGCAGTAGCAACTCCCTGAACAAGTCTCTGAAGCTGCTGATGCCCATGGCAGGGCAAATCTGATGTGAGCACACACTGCAGCAAGTGCCCCTTCTGCACTGCACTCCTGTCCCCAGGGTGCAGATCACTCCTGCTATGGAACAGCAATAATTGGCTCCTAGTCTGCATTATCAAGCAAGGGATGACAGACACAGAGAGATGCCGATCATTCAACTGGTTGCTGGCTCTCTGCCCAAGTCTCCTTTTTCTCACATGCATGCAGAGATCCAGTAAACAGTACAGGGTTTGGTATTATTGGTATTACTTGGTATTTGTTTGCATTCAGACACATACTCAAGCTCTCCTCTGCATGTGGTCTGTGTTCCAAGGGTTTGCTCTTCTCTGCCTCATAAAGGAATGCTCTGGTTGCCATTGTTGTTGTGTACATTCTGAATTGTGTCCTGGACTGTGGCACAAACAGCATCTCTCAAATCTTGGTCCGCTGCTAATAAAAGTTTTCTTTCCCACTGTCTGCAAAGAGTTCTCTCTTCCATCCTGACAGCTTGGGGTATAGAACTGTTGTACAAAATGCCTTCTGTGCCTTAGGTGTGGCTTTTTCTTGTATGTTGAGGCAGGGAGGCTCAATACATGGAATTCCCACAGTGAAACACATATGCAAAACCTGTCTGTTGGTGCTGCATTGGTTACAAAGCTGGCTGTGGGCTGCCCTGCCATTTCAGCTGCCAGGGAAAGCCACCATAACCAGACCTTCTAAAGAAATCTGGACAGGTTTGATTTTGGAGATTTTTTTGTCAAATTCTGACTTGCATGACTGAATACAACTATGTGTTAAGTTGAAGAAATGTATGTGGCAATCATAGTTTTGTGCATATTCATCACAACAGAGCTTAAATAAATACTTTAATTCATATTTTTAAATGAGACTTAAAGCCTCAGATCTCTTGCCTTTATGCGCTAGAGCAGTGTATTTGTTTTTGTTTTACTCTGTTTTGTTTTATTTATCATGGTCACTGGTCTTGTCAGCAGATATAGAAATGTTAATGTAGAACTATGGCATGAAGTTCTGCTGTATTTTATAGAAGTACTGAAAATCCTAAAATAGTTTCAATAGCTTACATGGCAGGGAGTGCAACCAAAGCCTCACCCTGGTAATGTGGTCCTGGGTCTGTGGCCAAAATACTCTCAGTGCCAGGTGAGGCAAAGCTCCAGCTTTACCTCTGCCTCTGAAAGTCCAAGATGGAAAAGACAACACAGGTCTCCTTCCTCAGGCAGAGGAAGAGAGTGTCTAAAAGCCCTAGGATCATCATTTGATCATAGTTTTGCATTTCAGGACACACACATTGGTGTAAATAGAGCTTTCCTACATGTACACAAAGCAAAGTAGATCCCAGAGAAGTTTTTTTTTCACTCCTATTTGTACTCTGACAGTTTGAAGATGGGTTTCACCCTGAGGATCCACTGTATATGAAAATTTAGTAATAGATGTGTTACTTTCATTCTTCATATTCAGGGTAACTGGCCTTGGCCTAGTAGCCAAGAAAAATATCATTCATTTTGACTTTCATTTTCACACCGTTCCTTTCTGGTCTTTTCTGACATTTCATAAGCAAGCTAGGCATGATCCATTAGAGAGGGCACATGGCTGGCTGAGAAACCGCACTCACAAAGTAGCTTTTAACATCTTACTGTTGAACTGAGAGGGTATTTCAGAGACTTCACATGGATCTATACTGAGCCCATTATTATTAATTAGAGAAAAGCAAAAGGACGTGTATGAACAGTGTGTATGAGTCTAGACAGATCTTGGAAGAACTTTGGCTGAAAGAAATTAGACTTCAAATATAACACTTGCAAATACTGAAAGGTTTTGAAATCTCTGAGATAAAACTGATGTTGTGAAGCACTGCACTTGGAAAAGGATTAAATGAGCAACTGGAAAGAAAGTTAAATGATTATTAGCATGAGAGCTCTGTGAGAGAAAAACAAATCATGTTGCATTATATTTCTACCTGATCATGAGGAAACAGAATTACAAGTTTTGTGGTACATTACTGTGGGTCACTAATGGGAATTAATTAATTAGCCAAACTTTTGAGGCCTCAAATATATAAACTCTATGCACAGGTACAGATATATGTCAAAGACATCCTTCATTACGTGCCAGTGATCTTTATTACCAGCCCAGCCATTTTGGTTTGGGAGTTTTCTTTTGCTATGCACAAAATATTTACTGGAAATTATTCTATAGATTTAGAAGAGTACGAAAAGAAGGACACAGAAACAAAGCAGAATGGGACTTCTGATGTGATTATTCATGCATAACGATATACACATACATGTACATATAAGTTTATATTATTTATTGTTGTCTTTTTTGTGTTCACAGGGCTACAGCTACTCATAGGGGCCAAGTTATATTCAAGGATGCCTTAGCACAACAGCTGTGTGAACAGGGAGGTAAGAGTCATCATAATTCTAAAAATACCTGGCAAATGTGATTTTCCATTGTACCTGCATGTCAACGTTGCTCATCATGAAAGCTATTCTATAGAAAACCTTGTATCAGGCTCTTATTCACATTTTTGAAACTGAGTTTCTTTGGCTTCATACTTCCCATTATCTATACAGAAATCCCACTCTTCCTCTCTGCTAAGTGTTGGGCAATATACAAAACTTTAAGTAGCATTATGCACATGCCTGAAATCAGCCTGTAATAGGCAACATTTCTTTTCTGTCAGAACCACAAGCTGAGTTTTAACCCTCACTGTATTAACTTCAAGCAAGATGGCTGTAGCAAAAGCTTTGTTTACTATCCAGCCCACACGTGTCCTTGTGAAAAATCTGCTTTCCCATTTTGTGAAAGTAGGCCATTGAATTTTTGCCTGTCACATACAATATTTGATCATTTTTGTAGCTAAACAAAATGTTTGACTTGCACACACTTTAAAAATGTAATTGTTTTCACAGCTTACTCTTTCAATGAATAACCTAAAAATAAATGTCCTGTTATCATCTGTTGCCTACAAAGAGTATTTTGCTTTGAACCTGCTTCACTAAGACAGTGAGAAGTAGAGAAGATATCCACCATTTTTGGTACAGGAGAGAAAGCATTTTCCAGTTATATCAGCAAAATTCCAGTGATATTTCCATGTAAAAAGAAAGAATGAAACATGGGCCAAATAATTTAAAATAAAATCATTTTAAAATGGGAAATGTGTTGTCATATTAACACACAAGACAAAATCTCATAAGACTCATCTCTTGGGGTCATTAGAGCTGTAGGGTTGTGGGGTGTTTTTCCTATGAGTTTGGGAATATGGCTTTTGGAATAAAAAGCTGTAGAACATTATTTCAGGAGCATAAATTGAGTTATTCATATAAGGTATCAATAGTAGCTCTGTATATAAGGGGAAAATATTTCAACTTTCAACTTCGAGTTTTTACTTTTGTTGTAGCTCAATGCAAGTAGGAAGAGGGATTCAGAGAGGTGAAAATATGTCACTTAGCAGGCTAGGATGCTGGTTATACTTTGGATGAATTGGAAACATGTAACACACTTCTGGCAATAGAGAAGGGAGTGTTCTGGTGATCTGGATGGAAAGTGATTGGGCCAGACACATTTTTTGCTGTGGGGAGGGAAGAACATCTAGAGAAATTAACAGGAGGTAATTGTGCACCTGTAATGGGAGTGTGGAAGCACAGTGTTTCAGTGACTGCTGCATGGGGATCTGGAACAGAAGTGGTGGTAGGATGCTATTTGGGATGTGCTGAGGGGGATGGGGAGGATATCTCACACAGGCTTCTTGCTGGATGGATGTAAGTCAAGAGTGGAAAAAAGAATATGCAGGGTAATCAGAATGAAGTGAAAAAAAACCTTCATAAAGAGATTAAATTTTCCAAGGCATAACTGCAGAGTGAGCATGCCATAGCCAAGGACAGTCTGGGGCAGCCAGAACAGGTAAGGAAGGGAGAGGGAAGTAGGAGTCACATTGATGGCAGTGACAAGGAGCTGGCAGTGACCAGGATGAGGAAAGCTATGCACAAACAAGCTGAATGGAAATACATGACTGTCAGTATCAGAACTGGCAACATGGTCAAGGAGAATATGGACAAAGCAACAAGATTTCTCTGTGCTAGAAGAAAATACCTTGGTAAGCAGAGACAAGCTAGTAGATATCCATCCATACAGATTTGACAATCCTTCTTCAGACATTCTGTTCACTAAGATTTTACTGGGAGAGCTGACAAAAGAAACTTTTATTCTTTCACCCCTCTCTGCTTTACAGTTCTGCAATTTTGGAGCATAACCTAACCTCAAATCAACATTTCAGCAACACTTATGTTGGTTAGAATAGTAAGTCCTTATGTTACTGTGTGCTGTCCCTGAGTTCAGAGGAACTCAGCAGAACAAGGAGAAAATAGAATTTGGATATTGGTTATATGCAGAGAATAAAGGATGCTGAGGTGTCCCACAGGCTGCTCAGCTGTGACAATCCCTTTGCTGCTTCCTCCTTCCATCCAGCCACTGGTAACCATGTCCTGCACCCACTCCCTAAATGCTTCTCCAACTTGCCACAGACTCCCACACCCTCATAACTTTTGTGTTTCCTATGATTTTCCCAGCAATTCTCTTTGCTTTATACACAGTCACTTCAGAGATCTCCTGGATTTATCATTCCCAAAATATGTATTGTCCCTGCAGTAGCTTTGGCTCAGGCAAGGGTCACCCAGAGGTGCTGTTCTGTGAGCAGTGGACAGCTATGACAGCTGTAGCAGTGAGCAGATTTCCCTGCAATACTGATGTACAAGCTTCTCAGTTGTTCTCTTGGCTCTTCTCTCACATTTTAACCCTCACCATGGCTTCTCTCCCCTTCTCTAGTTTTCTGGCCCAGACAGTTTTCTTGGCTTGGATGTTCAACCACTGCATTGCCCATTACCCTTGCTCCTGACTTTTCCAGCACCAGGTTCTCCTCTACTTTTTGGTTCTTATTTCTTCAGCACAGTGTGCATTGCATTAGTCTCTAACCACTGCACACTATTATCATCCTTACACTATTAGAATTAATTTTCCTATTCAAAGAAAAGAGGCTTTCTTTGAAGTAGACCTTACTTCATTTATTCCATTTTCATCAACACCACTAATGTAAACAAAGGATTCTTTCAGGAAGAATTAGTGAATTTATTTAGATGCAAATATCATATTAATGAATATGCAAAACAGCAAGGTAGATTGACATAAGTGAGGTTTTATAGTCTTTTTCTAGCCCTAAACATTACTATACTGAAATAGTACACTGAATGATGTGACATATTAAGTAAAGAAAAATAAAACCACTGGGCAACTTCATAGATTTATTATGGGACATCTTCTTAATAAGTGTGTTCACTAGAGGTGATATCAGTCTTCCTAATGTCTAGTAAAAAGGATATACATGAAGATGTGAAAGTAGCAAGGAGTCTCAAAAATCATGTTCACTGTGGCTGTCCACCCTCAGATGTACATTAATAAATCCTAGTGGAGTTAATGGAATTTGTGCAGTGAAATGAAAGCAGGGTTTTGTATTTTGAAGAGAATTAGAGGATGATAAAGGGTAGTGTTAAGGGATGGCAATGCCATATGTATAATGTAAATGGAGTAAGAAATTATGCCATAGGGAAAGACACCAAAGAAAGTAAAATAATTGCTTAAAAAGCTCTGTGTTCAGAATATAATACATATTTTAGGAATCTAGGGAAATGTTTGAGAGCTGATGTAAGCTTTAAATTTTATGAAAATTATATTGAAGAAAGGAGACATAAAAATTATCACAGAAAAAGTTAATCTAGCACAAACATGAAAAAACCCAAACAAACAAAAACTGTATAAGAGAAGCTAGAAAAGGTAGCTATCTTGTAAATAATTATAAGAATAAACAGGGATTATAATGACTAATTATATTCTTGCTAGTAAAAATATATTTAATAAACCATATATTTAATCACTGATGTAGTAGTAAAATAAATGGAAAATAAGGTCAACTTTGTATTATGCATGTTGATTCATATTTATTTCTGACTTGAGTAGAACAGAAATCAAATGGAGTTGACAAGACATCAGACCTGGGTGGATTGCACAATAGAACTCAGAAGAGTTTAGATCTGTATGAAAATAAAAATGTTGGTGGGAGGAACAGCTTGTGGTGAACAACCCCACCTTCCTTTGCCACACCAAGTAGGATATATCAGTTAAGGAGGCCTTTTCCCTGGTACACTGTAACTTTGGATCAGTAGCACCATTCTTTGGAAAAAGGACCATACTGGGAGATTTGTGTATAGTTTATTCTGACTGACTAGCAGAGAGCCTCTGAACAGTAAAACCTAAGAGATGGAAAAGACAAAGGAAGCTGTTCCCTCAGTGCCGTATCATTCCCTTCTGCATAATTCCCAGAATTTTATGCAATCTCATGGTCAATGCCACACATTATAGGACTGGGTTTCCTTTCTAAAGAGACCCCTCTACAGTCTGACAGATGTCTCCATACTGAAAGCAAATCCTGACAATTCACCCAGACTCTCTTTCATTTAAAAAACTTTTGCCTGAATGTTTGTGCAAGACCTTTTAGGTGTGTTTTGTACCTTGTAAAATTTAGGAACACTCTGGAAAAAAAATGCAAAACAAATTTCAGGATCTCAGGCTTGTATTTTACAAGCTTTCACAGCAGTATTTTACAGAGCAGAGGACTGGAGTATAGAGCTGGTGTAAAGCTCCTCAGTCTGTGTGTCAGCAAGAATAACACACCCCTCAAGACAACTCACAGACTCTCCCTAGGGGATGCCCAGCCTCTATCATTCAATTGCATCTTTGTTTACCAGTAAAGAGAAAGTATTGGAGGGAGTCTAAATAAAAGCATTTATTTATTTTTTAAAAAAAATCTTCATCTGGCTGCTAATGACAAGGAGATTTGACTTCATAATCTGCAAAACAGAAGACACCTCTCTCCACACCTCATCTGTCATGAATTGATGAGCAACAGCTGATGGCCCCTGGCTGTAGAACTCTGAGCATGGTGTTTGTCTGGGAGCATGTGGGCATTTGTGTTACTGTAATTCATTTTCCCTTTTTATTAAAAAACTCACAAGGCTCAGGGTTCTGAGAAAAAAAAGAAGATATATTTTTTAGTGGGTTTTTAGAATGTTTTGTTATGCTGCATTTTCTACCTATACCTATATAGAGTCTTGACCCCAGAACTCTATGGAATATAGGTGTCAGTACTACAAATGGATGTTTTCTGGGACACGTGTTTCATTTGCCTTATACTTGCTCTTTTTATCTGAATGGGCACTACTGTTACTTAACAGTAATAGGCTATTACCATGTTTAATGATTTTGTTTCTTATTTTTTTACTGACAAGACCACCAACAAATTGCTTCTTTCCTCCTCACATTCCAGTTTCTAGAAGATGACATTTCCTTCCCACTTCTTTCATATTTCCCTCCCTTCCATTTTAACCAAAAATGGGTGTATTACAATTGGCTTAATCTTTGAGTAGCCTTACTTCATGCACAGAAAAATTTAACCTTTTACACCAAGCGATGCCTTCATCCTCTCTCATCCCATTGACTCACAATGTCACAATGTCCCCATTGAGTTTTGAATTCCCCATTAGCTTCCTCAAGATTCTCATGCTTCCAGTTTGACTGTGGCCTTTCCCTCTCTGAATCACTTTGTATTGCATACTTTCTCCTCTGCTTTTCCTTGCCAAAGGGATTGTCTTGTAAGACAAGGCAAGCACTCTACATTTCTTTACATTTTCTCATATTGTATTTGCTGATGCCTCTTAGATTGTGACCTCAGTTGAGCTCTGCTTCCATTCTTTGCTGAGTACAATTCATCTCTTGTAAAGCTCTGTATATACCCAGAGTGCTAGTTAAAATCAAATAATAAATTCATTTACTTTACTTTTTTAAAAGGTACACCATTCTCATGCAAGCTAAGATGCATTTTAGGGCCTCACAAATACTAGTTTTAAATTTAAAACCATCCAACCATGTGCCTAAGGAAAATCTAACAAAGTGAATAATGGTAGAAAATATGAACTGAGATGGTCTTTCTTTTTCCTTCTCAGTCTGATACATTGTATAATTCCTTTTAAATTATAAATTTCTATCTTTACACTGTATAGTTACTCTGCACAGTGTCATTTCTTTTAGCTTTGTCATATTGTACAAAAAAACTTCATTTGACTTTAGCCACACTGTATGGCTTATGGAAAAATCCATGTTATTTTAAAGTAAGTAGTTGTATAAATTTATTAGAAAGGCGGATCTGAAAAGATTTTTAAAAACTACAGTTAGTTTTGTGTTATGTTTTGAATTTCTATTATTTGTGGGCCTTAAATACAACACTTGAAATATATATATATATATATAATGAAATATAAAACGTAATACAGAAATTATTTATAGAGGGAATAAAGTCTATGTTTATCACTCATTAAATGGTACCTTCACAGTCTT
Source organism: Zosterops lateralis (assembly GCF_965231275.1). Lineage (NCBI taxonomy): Eukaryota > Metazoa > Chordata > Aves > Passeriformes > Zosteropidae > Zosterops > Zosterops lateralis. Next base: position 61,479,065 of record NC_139765.1, read on the forward strand.
TCATCATATTCAGCTCAGGAATTTGAATTACAATCAGAATACCTGAGGCAAAAATACTTGGGCCTCTTGGATCCCGTAAAGATTTAGGAAACGTAACCTCTCCCCAACATAAAGTCTGTACTTGTAACAACAACCTTTTTGTCTAACATGAAGTGTTTGCTTAGTTCCACCTCTAATTTTTAAATGATTGATCAGTAGCATTAGTATGCACATGCACAATTTTCTTGTTTTCATTCCATTGGTAAGCAGGGTTTTTTTTGCAATGTACTGTGCAAATGGTGGAAGAGCTGTTTAAGTAAAATATCTCAGATCCCAAGTCTGTATTTTAATCACAGAAACAGCAAGTTTTATTAAATAATGGTGAAGTTGAAAGAAGGTTGCAAATGTAAAGATGCCAAGTTTGTGCTATACCTGTGCCTTTTTGCTGAGCGCTGAAATTTTGCATAATAACTTCAGGAAACGTCATTCATGACTGTGTGTATCCTCGGCTGGAGCCCTTTCCACGGAAAGCCTCTTCCAAAGAGCCAACCAAACTACCTAGGCTGAATGATAACACAGTCCTTTGTTTTCATTTGGAGGTCTGAACTGCTCTCCTTGGAGAAGGTGGTCTCTTTCCATTGAGCTACTTTCAAAGGCCAATGAAATATTTGCTTGAGCAGCTGATGAGACTGCCCATGATGTGCCCTGGCATGGCCACACTCCTCATAGGTGAGCACTGGCAGGATGCCCTTCAGCCACTCTGTGTTCACAGCAGATCACCCCTCAGTACTGCTCTGGAACTACAGAGAAGAGGGTATTCAGGGACAGAGATTTTATTTTAAACCTAGCCTCTTAGAACAGGAGTATTACCGGAATATTACAAATCCCATGCCATAGTGTGCTTCTTTTCCTGCAGGCAAAATACAGAACAGTTCATGTTACTCAATCTGGGAAATAATTCAGTTAATCCAGTTCAAGCCATATATTTGTGCAAATAATTTTTAAAAGATTTCTGGTGAAATTTGAACATTCCCATGGAGAAAAACAATACCTAGGGCTGCAAGGAACAAATGCAGGTTTTTTTTTACTGTAGGATTCACCAGTGCAGTCCAGCATTATTCTGGAGACAGTGCCAAGCTTAACATGCAATAGTTGGATTTCTCCAGATTTTGTACCAGCATGATGAGAAGTCTTGACCATTGCTAGAGTCATTATTGGCATTTTTGCTAGGGAAGACAAAGCAGCATGGGTGAATTTCTTGTATAAAAAGTGGAGCAAGTTAGCCATGAAAAGGAAAAAAATATTTCTGATTTCTGAAATGACAACAGACACTTAAGAAGGTCTTTTCTCTCAGCTGCAGTAAAGTTTTCAGTGGTGGTTTTTAGTGTTGTGTGTATATATATACACACCCCCCTTATATATGCATACATATATACCTATATATGCCTATGTATATATGTTTGCATGTACATATTTGTGTGTGTGTATATATACATATATATGTGTATATGTATATAAGGTTAGGGGTGAGATATATATATACATGTTTATGTATATATTTATATGATTAGTGCATGGTGTAAAACATGTCACTCTTCTAATTGGTATGTCTGTTAAATTGAAGTTTTCTGTCTAAAGTAAATTCAGATTGCTTGCCATCATTTTCTGGTCTGCAGATATCTCATTTGTTGACTGCTCAGTCTTCTTCATCACCTACTTCTCCATGAAATGTTGCAATTTCATTACAGAATGGCATGCCTCCTTTCAAACCCAGTATTTAAGGACTAAGCAGGAAGAGAAAAACAAAATTCTTGAGATTTGTATTGGACTTTCTATTCAGATGACTATATGTGAGAGCACTACACAAATTGCTGCATTCATTTTGATGTTTATTTTTTATTCTATTTTTAATTTGTCAGATGTTATGACAAAAATTGCAGTACTTCAGTATTTTACTGCAAATATGCTGAAGAAATCAGGAGTACTGCTACAATTTAGGTCAGTGCCCAACAAAAAACACAGAATCATCAAACAAACTCTGGCTTCAAAAATTCCCTTTTTTTGGTGGTTTTATTTTACCAAAGTCTAAAAGACAGCTGGAAATATAGATCCATGGCTGAGGTACTGCTAGACAAATTGGTAGCTGCTTCCCAGGATCTTGGTTATATACACCCCTTTGGCCCTCATGAAAGAGATGTAACCCACTTTGGATGTGAGATTGAGCAGGGCTATGGGTGTAGTAGCTGCCATGGAATATCTAACACACTGTGTAGCCAGTTTCTAGACTTCCCCCAATATTTTTATGTGGCTGTGCCCTTTCAGGTACAGTCTAGTTCCATTTGTATAATGCTACACCAAAACTCCTGTTGCAAAGTGTTGGTAGAAGGTTACTTAATAAACTTGTGCCATTTCACATGTACACCCCATGCAGTGTGTCTTTACAGCATTCTGGTGTTTCTTGAGAGGGAGAGACCTACTGGGGAATTGATCAGCATTGTCTGCAAAAACATGCTTTGATATAAGTGTTTGATATTGTGGTTTGCAGAGTTAATCTCTTATTTGTTGCCCCAGGAATATTTGAATTACTTCCCACAATAATATGCCCAGTAAAATGTTGTTCAGCACAGTATAAAAGATCAAAGTATGGCAATTTTTGCTTCTCCTTGACTGTTTCTGTTGTTGAGCCTAATTTTGACTCTCTTTGTCAGTCCTTGAGCTATTGGATATTAATCCAAATTATTTTTAACAATATCTCATAATTCTAGACTAGAATTGATCTTTTTACCTTACTGTAAAACCAGTACTAACTTCCGTTTATTTCAATGTTTGTTTTAATTAAGAGAATAATTTTTGTTTTCCTACTATATTTTGTAACTTCTGGGGTCTATCAGGTTATTTACAATTAAACTGCTGGGATAGCTGATTTAAGAGAATATATACTGTACAATTTGTCTTAAGTTGTGTTGATTTTTAATGCTGCAGTTGAACCCTGTTCACAGAAGATATTAATGCACTGTATGTCTTTGTTTTCCACAGCCCCAACAGAAGCTCCCTTACATCCTCACCTAGGTAGGTGATTTGTCATTCTTTCTACTGAAACTCAGAATCACTGATTTTATTATAAGAAAAAAATCTGTAAAGTCACACGAAACTAGGTCTGAGAAATTCAAATTAAAATGAGATTAATAGAAAATGGATTGAATTATGTCTAATTCTGATTAGTTGTTTCTTCATTGTGATTTTTATTGCTCTTTATTGCCTTTGAATCCTTGCAGTGTGAGTATATCATGCTGCAGACCTCTTGGTCCTACAAATGTATTAGAGCATCTGTGCAAGAGAACCAGGACTGGAGCACCCCTGCTATGAAAACAGGCTGGAAGAGTTGGGATTGTTCTGCCTGGAGAAGGGAAGGCTTCAGCAAGACATTAGAGCACTTTCCAGTACTTAAAGGGGCTACAAGAAATCTGGAGAGGAATTTCTTCAAGGGCTTGAAGTAATAGAACAAGGGGAATAAAGTGCTTTAAAATGAGAGAACGGTTTAGATTAGCTGTCAGGAAAAAAATCTTTACTGTGAGAGTGGTCAAACACTGGAATAGGTTTCCAGAGAAGCTGTGGATGCCCCATCCCTGGAAGTGTTCAAGGCCAGTTTGGATGTGATTTTGAACAATCTGGTACAGTGGGAGATGTCCCTGCCCATTTCAGAAGTGTTAGAATTAGATGATCTTTAAGGTCCCTTTCAACCCAAACCATTCTCTGATTCTGTGACCCATAACCTTCAGTGTGGGACAGCACCTCACACCAGAGCAGTTACTGTGGGGAAGATTTTGTCCCAGTGCACCTCCAAGGCAGACCCTGGAGCAAGGCACTGATGCTCCTGCTCTCCAGCCCTGCACCCACCAACCCTTGTGCTGCAATTTGATTCCTCCAGGACAGATTCTGGCATTCTTCCTCAGTTTAAATAGCAGGTGACAGTTACTCCATTCATTTAGTGGAAGTATTTGTAGAGAAGGGTCTGTCTAACACAATCGCAGGTGCCAAAGTTTTGGGATTTTAAGTGAGTTTATTGGTCATCATACATAAATGAGACATCATACACTTTTGTAAATCTAGGTGGAATATTGGAGTCCAAATTTTGCAGAACAGTGGTGAGAAATACTTGCATAATAACTCACATTTTCTGTTCCTTAGATAAGTTGACCTTTACAGCCAGGTCTGCTGATAGCAGCAGAGAAATTCCAATGAGCTCATGAATTTTTGCGTATGAGTTGTAAAAATGAATCCCCTGACTATAAGAGCTATAATATACTCATTAGGACTTCTCATCCATTCTTGTGCCCATGTTTGCAAAATCTGGATTTGGAAGGGTTTTTTCCTAAACAATTTGGAACAAAAGTTCTTAAAAGATTTAGTGTCTGCTTGATGATTCCATCATTCCACAGCCATCACACTTTCATGATGGGGGCACTTCTTAATTTTTTGAGGTGCTATGATTCATAGTAAACAAAAAGCCCTGTAATGAAGAAACCCTGGATTTCACATGTAGCATAATCTGAAAAGCAGGGTTTTTTTGAAATCTGAAAGGCAGTTGACAATGCATTATTTTAACTCTAGGTAAGGCAACATTTAGGAAGCATGAGATGATTGCACTGGGTTCTTTTTTTCATATACTGCTTTGTTTTCTTTGCAGCTGAAATGCACAGTGACAGCATTATCCTACGAGATGACTTTGACTCTTACTATCAGCAAGAATTGAATCCTACCATGTGGTGAGTTTCTGCACTCCTTTGTATGTATTTGAACAAATTAAAACATTTATTGAATGAAATGAAGTATAAACTAAAGTGTTGGTTTGCTTCATTAGGACCTAAATATTTTGGCTTATTAATAATTTATTAATGAGTGACTGAGAAATTCTAAGCACATTGAAGTGGGTGACAAATTCTTGTTAATTTCAAATTTTTAACTAATCCAAATATAGAAGGACTAGAGCTGAGCTCAGTGAATATTTATGAATGATGAATTTAGTTTCCTGAAAACACAGCTTTTCATCAAAAAGGAGAAGAATTTCAATAATTAAACTTTGTTGTTTCGATTTTTCTTTTTTAATTTCATGTTGTACATGTTTTTGGTGAAGCTAGCTATAGCAATAATTCCTTCCAAACCAAAATGAAGTGTTTCTAAATGATTTAAAAAATCATAAGAAAACCCCTCTGAAAAAAAATCCAGCTGGAATTAAATACCTCTGTCTAATTTTCATGTGATGAAAATGTTTGATTTTTTTTTTTTTTTTTTTTTTTTTTTTTTTTTTTTTTTTTTTTTTTTTTTTTTTGTGTGTGTGTGTGTGTGTGTGTGTGTGTGTGTGTACGGCACACTTTTTCAAAACTATTGTATTCTGTAAGAAGGAAAACACTTCACTTCTCAGTTCTATACAGCAACTCCCGATTTCTAGGATTTGAGGGGTTTGGGGATTCCTGAATAGGGTCATTCATATTATCACAGTCTATGTCTAAAACAGCCACCACACAATGTTATCATTCTTTAAGCAGTAGATGCTATAAAAGAATCTCAACCTTCCCATGCTTCCCATGCATAGTAAGGTAAGTACAACTCAGAATAGGTTGGGCAGCAGGTTTATGAACAGTGACCATAGTGAGTTCTCACACACCATCTCTCCCTCTGCTCCCCCTTTCTCTGCCAAGCAATTGCAGAGACCCAACCCACCCAACAAACTCTTTCCTCGTTGTGTGAACCCACTGGTTCAGAAAACGAGGGAAGAGTTGAGGAAAAATAATCACTTCAATATTAATGAAGTCATATATTAATCCCTGGGAGGGATGGACTTCTTAAGTCACTGCCACAGTCCTAAGTTGTCCAAGAGCAAATAACAGGACCCTATGGAGAGATGACTGTTGGTGGGGCTGATAGGAGTGAACCCCCAGTGCTCCCTTAGCTCAGAAAAGGGGAGTTGGAAACAGTGGCAGACTGTTAGCTTTTACTCAAAAGGAGTGTTCTTTTAGCAAAGATAACTCTTAGACAGACCTCTGAATCTTAAGTATTAATAATTTTACCACCACAGTGATCATAAAGATAGATGACAATTTCTGATGATAAATGTGTATAATGTCCCCGAGGAAGTTCTACATCTCTCTTAGTAACAAACCGATTCTATTCTGTATAGTGAGTATACATACAGTATGTAATACCCAGATAAACATATCTCTTGGTCTTAATATGAAGTTTTGCAGGTTGGAACCTCCTTTCTTTATATAAGATTGTTTTTGAGTTTTCTATTTTTTTCAATTCTATTTCATAAATATAACTAATTTTATTGTTTTAATTCATACAAGACGCAAAAGTATTTTACTGAGTTAGTTTATCTTGATCAAATAAATCCTTGATGAGCATTTTAGCACTTACCTGCATTTGTTAGTTAATACATTCATTCTGTGACATTTGACTTCATTCTCCTTTTTATTAAGGACTGTCACAATTTTCCATCTGTGCAGGTCATTCGTAGCTTAACCATCTTATGTAAAAATGCTGTAGTTTACAGAATTTTGTGGATATTTTTATTTTGTATCTACTCATTTTAATAGTTTTTAATATGTGCCTACACTTTTTGCTCCTTTTGTTCCTTTTGTATCAGCTCTTTAAATGTTTTTTGTGGACTTGGGGCATTAAGGACCTGCAATACTACAACATAAAATCCCCTCTTTATGGGTATGAACAGATCAAGGACTCTTAATGGGTTGCAGAATAGCTGCCAAGGTAGATAGCTTTAGCAGCAGTGTGTTAAATGGACTTGAGTGGAAAGAAATGAGAAGAGGCATTATTTCCCTGCAGATGTCTCATAACTCACAGGGGGCTTGTCTGTTGGGAGCCTCCATAATTTATTTGTTCATTGCTCTCAACTTTAAATTCATCCTTGCTTATAGAAGCCTCAACAGAGAAATTTCAGATTAAAAAGAGCTCCCAGTCTTCTGCTCCTTTTGTCCCCAGGATTTGAATTTGGTCCCTCTGGAATAAACTTCACCACCTTTCTTGGTGAGTCAGTACAGAGAGGTGGGTGCTAGGAGAGAGTCCCCAAACCCACCAAAATCCCGAGACAGATTTTCCTGGAATAGCAGAAAGCCAGCATTTTCAGCAATGCTAAACAGAACTGGAGCACAAATAAAAGAAAACCATAATGAGGTATCATGAGCTTTTCAGCACAAAGAATTTCTGCTGTAGCTCTGCCTCCAGTGAAGACCCACTTAGTGGCAGAAAGCTCATTCTCATTTGATTGCCTAGTGGGAGTAAAATCAGGAATTATTAACAGTTGTTGCCATCCACCCTAAAATTGCACTTTTTTCCCCTGGCAGCTGCTAAAATCCCATCTTTACCACAACCAATTGCAGTGAGTGCTGGAGCAGTATTTCCAGCTCTGCTTGGTCTGGTCTGTACAGAGCAGCTGCCTTGTGTGCACAGACACCCCAGCAGGGCTGTGCCATGGGGCCACTTACACCACTCTAATCATTTCTGAAGCCATTATTTGTGTACAGATGAAAAGAGAAGTGTTTGTATTTTCTTCCTATCTTTTCTTCCCAAATCCTACCTAACACTGGCTTGGAAAAGATTAATATTTTCCCACTCCTCCTGATTGTCCTTCTGGCATGTGCAGCTCTGGCAGAGATGTATCATCCAAGTGCAGCAGCTAAGCAGTTTATATCCTCTCTGTGTGTCCAATTTTATGAGTCCCAGCAGAGTCTGTGTGTCACTCCATTGCTGGGAGAGGCCTCACATCAAATAGCTATTTTGCACAAGGGCACTGTATGATTTTGAGAGTGACTGCCTCCTCTTTCAAATGCATTATAAGACACATCCCTCCCAGCAGCCATCTGTTTCTTTGGAGGCTCAGAAACAGGGGAGGAATGTCTATGAGTGTTTTTGGAGCTGCAGAAGGGAGAGAAAGGGAAGGTTGGGATAAGGCTCTTTGTGAAAGAAAAGTCACAGCATCACAGGTCCTGACCTAAATCAAAATTTGGTAACTGAAAGAAAATAGGAGAAACTGCTAAAGTGGAAAAGGGACAGGGAGAGGAGGAGGCAACAGGAGAGGAAACATGTGAACATGGAAGAAACATAGAACAAAAAAGAAGGATTTCTCTGCTGGGAATGCAGGAATGGGAGCATGTCCCATCTTTCTGATTTTCTTGGGAAACCACCTACTGTGAAAATTTTCTTCTGTGGGGTGTCCAACTAATGTTTATAATATTTTCTTCCAGTGTCAGAATATGGTCATTCCCAAAGTCCCCAACCCATAGCCAAAAGCCTGCTTACTTAAGCAGAAGTTTCCTAATTTCTTGGGCTTTATTTACCGCCAACCTTACAAAAATCTCTTGTCTTGTAAAAAAAATATGCTTCACACAATCATAAATGTCCAATGTATTATGTATCTGACATGTACTAGCTGTGGAAGTTGAGGTAGGTGAGTGACTCCCACACCACTGTAAATGTAGCACCAATGTCCATGCTCAGTCAGCCACTGCTGACTTGTTGAACTAACTGGAAGTGTTTAGTACACTTTTCTATTAGAAAATTGAAATAATGCAAGAAATTAGTGTCCATGAGACTTTCTAAAAACTCACAGGACACTGTTGGAGCAGAAAGCTCAGGAACCATGGAAGTAACTGATTTCTTCAGTAGGGAAAGGAAGTCTGCACCAGGTACCACTTGTCAGGGAATGGCTGAATGAGTTAAGGTCCAGTATGTGTAGTATGAGAAGACTGTCTAGGTCATTGAGCACCTGTTCCCATGACCATCTTGCCTCTATGTAACCTCATAAAACTGCAGTGGAGAGCATAAAAAGCTGCTATATAAGAATTAAACCAGGCTAAACAAGAAAAAATGTAAAAAAAAAAATTAATCCTATGATAAATGAGCTAATGTTAAGAAGATGCATAAATTAGTAAAGAATAAATGTTGGCATTAATGCATGCTTCTGTATAAAATGGTTTTAATAGTAGGACTGGAGAAACCAGGGGATTCAGTACATTTAAAGGAGAAAGAGACAGTACAGAAGTGTATTGCTGGCTAAACTCTCCTTCCTGATCTGATGTCATGTTTCATCTCAAAGCCTATCAGCACACCAAACAGCAGTCACTTACAGAAGGCACACTTGTCAAAGATGACATGAAGAATAGCTGAGCATGTAAAATCAATCAATAAGAAACAAAGATTCTCTTGGTCATCACTTCTTCATGGCATATGAGAAATGTACAGGTACAGTGATATTTCCAGTGGCAAAGAGGTTGAGGAAAGCTTTGTGACAGGAGAGAGAGGTCCTAAAGTGGTTTCCAAATTGCACTAAAACTGCGGGATTAAACTTCGAAAAGATTTATGTTTAAAAATCTCTTGGCAGTTTGATGTTTATCTTCTTTATGGTTCAGACCTCACAAAAGACATCAGTCAATAAAATGTCCATATACCCAGGTATTGTAGAGGGAAAAGAAATGACAAATGGGGTGGGGAAACAGCAGATGTTTCCCCTTCAGCAAAGTGAAGAACAATAGCAGAGGCTGGTGGGACTTTCTAAGCCAGAGATGAGAGAGATGGCAGGTCTGTGGAGAAGTCATCCCGATAAATGCGATACATGTCAGCAGTGGCAGCAAGGACCAGCTGTGAAGAGAAAGCTGAAGTGGTTTTAATGTACTAAGATTTTAGGTGAGAAAGATAATGTATAAAGCTGCACCCAGCCAGGGCAATTAATAGTGTCTTCTGTTTGTATAAATAGAAAAGAAATTAACCTTCCTGTCTGCACCAGGAGAGGAGCAAATTGGATCGTTTCTAAACACGTAGTACTATGACGATGATCTGAGGAACAGCAGATCAATTATCTAGCTCTTCATGCATTCTTGTCAAGCTAATGAGCAGTTTATTGTCAAAGGTAATGCACTTCAAAGAGAGCACAAAGGTTTGAATCAGGATTATCAACAGCCATCCAATTTTGTATGAGAGGAGTCATCCTAGAAAAGACAACCGATGATGGAACTGCTGTATTAGCAGGACAGTGTTTCTGGATTTCCACACAATATTTCATAGGCCACATTACAGAAGTAGAGCAGATGGATCACTTTTTATTCATTGAAATATGAGAATTACAGAATTAAAATATCCCTTGGATTATGTAGCCTGACCTTTAAGGAAGGACTAAGTGGTCCCTACAAAGTATTCAAGGCAAAGTTTTCCTTCTGTGTCTGTCTCTTTGCGCATATCAGGAGTCCAGGTACGTGCATCACTATAAAATTCAAAAATGTAGGGACAGACAGTGAAAATAATTTTTATAACAGCCAGAATCCCAGGAATTCTTCTAGTTCCTGTCCCTCTGCTCTTCAGTTGTCAGAACCTCGGGATCAAGTGGAATTTAGATAGTAACCAAACATGTCCTCTGTGAACTCCATGTCTGTGCTTTCTCAAAAAGTACCATTTTCTTCACTCACATGCTCTCTTCTTGCCTTTTATTGCAAAATAAAATTATTTGCTGACTGTGATTTCTATAAGTAAATATTAATTCAGTGAAGTTGATTTGAACTATACTACTTTATTAGAATACTTTATTTTGCTGCTTAAATTCAAAATCCTAAGTGCTATCAGTGTGAATTGCTGAATTATTTCACTGGCATGCTCATACAGGAAAAACAACTCAGGCATTTTTATGTCTGACTTTTTTTCTGGAGTGAACATTACCCTATACTCTTGATGTTTAAATTGAGCTTGGATGCCCAAATACAATGTTGGTCAACACCATTACAGGCAGCTTGTTGGGGACCAGGAATATATCCAATGTTTTTTGAAAATGTGGTCCTCATACCAAGATCTGATACCCCAGTCCTAGAAGGTGGGGAGACAGTCCTTTCCCTATGCTCTGCCCACAAAGTCCTCCATATTAAATTAAGAAATATTGGGCATAATTAGTTGTCTCTGCAGCACTTACCAGCCTCTCTGAGAATTTCTTCATAGTTTTACCCCTAAAATGTGAGCAGAGTGGCAAATCTGTTACTAGGAATATGGAATATGACAAATACAAATAGAAGCAACAGCAAATGCCATGTTACACTGCAGCCTCAAGCCTGGCCTTTGGGGAAATTACCCTGCAAGCAGGAGGGGGGCTGATCCCAGCTGCTTGTCCTCAGCTGTCCTTTATGGTAACTCCGTGGTGGTGGGTTTACATATGGCAAGGATTTTGTAAGAAGAGTAGCTTCAGGGTAAATTATACATGTAAGATTTCGGCTTGGTTTCCCATGGTGAGATGTTTTGCATTCAACGAGCAGGGACACCCCACATTAGGGGAGGGGCAGTTTGCAGAGAGCAGGTACTAAATCACCAGTGCCTTTCACAAGAGGCAGCTCCAGTGGATCATACTTACAGTTACCCAACCTTTGTGTTCAGCACCAAGACAACAAACAGTCCAGTTTGAGCACAGAGACACATCAGTCTGATTTTACAGTTTACACAGTCTCAAACATCTGGTCTCTGATTTCCATTCTGAACACGGTGTGCTCTCCCTGCAGGTCTGAGTGCAGTAACTGTGAGGTTGGGGAGCACTGTGGAGTGATCATGCACGGCAACGCTGCCACGTTCTGCGAGCCATACGGTCCCAGAGAAATGGTAAGTGAAGGCTGCCTCCTCTGCCAGGGCTGCAGGCTCTGCAGCTGTGCCAGCTGCAGGGATGTTGCTGTCCTTTGAAAGTTTGGTATTTAGCAGAGATGTTCTTGAACAAGGTGATACGTCGACAGAAATAACCCAGCAACATCCCAGTGTTTGAAACTGCAGATGCTAACCAGAAGTTACTGCAATAGTTGGCAAGGGACAGTCTCTTGATCCAGCATGTATTCAAGTCATTTAAAGTATCTCTGAAATACTGAAAATCCAAGGACATAGAACTGTGTTTTGGAACTGGCATCATTCTCTTTTTATATCCAATGATTAAATAGAGACAGGGTTCATTTTCTTTTATTATTTTATTAGTCTTGTCCCGTTTTTTCTTGTCCCTGTTGACAAATGTTAATTTGGTTGTAAAACATCACTTATGAGCAATGAATCCTACAGACTTAAATGCAGCCTGGAGCAAGTACCTGCCAGTCATAGGGAAGTGTATGCAACAGATTGAGTCATGATGAATGGAACAAAATTAATTTTGTTGGGGAGTAGTTTGGTCATAAAATTGCTGTAAGAAACAACATGGTGCGATTTGCATTAACTTGAGGTCATCTGGGTGTGGAAAATGAATTGCAATACATAAACCAACACCCACATGCTGATGCTGGGCAGCTAACTGCAATGGTGTACATAAAAGGGGAGCTTTGGAAAGAACTGAAAAATTAAAAGGCCAGATCAAAGCCCATGTAATTTGAAATTAATTTTCATGTTTTCAACAGTCTTCTGACTGGAGGGAGAGGCTGATTAGAGCTATTTGAAGAGCAAACATGGAAGAGGGCCATAAAACAGAAGTGGTTTTGGCCAGGCATCTTTCCTTCATTTCAGACACTGACAATTCTTTTCACAGGGTTAATTTTACATCCTTAACTGGAACCAGAATTACACAAATGCAATGTAGACATTGCTGACGTGGTGCATAAAAGTCATAAACACATATAAAACTAATTTAGATATTTTAGAGATAAAGAAGAATTTCCCTGGCAGCCAGCTCCAGCCAGGGAATCCTGTCAGGGGTGTTAAATGGCCTCTCTGCTACTTTGCATCCTGTTTGAATGTGCTGTGCTTTGCTAACTGCCTTGAGAATACATGCATTTGTTTATGTCCTGTGCAAAAGGGAAGTTATACCACTGGGGTATTTTTCCCATTTTTACATTCATTCTTAGTTGTAGTACTGAGTGTAGGTTATAATACTTGGAAAAATCTATTTATGACATTTAACAAAACCAGGGTCCCAGCTCTGAGGGTTTTGAACTGTCATTCATTAGCTCATATGCAATTTAGACTATCCTTAGTAATCAGGAATTGGCTTAAAAATCCAGTCTTGCACTGCATTTGTCATATTGCTGTGTGGTAAAGTAGCATTACCATGGCATCAGGAATTTGGAAAAAAATTGTTATGCTACCAAAGTGGTGTGATTAAATAATCATCTGAAAAAAAAATTGTCATCCTTATAAGCAGTTACCAGCCTAAAAATGAAGGTATTTATAAATATTACGGCAGGGTTGCAGAAAAAGCAAATCCTTCTGCAGGAACATACTAATAGCTTAACATTATGGATAAGCATAAGAGTATTCAGGCCAGAGGTGTGATCTAGTTTTATTTTTGATTATGGGCATACATTTAAATGCCTATTGTCTTAGAACCAACTTGTTTCTCATTTGTAGTTGTTTTGGCAGTTTCACAATATACCTCTTTCTGTCACAATTTGTAATACCTATTTCATTTCTCCATGATTTTTATCAATCCTATTCTGTCCCTGCTTGAAATGGATCATGAAATCTCTGTTTCTGCTAATGGCTCCTAGTACATGAATTGCTGCTTTAAAATAATTACTTAAGAAGAGTTGAATTTGCAAAATATTTTACATCAGCAGCTGTAACAGCTGCTGATTTGCCACCTTGACCTCCTTGTTTTCTCCTGATTTCCAACAGCCACCTGTTACTGCAGGCAGGGGGGGGTTTAATACCAACTGTCTCTGTCCGTTGGTGAGAATTTACAGCCGGCAAAATCCTGGGAAGGTGTATAGCATCAGAAATGTTGCAAGCAGAGGAAAATATCTTCTAAAAGCTCCTTACCATGCTCTCTGCAGTGTCTGAACCAAGCAGTCCTATGCAGATTTTTTTGCAAAACTTGTTAGTAAGTCTAGTGTTTTTCCCAAAACACTGATGAAATGACTAACAGCACAGTCTAAGTCTACATGAACGTCTCTTCTGTGATAACTGATATGTTTAATTTCTTGGTGATATGAGCTACTGAACCTCCATAAAGGTTTTGTTTTCCATAAAGGTTTTGTTTTCAAATTATAACTTGCACAACATAATTAATTGAATGAAAACTAATATAGTAGGTGCCCTTAAATCAGAAAATGATTTATTATTTGGCAGGTTAGGTGTGATACCTAATACTGAATTGATCCTGGCAAAATGACTTAAATGGGAATGTGACTGTATTTTTAAAGGGCTTATATAAATGCAGCTTTCCTATTCTTGATTAAAAATTAAAATTACCTGTTGGGACATGTAGTCTTTTTATTAGCTAATCTTCAATGTATTTCAGTGAAGATCCCATTCCTTAATATTTATAAGAAATTCTTTTCTGTAAGTAATATGTATGTAGAGAACAAACAAAACACACCAAAACCTCATGCCAACTCATGCAGATCTCCATACATTACTTTCAAAGGCATCATTTAATGAATAGCTCAACTAGGTGTCCACTGGCACTGGAAGAAGTCCAGTCCCTTTTGCTCTTGGATGCCTTGCTTGTTACATAGCAGTATTGTTAAATCCAACATTCAAAATAAATTGAAAACAATTCGGTGTCCTTCAAAACACAAAACATTTTCAGAAGAACCATTCTAATTTGAACATTTGAAATGTGGAGGCATTCAAAGAAAGAAGAAAGAAAGGCCTCAAAGGAGGATGGTTTCCTGAACACAGGGTGAGCTGCTGGTGTTTCTCTTTCTAGGTCTTGGCTTGATGTCAGCAGTGGGTAGATTTTGCTACAACATTGCACTGTACATACCATATAGTATCACCAAGGGTTTTTGTTTGCTTTGGTGTGCAAGATTTAAGTTCTTTTTTTCCTCTTAATATTTCATTATTTTAGTGTTACTTAATTATTTTATTTTTAGTTATTTTTAGTATTTATTTATGATAATTTTTAGTCCTTGTTCTGTGCTGGGAAAAGTGAGAATCATTCCATATATACAAATTCACACTAAACTGACTATAAACCACAGAGTTAATTTTTAAATCTCCTAAAGAGTAGTCAAGCCACCCTGTTGGACATAAATGTGGGGGTTTTTGTAGACATTAGTATGGTGGGAAAAAATCTGACTTTGACATATGATGAGATTTCAATAATCAGAATGACATAACAAAAATGTCTATGATCACTCAACCTGAAAGGGCTGGTGATTAACAGTCCTGTGCACTGGAGATGTAGGTGTCTAGAGATTTTCCATGCTTTCAAAGAAAAACAAGTGATGAATGTGTTGTTTTGCTGACCTAACAAAAATATTTGCTTCTCTTCCCACAGACCACCACTGGCCTTAACACAACTACTGCATCCATCCTTCAATTTTCCCTTGGTAAGTTTAGATTACCCTTTCACCCAAGAAAGTGCAAAAAGTAATTTCTGCAAAGGAAAATGGCCCTGAAGTTCATGGTTGCCCTTTTGGTTGACATTACAATCAACATGAGGGATTAAAAAAATGTTTTAAAAACTGCAGTGCATTTATTAGTTTCCTGATACGGAGCTACTGTTTTAAGTTTTGGAAATTAAAAACTCCAGTGGATACTCTGATGCACCATGTCTGAGTTTTAGTTTTTCCTCCTATTTTATAACACGATGTTTATTATAATTTCTTGCTCTTTCTCTGAAGTGTGATTATAGTTTAAAAAAAAAAAAAAAAAAAAAAAGGAAGGCTTTTATTGACTCCTCTGATATATTCCAAGTATTCCAAGTTACACCTAGGTAGTGCTGTTTTGTACAAGAACAGGTAAGGCAGATGAAGACTAAATGCTATTAAGTCCATTATCAACTGTGTGGTTTTATGCTGTATTACTTAGAATACTGTGAGTTATTGCACATTTCACTGCGCATTTGTGGCTATAAATTATGGTAGAGGCTGTGGCTGGGGCTGAGGGCAAATTTGGAATGCACCTAATTTGTTAACTCACATCTTAGCGTTCAAAATATGGAGGAAAAATGTTCTTTTGATATAAATGGGTCAATAAAAACACAAGCAGGAAATGTAGCCTGCTTCCTCTGTGGACACCTGGATATGTGTTTCCAAATCATATTCCCATTTTTAAAAAAGTAATTCTCCAAAAGTAACTCAAGAGACGTGTGATTAAACTCTGGAAATCTCAGTTGAAAATAAGAACAATCATGTAGCTTGGAAAACAGCTTGATTTTTTTTAATGGATTGGAAATCAAAATCCTCGAAGGCTCAGACATACATCATTTAAATTTGTTTTTTACCTGAAGTTGTTCATTTGGGTATTGGAAGTCATCAATACCTGAAACTGACTGCAATGTTAATACATCAAAGCACTAGTATCTATCCTTTTATTTTGAATTACTGGTTTTAAAAAGCCAGAAAAACGTATCCAATCCTCAACTGAATTAGTGCATAAATATTGGGTGCCACAGATGAAAACCAGCCTGTTGCTGCCCTGCAGTTTAATTCAGACAGTGGCAGGGTAGCAGCTCACTTGATCCACTGGGATGTGTTGCTCACCAACAGAAGCACAAGGTGACTTCTATAAAGATGCAAGTTTGTGATGATGGAGGAATTTCACTTTTCATGAAAATTTACAAAGACCTTCTTTGGATTATTCTTGCATGGCCCAGGGTGGTTAACAGCAGGGAATGGCCTGGAAGGTGTATGTTGGCTGTCACAGCCCAGTGCCTGGTGTCTGCTGCAGGTGAACTGCAGAATGGTGCAGGCTCCCAGAAGTTTCAAAAGGAGACTTGATATTTCACTAGGAGCATTTAGGCCTATCAGATGGGAAAGGTCAAATAAAAAAGGGGTAAGAAAAGGCTGAGCAGGAAATACTCTATATGACAGGATTTTCATGAATATATCTGAAGAATTCCTGAATCCATACCAGTAAAATCCTCAGTATGATGGAGCAAAGAGGGGTGGATGCACATCCAAGTAAATCAGATTTCAGCCTCCAGTTGAAAACGTACCATATTTCCCCATGTGCCTGCGTGGAGTTTGAAATACAATGCAGATTGGTTTTGTAACTGATAGAAGCCAGCGTGAGCCAGGGGACTGCTGCTGAGCTCAGCAATACTTGGCTTTGGAATCCAGTTTCCAGCTTATTCCCAAATGTCCGATTTAATCATAACCCTATTTAGGGATTGATCCAAGGGAATTGCTTTTTTTTTTTTCAAGGAATGATTACCACTTTCTATCACCCATGTGATAGCTTAAGCTGTAGGCTTTTGGGGTTGTCTTTATGTTAAATTTGTCACATAGCTTCGGCCTCATTAAAGAGTGCACATTTTAATTTCTCTTGCCACTGATTATCTGATGGAATTTTGTATTTGCAGGTACATAGGCAGTAGAGAACTAGGAAATTAAGCTAAAAAATTCTGAAGCTAAATTCAGGTTTCACCATGAATTCCAGATCCATTTAAACTCTGTGGTCAGGGTGACAGACTAGTGAATTTTTCATTAGTTGATATTCTGTGTGGTTTCCTTCATGTATCATACATTTGGTAGTTTTACTCTTTAGAGGCCAAGGTGGTTGGAAAGGTGCACTTAAGAAGAGGGTTTAATTAGGATGAAAAGGTAATTAGTAAGGCATTTTTCAGCACACAGGACAATATTTATGTACAGTAGCCTTTCTGAATGAGAAGACCTTGTCTGTCATGCAGTAACCACTCAGAACTGGTCCAGGGATGGGGTGATATTTACACTCATGCACTCTGTGCCCAAATGTGCAGAAAATTTTGATTACTTTGAATGTCTTAATCACTACATCACTACATTTCTCCAAGACCCAAGACCCAACACTGACATGTCTAGCAGTTTCTTTAATATTCATTGGGATTGTTAATTGAGATATATAAAGCAACGCCTTTGGGCTCTCTCAGGCCAGAACATCTGATTCAACAGCTTGGGAATTGCAGGATATTGCACAAAAGCCTTTGGACTCAGCTGCCACACAACATTAGTCTGATTCATTAGCTGAAATGTTCTCTATTTCTCACTCCAAATCTGAGCCTTTTCCCCCCAGATGCATCCCTGGGCTTCCCCAGGGTTGAACATGATCTGTCATTGACATGGGCCACTGTGGTGGAAGGTGATTCATTGTACTGAGAGATTAGCAACTGAGCTAAATACAGGAAGAAAGAGACATACAATCCCATGGGGAGAAGGGAAAGGCTTTGAGGAAGCAATGGCAAGGTGTGAGGTGAGCAATGTTGTTGTGCTAATGCTGGTTTCCTCAGGTGTTCTCCTCCACCACTGGAGGGATTGGTGTGTGTGGGCTGTGCAGGCTCTGGGTGGGCAGTTCAGCACTGCAGGTGCTTCCCATCCCTCTCTCCTCTGCAAGGCTGCTGTTGCACCTGAAGATGCTGTGATGAGCATCAAAACACTCAGCCTGGCCTCCAGGGCAGATGCTCCTTGGAGCTATGTGTGTAACAACGTGAAAATTGTTAATGGAAAATATTGCCTTGAAAAACTTTGTTCCTTGGCTCTCTCCTTATGTCTTAGTATTACTGGATCGTTTCTGACTGTTTAACACTATTTGAAAATGAGAATAAATTAATAAGGAAACTTCCCAATTTTCAGCTCTGCTATGAAAATTCCTTTACATTTTTCTGAAAATAGGAGGACTTTGTCAGTATCATATACTGGTTAAACACATAATATTTGTAAAGCACAATTATACTTTAAAATTGCTTTCCCTTCAACTTTCATGCCATTGTCACAAAGATCCTCTGCCATTATTAGAGCAAATTAGCCATTCTTCTTCCCCTCTAATTTTCTAAAAAAATCTAACCTCCCTACTGTTTTACATTAGACCAAAATTGGTTTATGGGGGAAGGTTTTTTTTAATATTCCAAGAAGGAATACACCTTCAAATATTACAAACATTTGGCACTTCCACTCTGCTTCTTAAGCAACAAGCCACTAGTCTTGCAAACAAAGTAATAGATGCAGGTTCAAAAGGTTTTTTTGCTTTTTTTGGAGATAAAGCTTGGACTTGGCTGCTCTCTTCCAAAATATTATTACAACAAGCTTTTGCAAAAGTTGGGTTCCCTAATCTATCAGGTTTTACTTTGAGTCCGCCATTAATCCTTATTTTCAGTCCCCTTCAAAACTACCTTTGTATGGCAAATATGTGACCTGCAGTATTTAAAGTTGTTTGTAATCATAAACCATCTTTCCCTAACTGATTATGAGTGACCTG
Organism: Zosterops lateralis; assembly: GCF_965231275.1. Classification (NCBI taxonomy): domain Eukaryota; kingdom Metazoa; phylum Chordata; class Aves; order Passeriformes; family Zosteropidae; genus Zosterops; species Zosterops lateralis. The sequence goes on from NC_139765.1 coordinate 61,498,175, forward strand.
AGTTATGGTCTCTTCATATGTGTAATATTGGTGTATCTGCTTGTCTTGACAAATGAAACCTCTTACAGGAATCTCCATATGATGCACAATACTTTTCCTACAATAAATTAAATAATAAAGCCTGTGCCTAAACTTCTGATGGACCCTTAGAATATCACTGAGCTGCCAAGGAAGGGGCTGCTCTCTGGGAGCATTATTTTCTGTTAACATGAAAGGCTTGAAATGCATGAGCAAAGGTGATCCTCAGTGCCTGAAGGCTGTCAGGCCTTGACACTGGAAATTCTTTAGGCATCTTTGCCTAAAGAATGCCTTAGCTATTGCTAAAGAAAAGACTTGACATGAATCAAATCTAGCACATCAACCTTCAGTAAAAACAATTTTCAGTGAGGTTTTAGTATCAGGTTTTAGTCTGTGAGACTGCTTTGTGACTTTACCAGATGGACTCTGTCCTTCCAAGAAAATCCCAGTAGATAATATCCAGTAGATGGGTCACTCATGTTGTGATTTGCTCACTGGGTTGGAACCACAAGCATTTGGGCCTTACTTGTAGATTAAGAATGGCCCTTTCCTCCTGTTGCTTCTGGGATGGGATAGGGTAGGGGAGGGTAGGGTAGGATAGGATAGGATAGGATAGGATAGGATAGGATGGGATAGGATAGGACAGGACATGACAGGACAGGACAGGACAGGACAGGACAGGACAGGACAGGACAGGACAGGACCATTTCAGTTGGAAGGGACCTACAATAATCATCCACCCAACTAGTTCAGGGCTGACCAAGAGTTAGTTTGTTGTTAACTTCTTTAACATCATCCAGTCACTTCTCTGCCATCTATTATTATTGCACCTTCCATTGTTCCAAATTATTTGACCAAGTTAATTTTTGATTATAGCATTTAACAAGTATTTCATAGAGGGTTCCATATGTATTAAATTAATCAATTACAATCACTAATAATACCTGCCAGCAGTTTATCAATGTCCCTTAGTATCTTTTTAATGGAACCTATAAATGTAAATGTGTGTATCTATTGATTTTATATGGTTAAAATATTATTAAGAGATATTACTATTGGTAATATTTCAACTCTTGAGGACTTTTTGGTAATCCAAAGTGCAGAGCTGCTGCTAGGGGTGTTCTATAAACCCACTATAGGGGTGATTCTGTAGTACCCACTTTTTCCCCATTTTCTATCTTCCTCCAAAGGAAATAAAATGTCAAACTCTCTGCTTTTACATACATAAATATTTCATTGACAATCTTACAGTGTAATCATTTAAACCAGTAACTGAAGTAATAATTTCTCCAATCTTGTTCAACACACTTTCCACTCTTGCAACTTTATTTTCTGGTTGAGTAATCACCCCTGTCTTCAGATTTCCTGAGCTTTTAAAATCCATCAGACTATCAGCTGTACTTAACTGCAGAGTAATTGTGTTACCTGTGATGGATTTACATTTATACTATCATGTTTTTTAAGTGGTGAGGTGTATGTGCAATGCACATACCAAGGATTTCTATGTTGCTTAGTTTATTTACAGTCTGTTTTTAATGCTGCTGATTTCACGGTCATCTGTGACTGTACTATTTAAAATCTGCTTTTGATTGCTTTTAATTGGTGTATGAGTAAGGGTCACTGATTTGGATGCAGATTTTTGACATAATGATTCCAAAAGGATTTTCATGTCATGTCCTGCTTCACTCTAAGACATCAGGTGAGTGAATCATTAGCAGCAGACTTATTTTTCTCCCTGAAATGCCAAGGTCACTAGGATCTATGTGAAAGCTGTTTTACTCAGAAAAATCCATGGCCTAATGGTCTTGGTGATGGTTGTTGAAGACAAAGCATGAATAGTGTTCATCTTTATGGAGTAAAATGCAATTTTTTTTAGGTTTATTTATTCCAACTATTATTTGTAGTGGCAATTTGCCTTTGTTACCAGTGTAATTTTGCAGAATTAAATTATAAAGTTTATTTGATTGTGTAAATAATGGAAATACTATTTTACCTTGATGTGTGCTCAATCTACAGACTATTATTATTGTTATCATTTTTATTATATCATCAGCATCATCATTAGAATAGTTGAATGTGCCCTTTGGATTAGTCCTTACCTGATAGGATTCTGTCCTTCAGAACTCACATTTACTTCTCTATTTACTTCAGCAAACAGAAGATGGTGATGAAGGAAAAATAATCTTACAAAAATAAATAGTGTAGCTGATTCACTGAGCTCCTGCAGGAGGAAACAGCAGTCTCTCACTGCTAGGGCTGTCCCCTAGAGCAGCATCTGGAGGGCTCTGCAGAGATGTGCATGGGATGATGATCTCTTCTGCTTCCCACCAGAAACACCCCAACTCCACTTTGGCTCAGCCATGAGAACAATGATGACTGCATTTGGCCCCATGTAACAGTCTGAAGACTTTCATAATTTATGTTCCTATCATGCTTTAATTCAGATCTGGTGGCAGCTGTTATACTGAAAATTGTGTTTTTATACTGTTTACCCTCTGCTTGAATTCAGACCACTTGATAGAACATTTCCAAACATGCTTTGCTATGTAGATCTTAGCTTTGGCTGAAAGGAGCCACTGCTGATAATTTTCTCTTAATTTCCAGTTCTGTTTAGTCAGTTTTACAATTACAGAAGTTATTGGATGACTGACAAATGCTGTAATAGCATTTTGTGGGATAGCCTCAGCAGAACTGGACAGAGATTTCCTTCAGGTTTGCTAGGAAAATTCACTCACACATCTCTGGAGAAACACCAAAGTGAAAAATAAATCCCTTCTGAATTTAGCATGGAGGAGCATTGATCTTTTAAATGCATCACTATCTTGTTAGCTGAACACCAAAAAAACTCATAGAGGAAGCTGTGGTGCCAAATGTTTTGGGCATGTTGAGCCACCCCCTTTGCTTTAGTCACCTGCATGGATGATTTCCCTCAGTCACACAAATTTCTTTCTCCAGTGCCTTCCAGGAAGCACCAGATTTCCTGGGCAGGTATGGCACATCTACACAGTTGTGTTTGTTGAGAGTGGTACTAGCAGGGAAGGCCAGTACTGGTGGCCACAGATTCAATGTTACTAGAGTTAGATTCTGCTCCTTCTAAGCAACAAGAGAACAGCATTAAAAATATTTGAACCCTCAGGTTGTTTTGTCCTAATTTCTTTCCTATGCATTTGGGAAGAGCTTGAGAATTTAATATAACATAACTCAATATCAAATTAGTGTCATTCATTCTGCATTTCTTATGCTTGCTTCATTTTCCATTTTCCCCCAGTAAAACACTGGGGGGGGTTGGGTGGGGGGGTTTGTTTGTTTGTTTGTTTGTTTTGGGGGTTGGGAGGTTGTTGTTGTTGTTCTGGTGTTTTGATTTGTTTGTTTTTTGATTGGCTATCCAAATTGCCATTTGCTATTGTCTGACATGAAATATACTAATTTCCCTTTTCTGGTGGAAAAGCTCTTTGTGTTGATGCATAGGTTATACATTACATCTAATGTAAAAAAATAAGACAGATAAGTAATATCATCAACTACTCTTCACAGAGCATGTGGAAATGTTAGGTGGTGTTTATTGATTTCGCTGAGCTTTACAAGAGGGGCTGCCCAGGTAATACCTAGATTGAAACCAGGGTTTAAAGTTGATGCTGTATTTGAAAGACATTTTAATGGCCTTGGGGCAAAATGATTTGTGTTGTTTTGGCTAGCCCAAGGTTACAATGAAATATTGTCTTTATTACTTCTGTACCAGAGTTTCTCTGCCACTGTTGGGAATTAAAATGTGAGCGTTAAAGATTTACTACATGGAGAAAGGCAGAAAAGATAAAGAGCCTCAGGATTCAGATCCAGGGCAGGTGGCTGTGCCACCACCTTGCAGTCAAATGTGGGCCATTATGGAATTGGTCATTGAAATAATAAATGCTGGATTACAGACAGACTCATCTTAATCCTGCTCATATCATTGTATGAGGATAACACTTTTCTATGATTAAAAAGGCCCATTTTTGAATTAAACAACAAAGCATCTGTAGTTCCCGGGGGGAAAACTGAGAAGCCCACAGCTCAGCAAAACAGTCCTGGCTGTTCCTCCAGTGGGTGAGGGACTAAAAAATAAAACCAGATAAAAATAGAAAAGCCCATCAGGAACTGCAAAAAAAAAAAAATTTACCAAGCTAATTATTATCTACCTGCATATATATTTAAAGGTGGGCAATCTTTTTTACTGGTTTCCAAAAAGAGAGACACCTCAGTGCAGAATTGGCTTGAGAAAAATTATTTCCCAGATTTTCTTGGTGCCAGAGAATTTCACTAAAGCAGCCAAGGAAAGAATTTTTATATCTGTATATTCGAGATACCTCCTTTTACACAGCAGTTCCTGGGACCAATGTGTTTTCTACTGCCCATCTAGACTGGACTGGTTGTAGGGATCTAAATAAAACTTCACGTATTTTCCTACAGTGTTTTAACACCTTTACCAGCACCTTATAGTGCTAATTTTCATGATTTGTAGACCTTCGCAGCTGCCCCTGGCTGTTAAACACAGTTACACAAAGCATCTCTTTTTTATTTACTGATATGTGTTAGTGTACTACTGAGCTACTTTCACATGGTTTCATTTACATTTTGCCCAGCTTCACTGAGAGATCACCCTCTCACTTAGAGGACCTCCACATAATCTGAGATTTAATCAAACTATTTAATCAAACTATTTAATGGCAATAATGTTGAAGTGTAGAATGTGGGTACCACAGTAGAAAATGTTTCCTGAACACAAGGGTTACTATTTTGTCAGAAATCCAAGAGCAACTGCAAGTATTTTGGGAGCATTAGTGATGCTCTTTTTTCAGTAGCTACAGCTCCTGGGTGTCCATTTCAGCCAGGTCTAAGCAAGTTTGCTCAGTTTGCCTTCAGCAAGGTGTTTTGCTATACAGTGTTGGTGCACTTAAGAGCGTGGTTAAATTTAGCATTGTGTAATTATTTATTTGGCAACAGACTTATTACCCAGGCACATACCTGCTGGCTGTATCTTAGAAAGAGACACTATAAATAGCTTTATATCAGAATAAATTGGACACTGGCATGAGGAAAATACAGCTTTTTGCTTGGCTTATTTTTCTCTCTTCAATATTCTCAGCACAAAAAGCTGAGATATGCATGCAAATATGAATTGTGATCTGAGCTTGTTCATTAGAAGGGAACAAATTTGTGTGAGCGCAGGAAGCACATCAGATCTCTGAATATAAATAGACTTAGAGGAAGTTGAACCAGATAAGTATTTCCTCAGACTTCTCATCTAAAGGAAATTAGCTGCATTAATTCATGGAAAGTACATTTGCTGTTATTGGGAATCCTGGCAGGAGGTGGATGGGAAGGGACCCCTGGGTGATCACCTGCTCCATGCTCCAACCAGGATCACAACCCTGTGCAAGGACAGCCTGCTGAGAGCCTCATCCTCCTGGAGTTTAACCTCAGATTAACTTTTAGGACTTCATTTATGAAGTTCTTCTGATTGATTTTTATCAAATAAATTTACTAATTATTTTTTTCTCCGCATCTTTTACAATTTTACAGTGGTGGCTTTTAGCCTGCTCATAAACCCTTTAATTTTATATAGATGTAAATAACTACCCAGCATTTCCGAAATGGAACAAAGCCTAAATCTGCCAGTGGAACAGAAATTAGCTGCTCTCAGAAACCTGCAGAAAATAAATAGCTGAGACTTTATATTACAAAATTTGTAATTCTCACTAATGCTAAACTAGATCTGATTTTTATGAAAGGCAAACACAATTGGAATTTTTTTTTGTTCCTAGTGCCAGATATTTATTTCAGATTGTTTATCAGAACACATACAAGACTACAGACAGTCAAAATCCTTTTCCCACAAGGGAAAGAAAAGCAGCCAACAATAAAAATATTTGTTTCCATGAACGGATAGACTGTGATTACAAAATAGAATGCAGTTCTTACAGCTTTTAATTTGAATATTTTTTACATTCAAAATACCTCTTTGTACTCTGAATTCACTCTATAAATAAGGAAAAGCTGTTTAAAAAGTCTAAAGATCTAAAATGTCATAATTAAAAATCACATTTGTGACTAAATTCAAAGTTGTGACTTCAAAGAAAAATCAAAATGCTCTTGTGACCTTCTCTTGAGAAAGTTTTCAGAAGTAGAATGGAATGAACAAAGCATTGCATATTTTTACCAGTGCATCTCCAGTATATCCAGCAGTAAATATTCTGTATTTTAAAGTGGTTAAAACCATCTTCTTCTTGATCAAAAGCCAATATAAACATATATCTAAAAATATCAGAACCCATGGACCATTCATTATACCAAACTATATGGTTCATTACTTTGGAAAAAAAATATTAGTAAGCCAGCCAGATTTGACCACTAGTAATTTATACTCCCCAGTTTGACTTAATTCAAGTGATACCACAAAATTATAATCCTTAGCAAACACTAATCACTATTCATCCCATTAACAAAATTAATAAAAGTAATCTCATAGCATTAGATAAAAGGGATGCTTCTCAGTGCCCTTTTGTTTTTCACACTGCATTCAGGACATAATTTGAACCCTTCTGCACAATTTTTGTGTGAATCTTTTTTGTGCAGTCCCCATTAGACTCATTCTCCTTAAAGCCAGCATTAGACATCTCATCTGCTTATCCACGGAAGCACTTGCAGGAACTATCAAGAGGCTGTCAAGAGGCAGAGGACGTCACACTCTATAAGGAGCAAAATATTGCTTCCCTTGCAGATGGCACCCAGTTTTATCTCAGAAAAACACCAGCTTCTGATCAATGTTAGTAAGAAATCTTAGAGACCAACAGCTGTATGACTTGTGTTTCTGTAAGTCTGACACAGTTGGAGGCAAAGCTGTAGTGAGAATTAATTTTGCCTACCATTGTTAGCCTGGATACAAATAACTGAATTACCTGGGTACAAACAGCTGATATGTGGTGCCTTTATAACATCTCTCCTGAAATACTATGCTCTTAGTACTGCTAAGAGCAGTGCATGACATTTAAAAAAATAAGGTGGTAAAATATTTACCAGTACTTTAGATGGCCAAAGTCATCTTAAGAAGACCTAAAATTAAGAAAGACAAAAAACCCATGACTGTTTCAGTTGGATATGCTGAGAGTGGTCAGTGCTAGTCAGGTCCTGGCTGTGGGTTACCTGTCCTGTGAAACAAGCAGCAAATAATTGAGAAACATACTTTTCTTTCACTTTTCTATTCTTTCCTGTTTAGCTAAGCAGAATCAACAAAGCAGTTGTCAGGACATGTTTAGCAATCCCATACTCTGCCAGTCAAAACCCTCTTCTATTAGCATCAGTGCCTGGACTCAACTTTGATAAAATTCTGTTATTGAAATTTGGCTTGGGAAAAAAATCAAACATGTAAAGCACCAGCCAAATAAATTAGTGTTTCAGAATATTCAGTATATGGAAATGGCTGAGTTTTATAATAGAAGCTGCTCATAATTTTTGATAACAGACAAAATTGCTGTGTGAGCTTCAAATGTATCATTTAAAACTAAATCCTTGAAGGTTGTCTCTACTTCAGTTTTTCTCTGAAAGTTTTGGAAGTCTGTGAACATCAGATTAAAGTCTATCAAATGGAGTAAAATAACTCCAAAGGCAAAAGAAAAAAAAAAAAAAAAAAAAAAAAAAAAAAAAAGCTTTGTTCCTGAAGCACAAGGAAAAGCTTGCCTTATGTATATATATATAAAGAAAAAATATGGCTGTTCTTGACTGGAGGATGGTTTGGGGTGCCCCCCACTCCCAATAGATAGTTACTCATGTAAGCCCTTAATACTGAAAGTATAATTCTAACTCTTAGCCAGATTTATCTAGCAATAACCTCACCAAGGCATCAATCTTGCTGTAACATACTCATCCTAAGGAATAAACAGCATTTTTTCTCTAATGCAGTAGGTTACTAACACAGACTTCTTTGCAGTAATCATCGTGCAGGTTTTGCTACCCATCTTCAGGGCTAATTCAAATCCTGGGCTTTCCTGATTGAAAGTAAACTGAATCTAATCTCATTCAAAAGGTTTTATGTACAGATTTTCCTTCAGAGGACAGGAAGATGTGAATATTTATGGCATGATATCCTACCCCTGCTTCTCTGCTCAGAGCTGACAAACTGTTTATTACCATCTCTGGGAGCAGTGGGAAGGACACCTCCCTCCCGAGCTGAATTGGGCCCCCATTCTTGCCATGTTCTTGCTTGAGTTCTGATCCCATATTTGTTCAGAAAGTCAGAATATAGTGTTGCTGGTTAAGGTAGAGGCAAATATCCAAAAACCAGATTTTTGTTTTAAAGAATCCTAGATCAGGATTACTGAAATAACAATGATATAGACTAACAACTATAGTATTAAGAAATAGTAATATTGAAAATTGTATTGAAAGGCAGTGACTCACAAGACCATCTCAGTAAACCCTGTCCTGTAGTGCAATTGCACATTCACCCTCCTCCCTTGGGGAGAAAATTCTTAATGTAAACTAGGATGTGTATTAGTTTTGTAAAAGATTGAGCACCAGATCAATACTTTTTAATATTTTTTTGTCAGTTGGAGTTTTGGAGAATTAGATAGGTACACAAAAAATAATCTATTATCTTATGATTTTGAGTCAAGAACATACAAAAGGAGGGTTTAAACACTGATAAAACCACATTTGTCATCACAGCCAATAATTGCTGCTTGAGGACTTTCCCAAACTATCTTTAATCTTAATACAATCCACCCTGCTTGTCAAAATAATAATAAAATCCAGTATTTGTCTCCCTCTTTTTTTATTGTCTCCACTGCTCTTTTTCCAGTATCAAAAGTGAAATACCACACCTACCTTGCAAAGCCATTTCTGAGTGGCCCCATTTCTTTTAAGCAACAGCTTTGATCTTCATTGCATAGTTGAGGGCATTCAGGTCTAAAGACAACATCTTTTATGTTGATTGTGCAGCAAATCTGACCTTTTTTCCCTTTTTAGGCAGCGTATTTTAACTCAGCTTTGTTTAAGTGCACTGTACCAGAAGTTGGATTTTAACACTAACTGGAATGGCACATGTTATAAAATCTATATTGCTGGTTATTTTTACTGTTTATGTTCTTTTAATTTCTGTCTGACATAAAACTCAGTATGTTGCTGTTTTACCTCGCAGGCTCTGACTGGCCAAAGATGTCAAACTGGCTGTAGTTCCCTGAATTTTGATTTCCTCTAAAATAAAATGAACAAATGTGATTAAGGGTTGGAACTCCTAAATTCCACAGAAGTAGGAAATGACAGCAGATGTCACCCAATAAAGTAGACCATCTCAGCAGATGGGCAAATATGAAACGCAAAGGCTTTTCCTGACATCATTTGGTTTTAATATGATAGAAATAAAATGCCTTGTCAGTAAAATACAACCAGACAGTTGCTTTGTAGTCATTTTGGATACATGGCTGCTAATTCAAAGTCCTGCTGCCTTTGCAATATTAATTATTCTGTGCCTCTTTACAGCAAGAATACGTGTCAGACCAGCTGAACATACCACATGCAGCTGTAGTGGCTTGGAAGTATCTGTTACTCTATTTACAATTTAACATTAGTGAAAGATACAGGAAAACAACTTTGTGGATGATTTCCAAGAATCTAGCTGATGTATCAGACAAAATTATAGTCACAGGACTTCATCTCATGTTTTGGAGTGGTTTTCCCCCTGTAGAGGTATGTGATGTGTCTCAGAGTAGAAAAGCAGTTCTGTAGGGCTGAGAGCTGTGAATGTGAACTGCCTCAGGGGAGATGGGGCTGCAAGCTTTGTGCTTAATGACATATGTTCCCATTAAAACGTGTAAGTTGTTCTCTTGTACAAGCAGTTAACACCTTTTTAATCAGGCCATTTATTTCTTTTACAAAAATAAGCAGCCCGGGTTGGAATGTGATAGTATTTTATTGTCAGCAGTGTGTACATACATTTATACATATATTAAAATATGTATTTATACGATTTTCAGTATGATTGAACGTATCTGAGACACACATAAACATAACACACTACTTGTGGCACATATAGTACACACTCGTAGTGTGAGCAAAGCTGTGGTACTCAGTAATGTCCTGATGCCATCAGAGATGCTGTTTAATTGAGAGCTGCTTCTCTTAAACATGGATAGTACATGAGGTCTGCTGCTTTGAATCTCACATGCTTATGAAATTTTGATCTTTGGAACACAGGCTAGGATGTGTCTGTTTCACTGAGCATCAGATTTTCTGAGATGGATGAATTGTCTGGTGTCTGAGGAAAAATAGTATTTTTAGTGTTTAATTACAACTCAGGTTGTTTATCATGTTTTCTGGGACGAATTTCTCAATCCTGTTTTCATGTTATTTTGACTTCCCCCTATATTAATTGTTAAGCTCATCTTTTGTGACAACACCCAGAAGGCGCCCTTTTATAAATCAAAAGTAAATATATTACCCTACCTTGCGGGGGTGCCATAAGGCTTAATTAGTTCATTTTTGTAAAATGTTCTGAGATTCCCAGATCAGCATCAAGTGTTTGTTATTAATTATAGGATCTAGGGAGTATATTGGATGATTTCTTAATTTAATTTCCTTCAGGCAACCTTAAAATAACTAATTTTGTAACATCTTTGTTCTTTTAAATTCCTAAATCACATTTGCTCTTGGCTCAAGTAATTGTGTATGTATTTTCCTCTCACTGTATTTATATTTCTAGACTTCTTTATTCATACAGAAACAAAAAACAGTTTTTTACTGTTTTCCCTGTGAATTCTGCTATGTGGATTATTCTCTAATAAGAAGGTTTTGTTTAAACATTAGATGGTGGGTTTTTCCCTGCAGTTGGGGGATGTTAAGTAATTTACTTGGCTTCCCCTGGGAAATTTGCAGAGATTACATGGCACTGCTGTGATTTATCATTTCTACTTTATTTCTGACTCATAAAGCATGCATTATTTTGTGTTTACTTTCAGCAACAGATCACAGGAAATTTCATCATCAATCAAATCACTTTAAAATGGGGAGAAGTGATAAGGTGACAAAGGCACAGTCAGCAACTGTGGTTATTGGAGAATCATTTATGCTTCATTGTGTCGTAACATTTCTCATTTTATTGCTTCCCCAGGATCGGGTTCATGTCGCTTTAGTTACTCAGATCCCAGCATCACGGTGTCCTACAGTAAGAACAGTTCTGCAGATTGGACTCAGCTGGAGAAAATTAGGTTTGTTACAGCTTTTTAATCATTTTCATGTTTTCCAGCTGAGCAGGTGGTGTTTGAATCTGGCTCCTTTAAAACTTGCTTTATTTGTTAACTTTTCAATTCTCCTTGTTGGTACAAAAGATGAGGGGTGGAATTCCTGGCTGCTTGCAGAACTGCCACCAGGTTTGGTAAATCACAACTTCATACATTGATTATGTGGGAAGTGAGGAAGAGAATCACTTCACACTTAAAATACAACTCCAATAACCACCAGGTTAAGGTGCCTGAAAAAAACAAAACTTTGATGACTTTTTGAGTTTTAGCACCATTTTTAATGTCAGCAAGGGCCATATTTTATAATGTTTCAAGTTTCTTCTTTGGTAGAGTAAAAATGTTCAGTATAAACATTTTATATTTTGATATGAACACTTGGCTCTTAACATTCTTGTAAGAACAAGATAATGATGAATAGTGCCTTGCTTTTAAACCAACTGGCATACACGAAAACACAAAGGATTATGAATGGAAAATTTAAATATTTTCATCACAATATCTACACCTTTCAAGAGAGATCCAGTGTCAGAGATGGATTGTTCTGAGAGCGTATTTTATTAAGTAATAATAGGAAAGGCATTTTGTGCAACAGCATAAAAAATTATGTAACTGGGGAAGAAATGTTAGTTACATGTCACATACTCATAGCATCTCTGTGTCTTCCTGCATTACCTCAGTGTCAGTGCTATACAAGTGACTCGCTTGAGCCTATTTTCAGTCCATTGAGGCAATTTCCAGAGCAAAAGGATCCTTGATTTCTGATGAATAAGCAAAACTCTAGCTGCAAGGTTGTGTATTTCAGTATCTCATCCTCCAACTCCATGTAGGAGTGGGACTACAATTTCATTGAAAAAAACCCGTAAATTACATTCAATTTTAGTCAAACAATTGCTAATTCTTATCTCAGAAAAATATGAGGTGAGAGTAATTCACTGGAGGCGCTGAAATTGTCTCAGAGTAACCACACAATACATTCTATTTTTCTCACAATGATGTAAAATTACACACCTAGTCCATAACATCAGCTCAGTTGCTCTCATAGCTCTGCAAGCCAGGAAACTTAAGAGTTCTGAGGATGCAAACACAAGCCCTTGAGACCAAATTTTTTTGAAGTTAATGTGCATGCAGTTTGACCTCTCTTTCCCCAACTTTGATGCTGGAGCCAGCAGTAGAAAATAGGTCAGTAGAGCAGTGTCGTGCGAAGTGGAGAGGATGAATTATGGAAGGATGCTCATTTCTCCCCTGTTCCATATGAATTGCAGTGTTTATTCCAATGCGCTTCAGCAGATTTCACATGCAGCTCCAGGGAATGGTGGGAGAGCTGGGGAGGGATGGGACAGGAGGGCAGCTGTGAAGAGGAGGTGTTGTGTTCTGTAGGTGGGATGTCAGCTCTGCACTCCTGGGAGGGAGGGCAGGGGTCTCTGGGGAAGGCAGGGGCTGTGTGTGGGCCCCGGCAGAGGCAGGACCCCCCCTTGGAGCAGCGCTGCCGGAGGGTGACAGACGCCGTGTTTAGCAAGTGCAGGGCCATTTGTGGGGACACACTCTGGGTGTGAATATGGGACAAATGCAGCTGCTTTTCAGCATTTTGTTTTGCTTTCAAAAGAGAAGCTCCTCTATTTTCTGCTACAAAAGCCAGCTAGTGGTGCCCTTTTTCCCTAAAAGCCCTGGATTGTCTCTGACAAACTATTCACCCTTCAAAGTTTCACTACCAAGGCAGATAGAATGTTGACTAGCTAACATCTTGCAAAGCTCAGTTTTGTAACTCCTTGCAGCCTGAGTTTTGAATATTGCTAATTCCCTTGCTGGCTGGTTGTTGAGGTTTAGCCACACACAGATGCTCTCTCACTCCCCTGCCAGCAGGGCTGGGGAGAGAATTGGAGTGGTAAAAGCCAGAGAGCTCATGGGTTGAGATAAAGACACTTTAATAGGGAAAGCAAAAGCAGTGCAGACAAGCAAAGCAAGGAATTAATTCACTGCTTCCCCTGGGCAGGCAGGAGCTCAGCCATTTCCAGGAGAGCAGGGCCCCATCACATGTGATGGTGACTTGGGGAGACATCACTCAAAAGATCCCCCCTTCCTCTTTCTTCCCCCACTTTAGAGACTGACCATGGTGTCACTTGGTCTGAAATATCCCTTTGGTCAGTTGGGGTCACCTCCTCCCAGCCTTCTTGTGCCTCCCCAATTTCTTTGGGGAGAACCTCAATCCTTTCACAGCTCTGAGGACAGCTCTCTGAAGAGCTCAAGGCCCTAATCATTGCCTAATAGTAATGCTCCAGGTCTGACTCTCCACCCCCTCATTCTCCATTTTCAGCAGCAAGAGAGAGGACAAATGGATTGTTTCTTTTGTATTGTTCTTGAAGCAGAACATGGTAAGAAAGACAATCTGACCGTCCCCATCCACAGAATTATCCTGACAACAGGGGTGTGGATTGGAAGGACATGTTTGTCAGAGCTTTCCTAGCTTTTCTCTCCAACCATTCTGCTCCATCCAAATCTTAAGAGACTGAGACATCAGAAATCAGCAAGTTCTTTTGATGAAGAAAAAATCAAATTTTGTGAGACCTGTTAGTGTAATGAGCTTCCTTAACATTTTCTTTGGCCTATACCTGTAAAATCCCTGACAATACCCAGTCACCATCTGTGACCAGCAATGAGCATGGATGTAGTCCTGCTGTATCCTCATGCTCTCCAAACATCTGCAGTGATCTGTTGTTTATCTCCTGAGCTTGCACTCTCTTAGAAGCCAGGCTACCTGTTTGGGCTGGAGTGCACTGCCTGGCACAGTGGGACTCTGCCTCGGGGCAGGTATTTTCTGATCTCCATAGAAGCTTTATCAGCATACAAGGGATGTCAGCACAACCGTGTCACACCTAGTAAATATGTTAATTGAGGGAAATATGTTAATTGAATTGTTCCTCACTATGGCTTAAAATGGATCTAATTCCCTATCATTGTTTTTCAGTGCCCCTTCCAACATCAGCACAATCATCCACATCTTGTACCTTCCTGAAGATGCTAAAGGAGAGAACATCCATTTTCAGTGGAAACAGGATTATGTTCAGGATGGTGATGTGTATGAAGCCTGTTGGGCATTGGACAATGTCCTGATCATAAATGCTGCTCACAGAAAAGTTGTGTTAGAAGATAATCTGGATCCTGTGGATACTGGCAACTGGCTTTTCTTTCCTGGGGCCACAGTTAAGGTTAGTCTGATTTTCCATGGCTTAATGTTATTATTACCCTTTTAAGTAGAAGAAGAGAGTAACATCTAACCAAACTGTGATCATAAGGGTGATCAGGCAACTACATCTGCTTCTAGCTTCGGTTCTTTTTAGCTTTGTTTTCACCTTTTCTCTACCCCATTGGCTCTCTAAAACAATGCAACTTTTCTGCTGTGACCAAAACCAAATGGCAGTTTAGACTGCCATGTCAAAGATCAAGTAACAGAAAATGGAAAACAGCTTTCTTTTACCAAAACAGCCCAATATTTTTGAAACAAATTCAAATTAAATTCAAATTATTTCTGTTAGATATTTTAAATACCTGCTTTTTAACTTGGTCTTGTTCAGCTACAGCTACTCACTTCACAAATCATCACAAAAAAAAAAAGTTTCCCATTTTTCTGTCTGTGAATATCTCATCTCCTTTGCAGCATGCATTTGAGTAGTGGCTGCTCCTTAAGATTCTCTTTTTCAGTATGATCCTGTTTTGATACGTGAGATACAGCAAGATCAAGATCCATTCCACCTTGAGAAAAACTCTAAGGAGGCCAACAAGATCTCTGTGTGCAGAGTACCTTCACATGCAGAGTTGTTCAATATTTGGAAAACAGCTGGATTCTTGCTGTCTATGTTTCAAAGCAGCCAGAAGTTCAACAGCTGATGACTTTCTGGTTTCATCCTATTTTCATTCACAAAAGCAGTTTTGATGTCAGGGTTCATTTATGATGCCGTTAATGGTTTTGGCAATTGCACAGGAAACAGATGTCGAATGCTGAGGGCAGTAAGAGTTTGGTTCTGGCCTCATCCTTTTCCCACAGAACCTAATACAAATGGCTTCAAATTATTAGGTTAGGAAATAAATATTCCCACTGATCTACTAATCATTGTGCCATCTTATTAACTCTTTGGTTTTTTTACTTCAGTAAGTAAAGTACTTTTATATATTGGCAAAGTTTTTACACAACATTTTAGAATCAAATAATGTCCTGGGTATTTAATGAATATTTTGTGATTGGTTAACACTTGTTGTTTTGTCAGTCTTATCTCTATATTTTGAAATCCAGCCCACACATACGAAGGTGTGAAATAAAAGCAAGGATTAATGTACCATAGGCATTGTTACTTTTCTCAGTTGTCCGAGCGTAAACACTGTTTTGCTCTTTCTGAAACATCTTTACCATCTAAACTTCAGCAAGACCTTTTTTGTGTTGCTGTTTATGATTTTTTTTTGTTTGGTTGTAGAAGTTATTTTGGGGTTTGTTTAGTTAAACTCAGCTACTTTGTGCCAATACACAACTAGGCGTTTATGAAAGATGAAGGACCTAAACCTGGAGATCACTGAGCACTGAGAATTTCTGGACAGAAATCCCATCAAGTTTAGGCCTTATGCGTGAGGTTTCACCAACTTGCCATTCCTCCAAGTGCATCTTCCATGTTAGGCACAAGTGAAATATGCAAATGCCTGTTTCCAGCTGACCTCTGACTGTGTGTAGCCACTTACACCAGGCTGAGGCCACATGTAAGACTGTGGTGTAGGCACACTGGATTAAGGCTACGTGTGAGGCAGGCCTTTAATTCTTCATGGGACCCTGGAGTGTGTCTGTATTGTCACCAGAACACTCCTTCACTCAGTTCATTTTTAGCTCTTGCTGCAGTCTTCCTCAGATTTTCAGGAACAATCTTGCCAAATATAATTTGAACAGATTTTGCAATGTGAATTTCATGTAATGTCAAAAGTAAGACTATAAATTGGGTCAAGATTTACATCAGATCAGCATAAAACCTGTTGTAGCATTCTAACACCAAGAACAATTTTTTGACAATTGTTTTTTGCTTTTCATGTTTGGAATATTATATTAAAATTTACAAAATCCTTTATTATTTTCTTTAAAACACGTAGTTCTAATCTCAGTTCATCACAAATGTAACATTTTGTATAAATAGAAATGTAAGAATCCTTGTAGATTGTGCTAATGACATTAAATATGGCATAGAGGAAGGCTATAGGAGATTTCTCTATCATACCCAAAGCCATTGTCATACAAGAATAATATTTGAGAAACCCTAACAGTGTTACAGGAGTAGCTTCCATCACAGATAATTCTAGTTCCCTTTTTTCTACAAATCTTTTTCCTTCCCAGACAACAAGAACTTGCTAAATAGTCCTGATCTTTGTCTGTATAGCAATTTTTTTTTTCTTTATGTTTTTACTAAGGGATCAGCAAATTGTGGTCTCATAGCTGTCTGTAGCTTCCTCACAAGGGGAGAAAAGGGGCAGGCACCGGTCTCCTCTCTCGTGACCAGTGATAAGGTCTGAGGGAATGACATGAGGCTGTGTCAGGGGAGGTTTAGACTGGCTATGAGGAATTGGTTCTTCACCCAGAGGGTGGTTGTGCGCTGGAATAGGCTCCCCAGGGCAGTGGTCACAGCACCAGCCTGACAGAGTTCAAAAGAATAATTTGGACAATGCTCTCAGGCACATGGTGTGACTCTTGGGTTGTCCTGGGCAGGCCAAGAGTTGGACTTTGATAGTCCCAGTGAGTACCTTCCAATTCAGGATATTCTTTGATTTGATGAAGTTTCATTGCTGTATCATGCTAACTTTTTAACTCTCACCTATGTGTTCCAAGTTCCCATTCTCACTATCACAATGCCGAACATCATTCCAATCTCTTTTCTCTGATACCCAAGAGTGCTTGTGCCATACAGGTTTCAATTAATATCCTCTCATCCTTTCTCAAATAATATTTTAGAAAAAATAGGCTTAAAAATATTTCTTGAGGATCTAACATGTAAGATTAGGCTATTAGACCACTCTCTGTCCTTGACAGCAAATGACAGCAATTTGCATCCACCTAGGCAGATGCTCTCCTCTCAGAGGAGTGGGGTCATTCTTGCTGCCTACTGAGTCCCTGGCTTGTCTTTGAGGGCACATCACTTGAAGACAGCACCACTGGAGTGGAGAGTTTTACTGAGAAATTTGCAGCAATGTGTTCACTCCAGTTTGGTAGGTTTGGATTCCGTGTTCTCAATAAACATTGTGGGAACTTTCCTGTGCCCAGCTTGGGAAGCAGTTTCTCCTCCTCTCCCAGTCTGCTCGAGCTTGGCCTAGGGATTTCCTTACATTTCTTGTTGCCTCAGTAGCAGTTGCTACTCGTTTGAAAGCACATGGCTGGTTGCAGACGCAGCTGGACCTGGCCACTGAAATAGGATGCAAGCTGAGAGATAAGCCATTGAGCTTGTGTGTTTTGGTTCCAAAGAAGACAGCAAAAGGCAAGGGAGATGCTGTTAGCAAGGCCAAGCAACCCTTAGGAGATTAATTGGATCCACTGGAATGTGTTTATCTGCGTCGGACTGTGTGGAAGGGTGTTGAACAGGATAAATTCCTGACTGGGTTTCCATATTTCCAGTGACAGCTCTGACCATGAGCATGGCCTCACAACTGAGTGTGGTTAGGATGTTGCTCTGGTGGTTGAGGCTGCTGAAATGCATGGAAAAAGGCTGTGCTTCTGTCAATAGTGCTCCTTGGATCTCTAATCCTATGGATCAGAAAAGTGATTTCAGTTTTCATTTGGCATTTCTTATATATTGTATATTTGACCAGAAATTTCTGAGCTTCGAGGTACAACATTTGTAAGTTCTTTTGTTTTCTCTGATTGTCCTAGTCCAAAATGGGTTGCACAAGTTCTAAAATTAATTTTGAGAAGGGAGAGAACCTCAGTAGTCTTAGAGTTTATGTTTTTGCAGTGCTTTGATTAGACAAAAATAACATTGAGACCAAGCCACCTATCTCTGGGATTTTTCCACATTGAGAAATAGCAGTATGGATCATTACAGGACCAGAGTGACAATGTATTTGGTCGTGGTGTGTTAACCCAGTGACACTTACCATCTTTGAGAAGAGTAAAGTTTAAGAATTGCTGTCTCACAGTAGTTGCAGCCACTCTTCATTTGGGGGCTGGAGGTTGTCATTCAGCTGGACAGTTTGGTTTGTTTGGTCTGCAGGGTTTGGGGACTACACCTGAGGCTGTTGGTGCTGAGCTCTGTGTGTGAAGCCTGACATGGGATGGGGCAATGGGGGCAGGTATTTGCCAGCCTCACTGAGCAGGTTGGGTTTAGAGCCAGGGAATGGTAACTGATCCACTACTGTGGGCATGACCAATAAACCCTGAAAATATTCCAATCCCAGTGTCCTGATTCGGTGAGCTCTTTAAATAACAGGTGATCACGTTCAGCTTGTTTTCATTTCCCAGATATGTATGCCAGTGTGGCAGAAGAGAAAGTTGCATAAGAAAAGAATGGGAGAACTAAACATTCACACTCAGAAAAATATGCTGAAAATATGTGTAAAACACTATGACCTTTTACCACACCCTGAGCAGAGCAGGGCTGTGCACATCCTAGAGCTAAAAGTCCTTCCTGAACCTGCGTTGTTGTGTGTCGCTGAGCAGAGAAGACATGCACACAGGCCTGGGAATTTGGCAAAAAAGAAAGGCTGATTAAGCTGTTCGATCCTCCCTCCTTCCAGAGTAGATTTCCAAATGTCTGAATACTCTGTTAATTAATGGAACAGCTCCGGATTGTCTTCTTCTAAAACAAACACCCTGATCCATATATATCTTTTGGGTTTATTAGTGCTAAAATGAACAAGATTTTTTTTTTTCTGTTTCTTTTTCTTTTAAATTCTTGCTTTAAAAGGTGTTCAAGTATCCATTTTCTGAGTCGGTTCAATTATATTTGTTTGAAGGAGGAGATACGTATTCTATGTATACCAGTGTGGAAATGGCAGACTGAAATTGCTATCACCTTATATTGGTCAAAATTACAATGCAGATTCTTCTGACAAAATTCCTTTTTTTTATTTGAGTAAGATTTAACAAGGCAGTATTTGGTCTGTGGGCCAAACCCAGCCTTCTAACCAGCAGCTTTGCCTCGCAGGAGCTCTTATCCACCACATCTTCCTGGGAAGAGACAGGCAGACTTCCTGCTGCACCTCATCTGAGAGACATTCCTGCTTCTCTGTGGGTGGAAGGGGGAGTGTGAGAGGGGAGGAGAGTTGAAGAAAGAAGTGCAGGGTGCACAAAATCTGTTGACTGGCTCCCTTTAGATTGTGCCATTCTGAGCTGTGCCCATGAGGAGGCATTTGTATATCCAGAGGGCTGGATCTAGCCCATGGATGGAATTGCTCTTGCTTTTTTTTTTCTTTGCTTTTTTTTTTGCTAATAATCACACTTGTAATTAAAATAATAATACTTAGATACAATGCCTAGGAGTTCATTAGAACTGACAGGTGGTTGGGTGTAGTGCTGTGAGTCATTTGGGCAGCTGAGAATTGATGTTGGGCAGCAATGCTGAGCCTACACCTTTGTCCACGCCAGTTCCCTGTGGCTTGGAAGTGTTGGGAGGGACAGCAGGGAGCCAGCATTAGCTCTGAGCTGGCGTCAAAGCACAGGGGGTCTTTCCTGCCTCCTAGAAGGAAAGAATTTGATCTTCACAGGTCACTGTGAGATGCACATCAGTAAAAACCAGATGAATTCACCCATTAGATGCCAGAGTAGAAGCAACTTTGCTTGATTCTTTTTCACTCTGATTTTACAGTGCTGTAAATGTACACACCATTGCTTTCAGAAGAGCAGATGATGCTCAGGGCAGAGTGCTCCAAACACCAGCAGTTCCCAGTAGCATGGAGGAGTAGTTCAGATTGTGCCAGTTAAATGACTCATTAAGGAAACCGGAGTGATTAGTGTTGTACAAATATCATGAAATGTCCTAGAAAATTAAGAACCATACAAATCACACAAATCACTCATAAACAAGCAAAGCAATAGCCTTTGAATAACAGTCTATAATCGGAAATGATGAGTGAAAACACACTTTATAGAATGGTTCTTGCTACATCACAGGACAAGTTTCATCCCATTGTTTTGGAAATGGAAAGTGCACTATAACCCTCTGTGCTCCTGACCTCCTTGTGTAGCCAAAGTTTTTGTTCTGTAGCCTACATTGAATGGTGTAAAAATGTACCACATGGGAAAGACTAAAGCTCTGTTTTTCTCATGGGAAGGTATTCTAATCACATTGTGTTCTTTCCTTTGGTTAAAAAAGGGATTTCAGGCCAGGAGCACTAACCGCCAAATCCACAGAATATAGAATTTGAAGTTGTACCTAAATTCTGTCACCACACTTTTGCTGACTGAGACATTGCATACAAAGTATGATTTTATCAGGATTTAACCTATCCTTGTACCTGCTATCATGGCAAAATTTAAAATTTTTTAAAACCTGTATGACTCATTTCCAGAAAGACACAATAACTAATTTATAGCTCCGTTGACAATGCCTCTTCAATTAATTTTCTTCATCTTTCTTCTTGTTCCTCTGCTTCTCATATCTCATCTGTTTGCGTTGCCTAGATTTTAATTAAAAAACCTCTCCTCTCTAAGGAGCATTCTGAAGTGGCAAAAATAATCACTTAAAATATTACAGTCATTAAAAAATTGGCTGCGGTCAAAGCCACGCAGTTTCAATTTGCCGACAAATGATATTTTCGTTTCTTTTTAAAGTGCATTTTGTATTTGAATAGCATACGCCAGCCAGCCTGGCTATCAGAGATGCTTCTCCAGCTGGGTGGGCTGCGTGACAACTCCTTAATGGGGGAAATTGATGGCCCTCTGCTTGTGTAGAGGTGAAGGCATACTGGGCAGATTTCTTTCCATCTGCCGTCAGCCCTTTGCAAGCTGGCACTGCCCAAATGCCCAACACATTCATTCCAATGCAAGAAATGTCGCCAAAAAATAAATTGTGAGGCTACAGCTGTCTGAAAGAATCATCAGGGCCATTAGGCCCAGGGGAGATAATATGAAGAGGAGCATCAGTGTTTGTCAGTGATAAAAAGCTAATTAAATGATGGTAAAAATGACTGTGAATGCTTTAAAGGCATAGAGGTGAACAACATTTTCATGGGAGTGCAGGAATGAACCTCAGGAAGATGATATGCAAGACCTCAGCCAAAAATCTGTTACACTGAGGAATTTCACACTAGTGTTTCCTGTTGATGCTTTGCCGAATGGCACAGTTGTATCATTTAGTTGCCCTCTGTTCCACTCTCCAACTAAAGAAATCCCATACTGTAAAGCCAAGAGGTATTTATTGATTCACAAGTTTGACTTGAACAACCGGGACAGAAGCTGGCTTGGATGAACTTCAGTGCTTCTGTTTACATTCCTAATATTTGTCTTTTGAGTTTCTAAAAATCTTCAGGTCTGTGTCCTTAGCTGTGACTGTGACAGAGGCTGATCTGGTTGAAGCTTGTGCTGCTTCCCATTGCAGGGTGAACTGGAGATCTCCAGATCCTCCTGGCCAAGAGGTCACGCTGAGGGTAGCTGATGTCTCCTTACATGGTGCTTGCAAGCAAGTCTTTAAAAATATGGAGATTGTTCAGACATGTTACATTGTGTAGGAGCCCAGATCTCACCTGGGGCCCTTAAGCCATTTGGATGCTACAGAAAGTTGGTCATTATTTAGTTATGAAACCTTAAAGAGGTCCAGTTGTAAAGTGCCTGCTTCACCAAATCTGACTTTCTGCTTTTGTTGATGGTTTTGACCAGCCATAATTTAAACAATTCTGCATCTCATATGATCAAGAGGCTTTCCTAAAAGAATCTAAAATCTAAGAAGTGTAGTGTAGGATAAAGAGTGTGACAGGCTCTTGGCAAAAGTTTGATTTTACAACCATACATTCGTCTCTCTCCCAATAACTAATATTTTCATAATATGTTGTAGAAATCTCATATGAATTAGTAAGACTTGCTGGGTCTTACAGACAATTTGGGCTAAGAACTGTACTACTGATAAACTGGGCAACAGCAATTTTAGAGTGAAAATGTATTTTTTGTAGTTGTGGTGACAGTGTAGCATCAAAGAGCCCTGATCAAGGAATGTACATTGCTGCCTCTCCAGACAGAAACCAAAAAGATAGCCTGTGTCCCAGGACACTGCCATCCAGTTATAAAACAGGGAATCAGCTGGGAATGGGGACGTGAGAGTAAAAGGAAATACTGCAGGAGGGGAGAATGCTCATCCTGGTCATCAGTGCACTCTTCAGTGTAATCATTGATAAGGCTTGCTGAAGACACTACTAAGGAATTGTCTGAAGGCAATCATGGGAATTTGACAAGAGCAGTGAGCAGAATGGGCAAGGGCACGCAAGTTTGGTTGTCTCACCAGCACACATGGTGACAACATTGTTGGTCAAGGAAAAGTGGCCCACAAGATGGGGCATATGGGAAATGGTGGAGGCAGGTGAGGATGAGCCATGCAGGGCCTTGAAAATGGGGAAAAAGCAGTGATGCCATAACTATCCAGTAGACAAACTTCAGAAACACAGCAAATTCAGAGTGAAGATTAGATTGAAAGTAAATCCAAGAATGTTGAGATTCAGAAATACATCCAGCCAATTTTAATTTTGCCCTATTCTTGCAGAGCAATAGCTTAACAATTACAGCTAGTGAATAAGGTAGTGCCAGATTAAATTAAACTATTTGTTGTTCTTTTGGGTTTTTTTGTCTTGGGATCACCACAGTTCCCGAACTGGCTTCTTTCCATTTGGCAACAGGCAGGGGTTGTTTATTTAGGAATACAACAATTTGCTTATGGCAGGCTGATTCCAGTTGCAAACAATGGGAAACAGCTACTCTTGTGAAGTGGCTTCATTCAAGTGCCTGTGTCTTATGTTCTATTATGCATGTGATCTGGGAGTAAACTTTGTTAAATGATGTTTATCAGATTTGTCAAAGAATTTATTCTCTAAATTAGCTTTTCCTTACAGATTAGTTAACATTTCAGTGTTGTAATTTGCACAAGAACACACTAAATCTTCCACATACATTTAATCCCATTTAAACAAAATTGAACGGTGCTTTAGTTCTGGACCTACAGCTGATGCTTCCATAGTAACAAGGACAAATATCTTAAAAGTTGCTTTCATTTGGCCCTTTTAGTTACAAATATAGCTTAGCAAGTTAATTTCCTCTTATTTTATAAATTATTTAAATGTAAATTAAAATTAAACAGAGAAAAAATTTCATCTGGAATTCATCAAAGAGTGCCCTACAATGACATAATCAACAGGATCTCCAGTTTAGGGAGGACTTAATCCAGATAATTTTTAACACTCATTATGTGTCCATTCCACATTTTTTACCTCTTGAGACTAACAAAATAAACACTTGTGAAATTCAGTCCTTAGTACTGGAAGTATGTAGACTTGCACTACAAGTGTAAAAGCTTTAATTTGGGAAAGAGATAACACAATATGTAAATTGTACTTTAGGGTTTTTTTTCCCTAAAGACTTGAATTCAAATCTTGGGTTGAACTCAAGAGAAAATGAGTCTGATGGTGTCAATTCTGTCTTTAATCTCTTCAAGCCCTACTGCAAACCCACAAAATAATACAACACATTCAGCAGCCTCCTGGATGCTGAACAAGACTGACAAGGTAGCTGGGGGCAATAATGGTGAGGGACCATCTCCTGCAGAGCTTCTTTTGCTCCTGAAAAATTTGGCTGAGTGCTCTTTGAGGTTTTTCTTCCCTCAGCAGCCCGTTGGGTAAAAAAGGAGCAGTAAAAGCAGTGAAAGATAGGGACTGCTTGGAAAATTAAAAGAAAAACAACCTGAGGGTGTTGGTTTTACAGGCGAGGTAAATGTGGCAGGGGGGAGAGAATAAGATCACGAGTAGGGGAGCCCTGGCTCTTGCTTGGGCTGCTCAGCTCATGGAGCTCATCCACATCTGCTTCTCCCAAGGGCGGGTGTCCCAGGTCCCGGATGGCGGCACTGGGGCAAAACTGGACAATAAAATGGTGGCACTCCCTCAGAACTTCTTTAAAAGCCATACATGTGTTTTGAGTATATTTCTCTTTCTCACTCTTTTTAAAGGCCATTAAGGTCATGAGTTTTTATTACATGTTTCTTAGGTATTTAGAATAACGGGTGAGTTAAACCTCAGTCTGAACTTCTCTTCTGCGTAGCTGTTTCACATGAGCCAAAGCTGACAGGAGCAGATTGTGATTTGAGCCATACGTTGTGTGGTTCATTAACACATAAAATATGCATAAAATACATATTCATAGATACTATGGAGCTGTGTATAAATGCATAAATATAGCTTTATAGAACTAATTAAATAAATTATGATTTTGAGCTTTTGTAAAGGGCTGATCATACACCACTGTATAAATAATTATTTATAACCCCTTGCCAAACTGCCCATTTATTTATCTTGACAACCTAAATGAAAACTCCATTCAATAAATATTCTGCTAGAAAGCAGAAGGATGTAAAAATATTAAAGGATAATGGGGTTGTATCTGGTTTGTGTTTATTTTAATAGATGGTTTTCATCAGGCAAGAGATTACTAATTATATACCCACTATCAAATGCATACTTACATATAACTTAGCATCTGAGAGATACATTGGACTTAAAGACAATTTTCCAATGCTTGTCTGTAATTCTAATATCTAGCTCAGTAGGACCTCTTTATCTATTTGTTTCCTAAGATGAAGGGTTACATATAAATTTGAATTAAGTTTTAGCCTGAATATTTATTTTAGTGTATTTGACTGCCTGCAGATAATGAGTTTTGTGGCAGATTGATTGACAGATAAAAGAACGTTATTTGTGTTCAGCAAATGAAGAAAATTCTGAAAATCAAGAAGTACAACAAACAAATTATTCTTAAAATTTTGATGTTAGCGATATTGATGAATGTGATGGTTGAAATCAGTAAACAAAAGCAATTTCTCAGTCCATTATAAATAACTGCATAGTACAAGTGCTGTTTTTCAAAGAGAAGATTTAAAACTGCCTCATTAATTTCTGTGACTTATAATATATTTGATGTGTAAATTATTCTGCCTTTTCAGTGGCATGTATGGTGTACTTTGTGTATGCTGCATTAACAGAACAAGGAGGAAGGAGACTTGTGACAAAATCTATTTAATTTCTGTGATAAATTATCAACACTTCAGGATCTTTCTATTGCTTTGACCTTTCTTTGGGAAAAAAAAAAAAAAAAACAAAAAAAAAAAACCACACTTTAACAGCAATTTGTTTATTTTAGCAGTTGAAACAGTCTTTACATTTTTATAATGTGTTATATTTTTTGTGATATTTAGTCTGTGCTAATAAACATAGAGCTTTTGCCATTCAAGTATAGACCAGGAAGTCTTTATACAAAAATCAGATTTCAAATACTTGTAATTTTTTTGAACAACGTGTAGGCATCTGTAGAAATATAATAATTACTTTCCTCTATATGAATTAATTGCAGAGATATTGACAACCATACTTGAAA
This sequence comes from Zosterops lateralis, assembly GCF_965231275.1. Taxonomy (NCBI): domain Eukaryota; kingdom Metazoa; phylum Chordata; class Aves; order Passeriformes; family Zosteropidae; genus Zosterops; species Zosterops lateralis. The sequence continues at coordinate 61,524,038 of NC_139765.1, forward strand.
ACTATCAATAAAGTAATTTCAATTTTGTCACTTTATTGCATTGAAAAATAAAGTGTTATAGAATATGACAAAATGTGTTATTTTGTACTTTGCTTGTGAAAACCCACAGACAAAGATGTACTGAGCAGTTTTCATTTCTTGCCCCATCTTTCCCTTTGTTAAAAGTCTAATTATTCCCTTATGTGACACTACCATGACCTTTTTAAGTGCAGAAGATGTGATTGTCATATTTTCCCTTGGTGCATTATGAAGGGGTTCAAGAGACAAGAGGGCACTGCATAGATGATAACTGAAAAGGTCAATGCAATTTGGCTTTATTGTATCTCTTTTTTAAATACTGAAATGTTGTAAGAATGCAAAATTATCCTAATTAATAATTACTTAATTCAGCTTCCAATTTTAGGAAAAGCAAGATCACACGCACACACACACACATGAATAAAAGAAGTGTTTTAGAGAACTACTAATTTTATCAGTATTTTTTGTAATATGAACAATTCAAAAACTGTGAAGTGCTCATTTTGCATTAAGGTAGATCTTCTTGAGAAGCTTCTAGTACCTGTTTCTGCCTCACAGATTTGGCAGACTGTCATTTTATCAGATACACAAGAAGGTAAAAAGTAGGATGGGAGAAAGAAGAAAATCTGTACTGTAACTGCCTTGTGCACCTCACAGGCAGCTTCTTCCAATACTCCTGGAGAGTTGTGGTGGTCGTGGCATGTTGGGGGAGACACATGGCATCATGGCATCATTTGATGTTGCCATTGAGGTAGAATGTGCAGAAATGCAGTAGGAAAAGTAGGCATACTGGGTTTGGGAGCAGCCTCAGGACCCCTGGGATTGCTCTATCACAAGAGCTTGTTGCCTCTAGAGCTATTTTTTTATGCAATTTGGACTAAATATGGCAAACACAGCCCTTTTCACTCATACACTTGAGGCCCAAACTGTACTGTATGGCAATGCATAGCAATTTCACACACAAATACCTCTTCTGGCAAAAATTCAAACACAGAGATCTGACATGTTTCACAGCACAAAACTCTTACGCCTACAAAATCCCCATAGCAATATTGGATATACTACTGAAGTTATTTGCAGACACAGTTGTGTGTGGGCCAGACATAAGGGTGATACTTTAAAACAGAACTAAACACCATGACTTTTTCAATCCAAGCACCCTTTTACCATGGTCTGTAGTGGGTTTGTAGGGAAGCAGATACAAGATTAGGAGACAGTAATTGTTGGGGCGGGACAAGAATGATTCAAGATGACCATCTGGTTTTTATTTAGTTTCAGGCATCAGTGAGTCCTCAGATAAAGTGCAGCTCACGCTGAGAGCTGACAATGTGTGAACACTGTACAAACCAAACATAACCTCAGCTTCCATGTGCTCCTTCTGCCCACAGCACAGCTGCCAGTCTGATGGGAACTCCATCTACTTCCATGGGACAGAGGGCAGCGAGTTCAATTTCGCCACCACTCGGGACGTGGATCTCTCCATGGAGGATGCCCAGGAGCAGTGGGCAGAAGAGTTTGAGAACCAGCCCAAAGGGTGAGTGTCCCCAACCCCTGCAAGACCCTGCACAGGCAAGCAGCATCACTCCAGGGATGAGGAAACAGGATAAACAGATAATTGCATTTTATCTCTGCTGCATAGTCAGGGAAGATTGTGACTAGGGATAAATAGAAGTACTGTAAATAGCACATTATTTTAGGAATTTTAGGAAGATTTTAGGAAGAACAGATTTTAGGAAGGAACAAGTCCAGGAAGTCCAGGAGGAACAGTTTGTCTCTGGACCATGAAAAAAGTTTTGTTTGTGACTTATGTAGCCATTCTAAAGAAACGTATGATGGTGATCTGTTTTTTTGTAATTCACATCAGAGGGTGTTAACAAGCTCATATCCATATGAAATGAAATTCCTTGAGAAATTCACCTCCTCTGGATCACTGCTGTGGGCCTCACTTTACAGAGAGAGCTCCTGCTTCTGCAGGTGTCTGTAGGTGCTGGAGGAGGAAGAGGAGGAGAAGGTGGGGGCAGGAAAGCTGAAGCAGCAGTCCATTCTCATCTAGCAGCACCAAGAGCACAGACATACCTGCTGGGCAGGAGCTCACGGTCTGGCTGATAATTGACTATTCCTATTTTGAATATATACTTTCTGATTCAAAGAGTCCCTGTAAAGCCATATCCAACAGGGACTGCTGCGAGGACACAGAAAATAAACAAATCTGTCTAGGACAACAATATTACTACTCTTACCAAAACATGAGGGAGTTTTAAAAAATGCGGCCTGATAAAGAAGCTTCATTTTATATACCTCATTGTATAAATTCTGACAAAAAGAAAATAACCTCAATAGGATCTTGATTTTTTTCTATTAAAAAAAAAAATCATTAGTTGCTGTAACCCCAGGGCAATGAGAAACATACACTTCTAATTTATGGGTCTCCACTGACTGTTGATTTTAACCTACAAAGTACTTCACATCATTAGCAACTGATTCAAATGCTGCCTATGCTGTGCTGAAAGTAAAGAGCACCTTTTAAGAAATACATGCTAATATGTCCTGTGGATATGTGGTATATTTGGGGTTTACAGAAAAAATACTCACTGTGAACTCTGTCCCAGTTCAAATAATCAGCCAATGGCAGCAGGTGCTGCTTCAGACAAAGGGAAGAAAATGAGCTCATTGTGTTCTGTGTGACCATGTGGGACACCTTTGAGATGTGCTCTCCATCTTTTTTCCATCCTGAAGAAAACAGGATGGGAGTGCCATCTGTGGGCATCTGCCCTGTCTGTAGACCTTGTCTCTACACAACCTGGTGTTTAGTTAAGATAAGTTGAGCAACTTGCAACCCAGTGTTAGCAGATGTAATTTCTTCTGAATTAGGAAAACGACTCCCCATCCTGTGCTGCCTTGGTCCCACTGCAGGCAGCAAGGGAAGGTGCAGCCCTCCTTCAGTTCTGTCATTCTGTGTCCCAGCAACCAGGTCCTGATCTGCCCCCACTCTGCCAGCCCAGACCTCACAACCTTTTCCTATTTTTTCCTTTGAAATTTTTACTCTATATTAGAAACTTCCTTCTTTCTATTGTTCTATAAGAATGGAGATTTAAATTGCATGCTGCCATAATTAAACATGGAACTTGGGTGATGTTATGGACTACATCCTCATCATATAAAATTACCACCTCTACTGTTCCTCTTCTCAACATTTCTTTGGAATTCATGTTGGGAGCTGTATATAAATGCAAATACATATGAGTTTCCTTAATCACTTCTTAGAGAAATATTTTTGAATCCTATGTAAGCTATATTTGAAATACAGTTTTACAGTAATCAAAGAGTCACAGAACACTGTATATCTGAGCTTACAGAATGTTCTTTGTCATATCAGCTGGAGCTTGCCAGCTCTCAAGGGGAAGGCAAAAGCAACCCTCATCAGGGAGAGCAAAAGGAAGCTCAGGTATAGGGGTCATCATCACTTTTCTCTGCACCAAATGCTCTTGGAGATGAGGGCAGAGGAAATCATCACTGTTTTTAATAAGCAGTTGGTTGGTATTTTTTACATGTGCTACCTAAAGTGGGAAGCTAGGTAGATAGGGCTTGCTGTTGTAAGTACCACACATATTTTCACTGTCATTTTGCTTCTCTTTACTTGGGTGAATTAGACCCTGATCCTAAAAGTGGACAGATCCCACTTCAAGCTGAGTAGCAGACCCACTGTTGCTTTGGACCTCTGTGTTCTGTTGGTCTAGTTTAGGTCTATAAATCACCAATTATATAAAGAAAAATTCCAAGAGTCATGTGAAGAATAAATTAATTCAAAAGTAAATGTTAAATCATGCCATGACCCAGGATCCTTCTTCATTTTCTTTACTGGCAGTGTGTTGATGTACTTCTATTAAAGTGCCTTTAAAAAAAAAAAAAAGATGTAGAATTCTCTGGTATTCATTTCTGATGCTGCCTAAAAGGAGAGGATCCCTGGAAACATCTATGATCTGCATCATTCATGACCCTGAGCTGTTTTGTGGGTCACTACAGAGAGTGTTTTAATTGAGCTAAATAGAGCATACAAAAGATCAATGGAGCATTGTGAGATTTTTTTTGTGTAAGTTAAAGTAGGCACAACTGTTTAATTCTGCGCTTGCCTTCAGCCTGGGAGACCCATTTTCAAAATTCTGTTTTGATTATATTGCACATTAGCTTGAAAAAATCTGCACAATAGAATTAGGGTTAGATTAAACTGTGCTTCCATTAAAATATTTTTATTTATATCATAAAGCTTTTCAGTGATATTAAGCTCGCTAATTCCTGTGTAAATGACTGACAGGTTTAAAGCAGGATTTCCAAACAGGCATGTCACCAGTCTGTCACAGCTTAGGTCCACAGGGAAATTGGCAGCTTTTAAGAAGGTCCTAGAAATGCATTTTGAAGTCATTGTAGTGGTTAAACTAATAAATAGACTGTTTAGTTCTTGAAATGAGAGTTTTTGAAATTGTGATATAGCATATACCTGCTAGAGATTGTCTCTTGTGGAAGGAGACAGGAAAAGACTTTACCTCTCACAAAGGTTTCTGAACTTCCATGTCTTCTCATTCCTCCTGAATCATGCTGGATAGTTAAATGTTTGGATTATCAGGATTTAGTGATTCTAAATAACTTCATTGTTTTATCAGCCTTATAATTCTTAAATACTTAATTATGAATTAAGACTTTGACACAAACAATAATAATGTATCAGACCAAAATAATGCACAAGTTTTCAACATTTTCTAATATTTCAAAACATTTTGATCAAGTTTTGAAGTAAACATCACTTCCATTATAAAAATGTATTTTCAATGTAAAATATTTAATTGGAAAATTCTGCTACAGCTCTTTTAATTATCACTGAATAAAAATAAGATAAAATGTTGTACAGAAAAACTGAGAAAGATCGTATCATCACATATTAGAAACACAGCAGTCTTTTTTCATACTCTGTTCATGTGTTAGTTAAAAACTGTTACCCGAAATGCTCAAAAAGATGAAAAGGGAGCATTTTCAGCTATTACCTACATATTTAATATTTGTATAGCAGATATGGTGGACATGTGCCTTTTCAAGTTTCATTGATCTGTAAATCTTTTATTATGCAAAATGATTCAGGATGCATTTATATTTTAAATATTTGAATACCAGAAAAAAAATTAGGATGCTAGAACAATATTACATATTTGTAATATTAGCATTCATTAAAAGCTTCAAATTTTTATTAATTAATGCATTTCTGCCAAATTCTTTTAAATAAATATTTATATTAACTTTGCCTTTGTTGAATCAACTGAGTTTAAAAGCTAATACTGAATATGCAAATAATGGCATAGAGATCATATTTGAAACACTGCAGTTTTTGTCCTCTGTAAGAGTAGAAACAGCTAATTTTGTAACTGCAAATGAACCCCTATGGCATGTTTTGTATGAGTTTATCAGTTGTGTGCTGCTGCACCTTCTCTGCCTCTCCAGGTGGGACATCTTTGGAGCCGTCATTGGTACTGAATGTGGAACCCTGGAATCAGGCTCAGCTATGGTATTTCTCAGAGATGGAGAAAGAAAAATATGTACTCCATACATGGACACCACAGGTTATGGGAACTTGAGATTTTATTTCAGTATGGGTGAGTATAAATTACTAATGTAATACAAGATGTGGAGCATGTGAGATTTACATTCTGCAGTGCTCCACAGTTTAACAAGTCTCCTGTGAAGAAGCATCTTCTTGTCTTGTGTACACTAATTTCACTCAGTGTTCACTTGGAAGATACAGTCATACCTTTGTCATCTTTGGAGGTTTTACAGCTACCTCTCATATCCTCCTGCAGCCATATCCATGTAGACTCTGCTGCTAATCCATCCAAGAGCTGCCCAAGAGGATGAGATGGGAGCAGCATAGGGGTGGGGCAGCCTTTCCTGGTGAACCCTTGGATTAATTTCCCCTCAAAAGCTCCTACTCCATTCATAAAATCCTTCCTCTGCTAACATGTTGGCCCAGGGTGAGATTCACACAGGGTGTGCTACGTTCTTGGAGGAGGTGTGTTCTACATGTGCCATCCCTCATGAAAAGCACTGGTGTGGTGTTAGAATCATCTGTGGACCTTCCTTACAGGGGCAAATTAAACATCAATCATTCACCAGGGCTAAGAAAGCTGCCAAGAACCGACCTGTCCTGTTACTTCCCACTGTTATTGTCAGTGCAACTGCACTAGTGTGGTGTTGCAACAGACCAAAATCCCCATGAACACAGTGGTTAATGTTCACAGTATTTTTCCAGAACTTTTATTTTGCACATAAAGGAAGTTCCATGAGGTTATTCTCTCAACACCACGTTTAGAGAAAGTGAGGATTTTTGCTTGAAAGAGAATAATAGAATAATAAAATAGGAAGCAGAGAGTAAACCTGTGACCTCCATAAGCAACCTTCTGTATCAACAAGAAAAAACAGACTTTATTTAATGAGGGGAAGACCTCATGTTGTTGTCCTAAATTGTTGCACATCTCCTCTGTGTTACATGAATTATGAATAAAGCACAGGAAAAAGAGGTGCTTTTTCCCATTTCTTCCAAGCATTACAACACCTGCAGGAGAAACAGGAAAGAAATTTTGTCAACCTTCTGAACTTAGGGGAGATGTTGTCACCAGCTGCAGACAGAGAGGATAGCAGGATATTGTTTGAAAAATGTATTCTGTGCATATTTTTAAATTAAATAAATAATTGTTTAAACATTCAGGCAAGAAGAATTTTTGAAAGGACAAATTGATGTTCTTTATTACAGTATAAAACACATTAAAGATGCACACCTTATCCAGTTCTCTGGACTGCTTTTCCTAGTCTTTTACAAGATCTGGCTGGATGTAGCAAAAAATAAAAAGCCAAGAAAGTGTTCCAGTATGTGCAATCTTTCTACTCTGCAGTCTTTTCAAAGAAGCTTCCTCATTCTGTTTTTATTTCTATTTTGTGATTTTTTTTAATACCTGGTGTAACCATACTGTAAAGGGAAATAATTAATTAATAATTCCTGTTTCAAATACAGAAACTTTGTTTTAAAACTTCTTTTCCAGAACCCCAAAGTTTTGCAATGATGTTAATCTTGTAACTATAATGCAGAATAAAATGCTCATATTTGCCAATACATCCACTCTTTCACAGAAGCTTAGTGAATATTTTGCCTTCTACTGATAGGAAGATATTTCAAATGTTGCTGTGTTTCAGCTGGGCAAGCATACCACATGTGTTTTGTGTGGTACAATAGATTCAATCCAGCCAGCCATTCCTTTTAGGATATGGTGTAGACAGTAGAATGAGCAGCACAACAAATATGATACACAGCAGTCTTTCTCACTTCCTACTTAGAACAAGTTCTCAGCTGCCAAATTATCAGCTGAGAAGTACTTAAGGTACTGTTACGTGCCTACATGTGTGACTGCATGAAGTGTGAGTAGTAAATAGCAGTTTACTGATGAGAACTCAAAAGCAGAGCATTTCTATGTAAATAGAATTTAAAGCCCACAGATAGAAGTATTGCTTGAGGCACAGCATTTTCTATTTAAATTGTTTTGATAAGCTGATTAAAAGAGGTACTTGAGGTTTTTGTAATCGTCAACCCCCTTGATCTTTGCCATGATGTATCTGATCAAACAGTTCCTATACACTGTGTCCTTAGGGATGATGATCTTTTGTTTCAGATCCCAAGTTAAATAGCATCTGACTGTAATTATTTTCATAATTAAGGTTGCATATATGATTCCACTTTCCATTAACAAGGGCTTCAATTAATTTTTTTTCTCTCTCAAATGTGTGTTGTACAGGGGGAACTTGTGATTCTGGAGAATCCCATGAAAATGATGTCATACTGTATGCCAAGACTGAAGGCAGGAGGGAACACATACCTCTTGATACCCTGACCTATGCTGCTTACAAGGTAAATTGTCATAAACAAAGCAGGTGGATGGGATGGACAGATCATTCTCTTTTCAAGCCACCACAGGAATATTGTGTGTTGAATTCCACAGGGACACTCAAATGTGGCCTTCCCAAACACACACATCATGTGCAGAGCCAGGAGCAATCAGGCACTTCTGCAGTTACTGGTGGTCACTCCAGCCCCAGGCAGGACAGCACAGTGTTGGCCGGGGCTGGGGAAACAGGCAAGCAAGCTCATTCTAGCCACAGTGTGATACTGAGGAGTGGGGTCCTGAGAGGGTCATTCATGGTGGGATCAGGGGCTGGAAGAGGGTCTGCAGTGATGGGGCACAGACTCAGCCATGGGAGGCAGCTGCTGGCAGAGTGCACAGGCAGCATCTCCTCTCTACAAAGTGCAGCCACCTCTAATCGCATCCACCACCCTCAGGCAGAACAATAAAGACCTTGAACTTGCCTTCAGGATCCTTCCTGTCTAGGGCAAGGGAGCACTTAGACCAAATCTACCCTGAATAATCTAGCCCTGAGGTCTCCTTATTCTTCTGCTGCAAAACAGGCAAAATTTGATATTTTATACATGTGCACATAGATGCGCTAGATATTGAAATGCAGTCTGTTTACATAGTCTGATGGAAGTTTGATGGTAAAGATGCTGCTGATCTCAAGCACAGGTCTGTATGCATTTTGTCTGTAACTTCAGCACTTAGAAACCAAATGTTTACAGTAAGGTTTGGCCTGAGTTTGGTTGAGTCACTTGCATTGTTTCATTGTGCATGGCTTCCCTCCTCTCCTGCTTCTGTGTGAAAGACAGGGTAGAACTTTTGTAAAACTAAGGAAACTGTAATTGTAAAATAATAAAATATTAATTAGGGAACTTGGGGAGAGATAGGATCTGAAATTACAAGGAATTCATTGTGGAGGTTTTTTAAAACAAGCAGTTTTAGAGCTGACATCCTCTTTTGACATAATAAAGTTCTAATTACATTGCTTTAGGACAAAGGCTAAGCTTTGTGAGGCAGTGCTTTCATTTATTTCAGCAACATAACATCCTTCCCACTTATGCCTGTGAACTCCTGCTGTTACTCCATTCTCACGTATCCAGAGCAGACATGCCCCTACCCTGCCTTAGCTTCTGTGAGCTGCAAGGCTCCAGGACAAACATCACCTTCCCTTCCCAGCTGTAACAGACAGCATAATCTTGGTCTTCCCAGAGCACAGAAGGTGCAGTCTTTCCTTCTGTGCCTTTACAACCAAACAATCCAGTCCCTCTGAGGTGAGAAGCATCACTGGTACCCAGGGTAATACCTATCCACATAATGGTAAATTATTTTATTTGGGATAGTGTGTGGGAAAAAGTGACTAAAAAAGTCAACAAAATGAATCAAGGAGAGAGAATACACATTTGGTTCAGTACAATTAGAGTTGCTTTTTTTTATTTTAAATGGTACATTGTGACCTTTTAAGCTTATTTAAGCTTAATTTAATTTCTTTTGAAGGTGCCATCTTTGGTTTCTGTTGTCATTAGTCCGGACCTGCAGACTCCTGCAACCAAATTTTGCCTGAAGCAAAAGAGTCACCAAGGCCACAACAGGAATGTCTGGGCTGTGGATTACTTCCACGTCCTTCCGGTGCTCCCTTCCTCGGTGACTCACATGATCCAGTTTTCCATCAATTTGGGTTGTGGAACTTACCAACCTGGTAACAGGTAAAACTGGCAAGATCATTCTTTTGGTTATCAGCTTTCTAGTATATTTTGGTTTATATAACCTATATGATGATTTGTAAATCTTTTTTCAGAAGAAGGGATCCCATTAATAATGACAAATATAAGCTGCTCAAAAGCTAATGTTTCTCCTGATCTTTAGAGGCCCAGATTTATGTATCTCACGTGCAATAAACAGTCATTTAATAGCTTTTCAGGTCAAAACTTGCTTTTCTTAGTCCATTATTCTGAAATACACTCATGATTTCCAAGTGACTTTTGCTTCAGTTTCTAATGGATATGAGATTTACTGCTTAATACTATGTAAGAGGGAAAGCATTAAAGGCAGCAGCAGAAACCTGCCCTGATGACCTCTCAGAGATTACTGATGCCACAAGCATATCTAATTCTTGTAAGACTGGTGATAAATGACCCTCATCTTAATGACCATCAGCGTGAGGAGCTCACTGTCTGTAGGCTGATCACTTTTGCTGGCTTTACTTCTTCAGAACATTCAGTGTGAATTTTTCCCTGGGGAAAGGGAGAGAAGGGAGAAATTTTAGGCTCAATGTTTTGTAGAATCTTAGAAATGTTGGTTGGAAGGGACCTTCACAGGTTATCTGGTGAGACCTGCTGCAGCAGGAGGGATTGTCATTGGGCAAGTCAGACATGGCTCTGCCTGTTGACAACTTGAAAAATCTTCATGGGTGGACACTGTGCTACCTCTCTGAGTGACCTGCTCAAGTGATAAAGTACAGCACAAATGTGCAGTACAAAGCTATGAAACCATGTCTTTATACGATTATTGTCCTTTGTAGCGTGTCTGACACTATGGAGGAGAGTTTGACTCTGGTTTCCTTGTGAGTGCCCTCTGCACCATCACAGGATGCTATAGCTCACCCCTCCTCGCCAGGCTGAACAAGCCCATCCTGGCTTGGTGCTTGAAGCCAAGGACATCTTACTCATCCTTTAGTCCACTCTCAAAATTCTTAATATCCTTCTTCAAACAGGGAACCCAAACCCAAACTTCCTACTGTCCCTCTTCCATTATATACAGATCAGAATATTTATCTTGATATTTTATGAGGATTAAGTTACTTTGTATTTTGCAGAGTTGAGAGTTTAAAGTAAGAGACTATGGGTGCTTTTATCTGTGTCCCATGGCATCTACTTCCAGCTGGAAAGAGCTGCATTAACACTGACAGTTCTTGTATCCATGCAGGGTAGCAGAATTCAAGGGGAAGCAAAAATCAAGGCACTGCACTTATATTTGATAGGAAGAGAAGGCAGCAACCTTTTCCTACATGAAAAGTGAAAACTTTGCCTGTAAACACTCCTGGCCAGTAAACATGTTATATAAAGTCTCTGTCTTGATCTGTTTTCTGATGGAGATTAGTACATACTTTGAAAGATTAATATCCTTAATTCTATTTCTGAAGGAGAAGTGAGCTTCTTCATAACTAAAGAAGCATTAGGTCACCATTTTTCCTATTTGTATTTCCCAAATACTGCAGCCTTTCACATCTCCCAGTCTGCAGCATTATTCATAACGCTTTCATTACTGCAAATGTGAGAGACTCATACTGGATATAGGCAGTAAATATGAACCTCTAAGGTATCTCTACATCTAAACCTGAATAAATTAGTCAAAACCTCCATAAACTGTTTTAATAGATACAATATCACAGTGATACTAAATCACATTTAAATAAAGTAATATTGTCAGCAAATTATCATAAAAATTCAGAATCCAATATTTTAATATTGAGGAAATTATTTATTACTTTTATAATGTTCCACTGGCATTACTTAAAATAAAACAGAATATTACAAGCTAATTATATAGAAGAAATTACAAGAATAATTCAGTAAAATACTAAATCTGCAGTAAATCAAGCACTTTCTATTAACTTTTTCAAGGTCTTTAGAATGTAAGGCATCCAAGGATTTTCTTATACTCATAGGTTGTAAACAAACTGGGGACTTTTAACCCAGGAAAGAAACAGCCCGTCCATGAACAGCTGGTGGTCTTTTACCACCTTCTGCATGTGTAATAGTTAGCAGCTGGCAGTTATAGGTGTCCTGTGCTCTCATGATGCTGTCTAGCTCTGATTAATCCAAGGTTTTTCCTCATATGCAAAACTGTTTCAATATTAAATATGAAATATAAAAGTAATGCAGTTCTTTTAACAGCAGCAGCATAAAACCACTGGCTAAATGGTGGCCCAACAAAAATGTTGTGTTCAGACAATCCTTGGTCTAAAAATCTTTGAGGTTTTAAACATTCATGAAACTTTGTATTCTGTTTGCATTTGAAGGATTTTTTTAAATTCAAATTCTGCTTAAAATTATTTTTCGTTTCCTCATCAGTTATTAGAAATAGTGAATTTGGTGGTTTTTCAATATTGGTACTTCTATATTGAGATCTATGCCAGGTACCCTCATGGTTTCCTTCTGCTTTCTTTCCTTCAATGTGTTACCAGTGTCAGCTTGGAGTTTTCAACCAACCACGGTCGCTCGTGGTCGCTGCTGCACATGGAATGTCTGCCTGAGATTTGTGCTGGGCCTCACCTGCCCCACAGCACCATCTATGCCTCTGAAAACTACAGCGGGTGAGAGAGCTCTCTGCAAAACTGAGGTGCCAGATTAGAGGTGTGAATTGTGTGTGGCAGGAGAAAGCAGCAAAGCACACAGCTCTGTGTCATCACTCATTTTTGACTATCTGGGTACAGCAAGGAAGGAGTGTTCTGAGCTCCGTGGCTACCCAGTAATGAAACTTCAAATGTATGGGGCTGCTTCTGTGGTATAATGATAATTTTTTGATGCTAAAGAAAAATTCCAAATATCTCACTTGTGGACAGCACATTGATAATAAGAAGAAAACTTTTACCTTGTCAAAGCCACAAAAGTTTTCTTCTTGGCCAGAAAAAACACTGCTCAAAGCTGTATTTACATCCTCAGAGACATTTACTCACATGGAATCCCAGTACTGGGTTACAGTGAAGCACATCCTCTGTACTTCTGCAGATGGAGATGGTTATTAGTGTCACTTTCTTGGTTCAACCCTTTTCAGTATTAAATCTCTTCTGAAAAATCAACAGTGGCATTTTGCTGCATAGCACAAAATCCCTTGGTATCCCAACTTCCACAACACTTAGTGCAATTGAAGCATTGCTATGATCTGATGACACACAGCCCCGGGTCCCATACAATTTTCATAGGAACCATAACTCCTGGTGTGTGCAGGAAGTGTAGCCTCTGTGCATGATAGAGAATGATGGTCCAGACTGCAGCACACCAAATCCTCTGCACCAGTCCTCACCCTCTGAGGGCTTTCACCAAACAGAGTTCAGCCCTGCTGAAGGTTCAGTTTACGAAATATTCATGGGGATGGAGAAGCTGCTACAGCAAAGGAACTTGAGGTGTTTACCAATTTTGTGTATTCCCACAGGGGGGAAATGGCTGGGTTTTAAAAGACAATAACTAACATTCATATATTGTATGAAAATATGGACTACTTTTTAATTTATATTTTCCAAAGCTGCTGTAAATTTATGCTTCATTTGAGCAGATTTTTAAATTAAGCTTCTCACAAAGCTTCCAGGATACATAAACATATCTGCAAAATATGTTGCTTAATAACTGTCAGTGTAAAATGCTATAGTCTGTTATATGTATTTCAGGTGGAACCGAATAACGATTCCCCTTCCCAACGCTGCCCTGACAAGTGACACCAGGATTCGATGGAGGCAAACAGGACCAATCCTTGGAAATATGTGGGCAATCGATAATAGTTAGTATTTTTATCCATGATCATGGCACATCAGAAAAGTAAATTTTATATGCTGCTCTAAGTAAACATATTTTCCACAACCACAAGGCAATGATTTTACATTTTTTTTAATTCCTGTTCCTTTTAGCATTCAGTAGCAAGTGAATTTTGGAGCTAGACAAAGATTCTGCCATTAGAAAAGACAGCAGTCTCATAGATTTTTTTTCTGTTTAATTGAATGCTTTCCAGGAAAAAATATTTGTGGCAGGGGCTTAATATAACATTAATATAAAATTTCTTGTGTCTGCTTAGTCCTAACTACATAAATAGGTTCTACGCTGGCTGTTAAGGACATGCACTGCACCAACCTAAGCAACAGGAGCAGCATCTGGGACATATTTTGCTCCTGGACATAGAAGACCATCTTCAAGCAATTCAGCTGCCAAAACACTGACAAAACATTACATTGTTTACCATATTTTGAGGGGAAAGTGCCTTCTGTTTCAGAGAACTGTTCTTCTCTTAGAAAATTATTTTTCACATACCTTTTCTTTAAGTGGATGTGAAGAACTGGGAGAAGTTTATGTTGATAAATAGTTATATGACTGATTACAAAGGAAACTCAGGACCAGAATTAAAAAGAAATACTTTAAAGGGCAGTAAAAAGTATTTAGGAACACAAGATTAAGTGTATGAAATGGAGAAATAAGTATGATTGAAAGGGCTAACTAAGAGTAACTGCAAATTTTTTTTGCTTGCTTGTTAACCTTAAATGATTTGGAACTAAGTAAGCTACATTCAGAATTTGTTTCCTTAGATGCGTGAAATACCTAATTTAGAGATTTACACTGATGTGCAATAGCCTGTGAAATTTTGTAGTGATTCCCAGTAAGGCTGGACGTGGTGCCTAGGAATGGTAAATATTTACATTTTGCAGAATTCCTAAAATATATTGATGCCTAGTACTGGCAAGAAAATCTTGAAGCTGTTAAGGTCATATCATAAAAGAAATTTTGTCACTAAAATAATGAACATTGTTCTCTTAATCATAATAGAAAGTGGCATCATCTTGATATTCTGGTTATAGTATTAATGCTTCTCTTTATGGATGTGATATACATCAAAAAGTAAAATTAAGGGAAAAGATAGGTGTATAAACATGAGAAGACGTCTGTGAGTATCTGCAAAGATGAGTTGCTATCTAAAAAAATGCAGACTCTAAGTGTTGGAGACACTCATGAACGGTTCATAGAAATCACAACAAGATGAAATCAATCCAAGGATACAAATTCCTTACAACAGAACAGAAAAAGATTTTGAAAATCATTTGACAATTCATTTATCTGCACGACTTTTATTTATAGAACACAATACAACTCCATGAAAGGATGATCCATGTTCCTGCGTGCATGATCTGAAGAAAAGGTTTACCAACCATCTGCCTAGAAAGTGCCTGCTCTGAATTTGAGGTGCAGAACCATGACACAGGAATCAGTCTTAAAGACATATTTCTGAGGTTTTTAATGCCTCCTTTGTTAAATACTGGTGCCACTGAAGCTTTACACTGTATTGTAGGGAAAAACTTGTAAATATTGGCAAGCCACTCAAATTCTTGAAGAGAGAAAGAATTTCAGAGATTCAGCACTCTGACTTTTAGCTTCACAACTGTTTCCTATGTGAATTAAGTTTTAAATGAAATCTGGAAGCTGGCCATCTTTCAGAAACTCTGGAAACATGCCAATCGCCGTAAAGTTTTTTTCATTTTGAATGACATCATTACATCTTTAACCCTTCTACTTTTACCACCCCCTCAAAAAGACCTCAAAAGACACACATAAATCAAACAAGACAGAACAGAATTTTTGCACCCTGAGAAGTGAGAAAATCTAGAAATCACATGAAATCTGATGAGGACTAAGTTATAGGGAGTAGCTAACAGGGATTCAGAGTGTGTCTGCTAGGGAGACATGTTATATTGTTAATGTACATATAATGGCAATATTATAAAACTAGGAAAAGTAAGAAGTACTGCTTCTTATAGATTATTTCAAATTGGTAGCTATTCTTTCCAAATGTCGCAATGCAAGTGGATAACTCCAAGTAACAGGAATTCTTCAAGAGAAAATACACCACTCTTCATGGTTAAGGCCTTTTAGCATATTGTATTAAAATAATATTGCCCATAAGTTATGACTTTTCTTTATTGCAGTGCAAGAGATTATACCGAGATTTTTCTCATCTTTCCATCCTCTGTATTTTTCACAAAATATCAACACTGTCAATTAGGAGTCATTGGAGGAAGATGAAGAAAAAGACTAAAAGAAGTGTGGTGTATTTTTGGCCACTTAGGATGTGGGATTTTTGTCCTATTTAAAAGAATCAGTGAAAGAGTAAGATAATTAAGTTACTTAAGACATATCGGGGCAGGTCCTTATTCCCCAAAGTCCAGTGAGGTAAAGTATGTAGATTTCAATGAGAGAAGCAGTGACACATTTTTTAAATCTACAAGACTGCTACTGGAATGTACCAATATACTGATTGGATTATGTCTCTGAACTAAGATGAAGGGAATGTCAATGAAAAATTATGAAAAAGGTCAGTGCCTACCAAATTATCCGATCTCATTCACAGACTTAGTAATTAAAACAGTACTAATGGCCACAGTACTGTGTCTTTAGCCACAGATGGACATGACACGTTAAATAATAAATTATCCCTGACTTGACACAGTCAAATGCTTTATATCCTTTCATAGACCTTTTCCAGGTAGTGGGATTAAGATAAATACAACATGAACAGGTCTGTACACTTTCTTGTATTATCATATTCTGTTTATCACATAGTATAACCCTTCATTTAACTGATTTCTCTTTTCTGCAGTTTATATTGGTCCATCATGCCTCAAATTCTGCTCAGGGCGAGGACAGTGTACTAGAAATGGCTGCAAGTAAGTGTTATATTCAGTACTCATGTTCAATTTCTGTCACAGAGTTCACTTGGTAGTGTGAGAGTTGAAGTAATTTTCATTTCAGTCCTTGCTCTTTTAGATGACGAAATATAAAACTGGAATAACCTTCAGAATTCATAAAGCTCACTGGACAGCTAAAGATCAATCTTTCTAAACAGCAGCATGTTTATTTTTCTTATGATTTTCTTCAGGTATTCTGTCTAACTTCCAGTTCATCTTAAACGTGCTACAGAGCACACTGAAATGTCAGTGATGTATACTTTATACTGGTTGTAGAGGTGATTTGTGACTTTATCACTTTTGTATTAAATGTTGGGAAAGAATTACAATTTTAATAGTTCTAATATCCCATAACCTAACACACCTCAAGGACAGAAGATCAGCACTCCAGTTTTTTCTGATAGTCTGGCTTGTTAAAAAGGTTCCACTCTAAAAAATAAAAAGGTACTTGCTCAGAACCAGTAAACACATTCTAAATATTGGTGTCACTACATTTAGGTATTAACAAGAGTGTGACCCACAGGGCAGTCTCTTTTGTAACTTAATTTCTTGTAACCACATCTAGTATGCTACAGATAAAAGCAAATTTGTCATTTTACATATGAACAACTGTAATTATGGCAGCAGGGGTTTTGCTCCAAAAATTAATAAAAATATTTCTGTATTGTGTTATGTGCAGATTCATGGGGTGTTCATAAATACTTTTCTTTTTTTAATTAGGAAACTAAATACTAGCTAACAGAAATAATTTGCTATGCACTTTACCTAAGTAAAGCTCAAAGATGTTCTTGGGACCTTATGGGTATCCTCAGTTCATGAACACCTGCAGCCGCCACGTTGGCTGACAACCAGCCAAAGGTGGGTCACCAGCTGTGCTTTTCACCCTTCCTCACCCTCAGGTGTGACCCTGGCTTCTCCGGCCCAGCGTGTGAGACAGCATCACAGACCTTCCCCATGTTCATCTCCGAGAGCTTTGCCAGCTCCCGCCTCTCCTCCTACCACAGCTTCTACTCCATCCGCGGGGCCGAGGTCAGCTTTGGCTGCGGCGTGCTGGCCAGCGGGAAGGCACTGGTCTTCAACAAGGACGGCAGACGCCAGCTCGTCACCTCCTTCCTGGACAGCTCCCAGTCCAGGTGAGAGGGAACGGGGAGTAGTGTGAAGCAAAGACATGATGGAGCCTCTTCCTCTCCAGCTACAGCCTTGTCTATTATTAAACTGGTTGTTTTAGCGGGGAAAAAAGCCTTTAAAAAACTCCTAGTTTCATGTTTTAATGGTGATTTTGTAGCTTTGTCTTTTTTTCCTTCTGCTTTCTAAACAACAGAGTCCAGAGGAGAATGGAGAGAAGTTATTGTACAGCTTGGATGGAAAATATGAAATGTTAATATCAAACCTGAGCGTCAAAGCCAAGAGCTAATTAATTATTTATAAGGTTTTATTTATTTGACAGCTTGTGGCAACTGATTAGATCCATTCACTATCTCTCCCTCCCCTTCAGTACCTAATAAATAATTAAATGCAGTAATGATTGGCATTTTTTAAACTATATGTGCCACAATGCACATATAGTGCATTGACAATTTCACTTGACAATGAAAACAAAACACATGTACAAAACCCCATAACCAATATTTATCAAAATTTGCCAAGATTGAGAAGATCTGAAAACAATCTGGTTAGAGGAAAAACAAAACAAAACAAAACAAAAAAAAACACTGTGAAAATGATACCCTGCAAATATTTTTGTGATTGTGGTGCAGGTTCCTGCAGTTCACACTGCGCCTGGGCAGCAAGTCGGTGCTGAGTACCTGCAAAGCTCCCGACCAGCCCGGGGAAGGAGTGCTGCTGCACTACTCCTATGACAATGGGATCACCTGGAAACTGCTGGAACACTACTCTTATCTCAACTACCACGAGCCAAGGTACATGCACAATTACAAAGAGCATTAATTGCATGCAGTTATGCTGGTTGTGGTGGTCACTGCAATGTGGAGACTGAGTACATGGTGCAAGAGGGAATGAAGGTTTTATTGCATGCTGAAAGTCACCACCTTTCTTTACAATTTTGCAGCTGCTGTAGGCACTTCCCATTTTGTCATTCTATAAAAATGAACACGTCGGTTTAATGGCTTTCAAGTCTCAGGTGATACAACAGAACAAGCTGAGGCAGTGCAGGATGAGGAGTAGGAGTGTACTTGTGGGAAATAGGGGCATGTCTCTTCCCATGGAAGCAGCCACTTGTAAAGAAAAATTAACATAAATTATTTGTAGCTTTGAAGCCATAGATACCCTCACTACACCATCCTCTGGGATTAGGAGTTTGCAGGCAGAACAGGACAGCTGAGACAGAATCTGATTGTGAAGATCTCTGCAGGATTGTGAGGCTCTCTGAAGTCACCAAGGAAACTACACTGCTCCCACTCTCAAGGCAGTTGCATTGAGATTTCATGGCTGTGCCTCTGCCCTGGGCTGGGCTTGGTACCCTGGGAGAACCTGCTGGTGACTGTGCCTGGGACTTGCACAAATCAAAAAGAAGTTGAACAAAAAGCTCATCTCATTTAGTAGTGCCTATGTTTGATGTCAGATTAGAGAGGAATGTATCTCCTGTATTTAGAGAAGGTGTTCCTTACTGATGCATTTGTGACACCATCCACCAAATTTGTTAGAGCAATACAAAATCAGGAGTCTCCATGAGCACACCTGTGCCAAAAGCCTGGAACAGTCTGGTTTGGATCTGTGGAAACCCTCTCAAATCTGGCAGCAGCCACCTTCATGAGGAGCTGCAGCAGATCCAATAAATGCCAAATAAAGAAGATGCTTTGCAAAGGGGCCCAAAAGAGGCAGAACTGACAGTGACATCACTGGACTCATTCCAGCAGGTTCATTTCCTGCCCAAGGGTAGCTTTGACCTGGGTATTGCCCTGTCTTCTTCTCTACTGAGTTCAAGGAAAACATCTTAGTCAGCCCCAGGGGTGGGACTGTAAATAGCCTGCAAATCATTTTAGCTACACATAGCTTTCATTATTTATATTTATTGAGCTCAGATGAATGCTTTTTTAAAAACAACACCAAAAAAGATTCTATTTCCACATCTTGTCAATAACTCAGTACAAAATTGCAATATTCAAAGTTTGATTAAGATTGCTCTGATGAAAAGAAAAACCAAGCCTTGTAACATTAAAATTATTTCCTGGAAGCAACAAATACTCAAAAATGTGAGGCAATGCCTGTATTTGGTAGAAATATATCGTAGACTTTAATTTTGGAAGTTCTAAATGTTTCCAAAGGAAAGATGTTACAGACTGGAACACTTATGAGTCTTCTTCAGAGTTTCCTTTGCCTGCCTTTGTTATAGTCACATATATATTTTATATGGCCCTGTTTATAATTCTTACTGTCAAGATTACATCTGTAGGAATTATATTTCCCTAAAGGTATTTAATACATAGCACTATGAAATTTTTATAACAAAAAGAAGAATACGTATTCCGGTGACTGATTTTAATGAAATTTAGGATATAAATGTAATAAATTACATAGATGTCAGAGGCATTTGTTTTATTTTTGAGGTTAGATATGAAACACATTTCCTGTTGTTCTGACATGGTACAGAGCAAAGTACGATATACATAAGTTAGAGAGATTTTGCCATGGGAGACAGACAGCCAGATGGATAGATAGATAGATAGATAGATAGATAGATAGATAGATAGATAGATAGATAGATAGATATTTGGTCCACTCTGGGTAGATAGAAAAATGACTTGCATACAAACCTGAGGCTAATACTGCCAATAATTATGAACAAAGCTTCACCTTTTCACATTATATTGTCTGAAAATATCAGCATTTTTAGTAACATAGATGGACTGCTGCAAAGTTTGGCAATCAGTCTGTACCCACGAATTTAATTAATCTTCAGTCATACAAAAAATAATTACACATTTAATGTTCTCCTGAAAAGGTGCATTTAATCTGCTAACATTTGACAGCTGCATTTTTCTTCTGAGCAGAACAGCGGTGGCTTTTCAATATTAGGTATGCGCATAGCTTGAAAGAATGAGATCAGAGCAAAGGTCTCCCAGTTGGTTTTTAAGAAATTTAATGGTGGCTGGTAATGCAAGTAGGAACACTTTTCTTCTCTGCAGCAGAAAATTCATTAGCAGGAATCTCCCTCCCTCTCCATCTATCTCCAACAAATCAAAGCCAGACAGGAGAAGTTGTTACAACTGGAGGTGTAGTCAGGGTCTGCATACTAACATATGTGCCATACATGGTGGTTTACACCTACATTTTTAAATTGTGTTAGCTTAATCCCTTGGGATGGGGAATTTATTTTAACATGTGTTAAATCTTTTAACATCTGATACGTGAATCTGTGGTGTATGTCATGATTTAGGATTTTCTGTACATTACTGTCTGTGAGAATTAGCATCCACATGGGCAAGCTTATGAGAGTTAAGAGTCAAAGGGAAGATACAGGCATCAGAGGCAGCCACCAGCAGAGAAATTGCCTTGGATTATGGCAGAGCATTAGCTCACACAAGTGCCAGGTGCTTCACAGTGCCTGCTGGATACAGTGCTCCTCCTGGCCACGGTATTAGCTTTCCTCAGGCTTACACTCCTGAATCATGGCAGAAAAAAGCATAGGTCTTTTTAGCATCAGTAGTAATTTCTTGTCATTTGTGCCTTTAAAAAATTAACCCAAAAGGTTATAGAGTTGCTTCTTATGAGGGAATCCTTGGTAGAAAAGAAACCCTTGTGGTTTAGTCGGGTGCCAGAGAGCATTTGCCCTTCTCTTAGAAAGGCATGAAGTCACTCCAACATGTTTATTTGAATTTAAAGGAAATGTATCCACCATATACAAAGTGTGTACTGTGCTGGTCCCATGCCACAGGGACACAGCCATGTCACTTCTGGCTGTCCCTCCACACTTTCTCCAGTCTACAGATGGCAGAAAGCAGCTCCTAGAAAAGCCAGGCAGGACTTGTTCAGTGCTTCCCCCCTGTTTAGCCAAGCTATTTGATATTTTTTCTGGTTAATGGATTAATTTATCCTTCTTTAAAATGAATGTGACACTAAACAGCAGTATTATAAATCTACCCTCCAAAAGGATGTTGTAGCAAGTAATTTTTAAGAGTGTGGTTTCTGCACTAAGAGTGCCACAGGCACAAGACCCTTTCATATGCAGAGAACAAAACATTACAACAGGCAGCTTAGAAAGCCTTGAGTCTGAAAAAAAATTGGTGCTAGAGTATAAAATGATGCTTCCAGTTCACCTGATTTATCATTTTATCCACATTTCCTCTAAGAGAGAAAGAAAAATATCAGCTACATGATGAGCTTGCTGAAAACCCTTTAGCCAGCAAGTAATTTTACCCCAATGGAGACAAATGTCCCTGTTGCCAGCCTGTCTCCCAGTTGATGTGGCTGTGTGGGGTATCATGGTCTTAGTGATTTATGGAGCTTTCAAGAAAGTGTCATGGCTGTGGCAATTAATGCATACTCCCTCCTGCGCTGTATGAAAATTGCTCCTGGAAATTAGATAATACTCTTAATTTTCTTTACAGTTTGTCAATTCTAGGTGTGTTGACATAGCTGCCATGACAAATCAGGTGACCTTGCATACCAGAAGCACCTGGGACTCACCTCCAGTTGTATCTCTATGCAGCTACAAGAAAGGAGTGTCTGCCAAAAAAGACTACACATAATCACACTGTCTGACAAGACGAACCTTTTCCACTTGATTGTGGCAATTAACAGGGGTGGGTTCTTCTAGGACAAGAGCACCATTAGAATGATGTCAATGCAATGTGGGAAATAGTGCAGATGTTTACAAGATGCATATCTTGAGATCAGGATAAAACCCACCGAGTCTGGGGGAAGTGGAATTCTTAAATCTTTGTCAGCTCATCATTCCTTTGCTAATTTAAACCTTTAAATTTGCTGAGACCTCCACAGTGGAAGCAAAAATTCAGATTACAGATCTGGTAGTAACTCTCTCTGGTGGCTTTTGCACATGAATGGTTTTCAGTAAACTAACTGATTACCAGGAAAATTAACAATTCCCCTGTCCCTGTCACTGGTAGCACCTCTACCAGCAGATGCTACAGTATGTGTGGGCTGAACTTACTCCATGATTTTTAGGGTCAGTAAGAAAAAAATTACCATAAAATGCACCCCCAAGGAATTATTAAAAACAGCAAAGACCGGCAATAATAACTTTGGTTTTTTTTCCCAGAATAATTTCAGTGGAGCTGCCTGAAGATGCAAGGCAGGTTGGCATTCAGTTCAGATGGTGGCAGCCATATCACTCCTCTCAAGGTGAAGATGTGTGGGCAATCGATGAAATCATCATGACCTCTGTGCTCTTCAACAGCATCAGTCTGGACTTCACCAACCTGGTTGAAGTCACACAGTCTCTGGGGTTCTACCTGGGAAATGTTCAGCCTTACTGTGGGCATGACTGGACTCTATGGTGAGAAATACATATTCTTTCCTGTTCTACTTTTGTTTTCCTTGTCTATTCATACTGCTAAAGATCAAGTGACTGCTGCAAACGCATTTTTCTGGCAGCTATTGAGAGTAATAATGTGTCTCACCCTCACATTGTGGACAAAAATACAGCCACTAATCTCATTGCAATTAGCAGCAAGTTTTTTACCTCTTTGCACAGATTTATGTTTCAGGGGAACATTGAATGTAACATTATTTTTCCATGAAATATTTAAAGAATATCCTAGCAGAAAAAAAATCTGAAATCTTCATTTAAAATCCAGGCAGGATAATATGGATATTCAGGTAATGAAATAATCTCTTAAGTACAGACTCTGAACGTTTTGTAAGTGAATGTTAAGATCTGTGTACATAGCCATTATACTGTAATCCAGAAAGTAAAGGCAGCAGAATATAGGCAGAATGACATTATCCATTTGTAGTTGCTTTGTCTGGTATTATATACACTTAGCCATTTGGACTGTGATCAGCATTGTGACATATTGACATCACACCCCTCAAAGGAAATAAAGGCAAGAGAAGCAAAAGAAGGCGAAAACAAATAAAAAAATTGTTAGGATTGTATAAAAATAAGCTTTTTTTACTAAAACATAAGCATCCTTTACAAAAAAAATTCTGGCCCACTTGAGTGTAACATTTGGAATTAATACAAGAGAAGCTCAATTTAATCTGTGTGTTTTGATTAAAACCAAATAACAGTTTCATGCTAGTCTGATCAACCTACAAACTCAGTATAGTTTTAATTGGCATAGATATATTTCTTTGGAGAAAGTACAATCACAGTAATTATAGAAAACCTGAAGAAAATAAAAATAATTTTAGCATCCCCATGGACACTCAGAGAAACACTGTTGGAATTTTATTAACAAGTATCTCTGAGCAATCTGATTTGACTTTCTGATCATCTGTCAAACTAAAAGGAGTTGGCTTAGCAGTAGGAACAACACCAAATGTGTCCTAGCACTGATAATGAGGCAGTAGAAGCACCATTAACTACTTTAATAAGGACAGGGAAGGTACTCGCTGCTCATTAAAATGAAACTACATGTTCGGGTTCAAACTGTTTGCATCTTCCTCATCAAAGAGTTGGAATGAAAGCCTTTTAATGACATTGTTTTCCCTCTGTACTTTTAAGACCAGTTTATCATGGGGAGGGCAAATAAGATAGCAGAGGTTCCTCTCTTTGCCTCCCATGACTCTAAATCAGAATCAAAATAATAAACACTAAGCTAAATTCTCCATCCCATATGGAGATAGACTAGGATTTGTAGTGCTCAGTCATACTAGAAACATTGAACTTTCCATGCATCAAATAATCAAAACCTTCCTCACTGTTTATGTCTAAGTATTTTTCATTATCACTGGAAAACATGAACTCTATCCTTCACTGACCTTGCTTCTCTCAAGGGAAATTTTTAAACTTACACAAAGTCTGTACAAATGGTTGCTAGTTAAATTAATTATTGTTGGGTTTTCCCAGCTGTGAGTCCATTTGGTTCTCATTTTCTAACTCATAAGTTTCTAACTCATGAGCAGATCTTGCAGTAGCACTGACACCATCCTCTTGAGAACAGTCTGACAACAGCTTTTTCATTAGTACAACTATGGGAAACACACTATCAATCATTTTACAGGGTGTCATCCCCAGGCCCATTTTCACAGAATTGCTTTTAATTGTCTGTTAGGCCTGCATTCTGCTTTAGAACCTGTAAACCTGAAACTGAGGAGGGAAATTTTAATTTTTTTTTAAGAAGCAGGTTATTCTTTTCCATAACTGGCTTCATTAAAAAAAAATAAAATAAAAATTTAAAAAAAAGTTGATAAACGTATGTTTTGATCAAAGGTGATTTTTGAGTATTTTTATGGTCCATGTCTGAACAGTCATTTTATTTGATTGTCATCATCATTTGGTTCAAGAATGGATCCTTAACTTTATTACATCAAGTGTATTGGTTGTACTGAAAGGACTCTGGAACACTTTAAAATGAAGTGTTTGATGATGTACATTAATTCATCACGTCTCCAAAATGCTCATATTCAGGCAAAGTTTTGAACCAAATGTGTCTGGAGTATTACAGGCTATATACAGCCACTTGCTGAAATTCATTTAAATATTGATAGGGATGCTAACACTATATATATGTATGTGTGTGTGGGTGTGTGTGTGTATTCATCTGGACACAAATAAAATAGCTTTATATAAGTAAACTGTCTTTGGTCAGATTTCAGCATTATGATTTAACTCAGTGTAGCAAATGGCAGAGTGTCCCACAATCCCTGGTGAAGCCTGGGGCAAGACTGTAAACCTGTCTTGTCATGAACTGTCTTTATGGAGCAATGTCATACAGTGGTCCTACATCAGCTTGGTAGTTTACCAGTGTCTCAAATGTTTTCTCATTTGGAGTAATTGTTACTCTGTAACATGCAGAAAGTTTCTTTTAGGTAATTGACTTAACTATATTAATGATGTTAATACATTTAGGAATTATTTGGCAAAGCAGGTATGATGTGATGCAAAAAGGCACAAACATCCCCTGCTTTTGATGGAAGCAAAGCTGTGTCTGGTGTGAGCTTTGGGCCGTTGTGTCAATATTTTCAGTCAATGCAGCTTTACAAAACAAGCTGCATCCATGTGGCTTTTCAGTATTCCTAGAAGTACCAGCCTTGAAAATACTGCAGCTCTGGGGATCTCAGAGCAGTTTGGAGCAATGCAGGTTGGCTGACATTGACTGTGATACCGTTCCCAGAAGTACCAATTAGCTGGCAGTGCTTGGAGGGAGAGTGATTGTTCTGAGGGCACCTATGGGTATTGTGTTCCTGTGCCTCTGCAGGTCTAATTATACACGTGCCAGAAACCCACTCACAGCAACAAATTTATACAAAAATGAAGCCTCTGCATTCTCATTTCTGAAGATTTTTTAGTTAATTATTGTTACGCCAGGGATATTACTTCATCTTTTGCAAACTCTGGAAAGGTATTCCAGCTGTGTGGCTTCCAGAACAAAGAAAACATTTGGTATTCCAGCAAAAGAGCATACCCCTAACCAGGTATGTGAGAGATCTGGAGAGCAAAGAAGTGACAAGTAAGGTGGAGCCCACAACTTTAATGCTACTTGTGTTCAGCTAGAGGCAAAACATGGATGATAAAGGACTTTGTGTACCTGTAATGTGATTTCCTTCCCCAAAAAGAGCTTCTTATAGAGCATCACATATTGTCTGCATCTCAACACTAGCTTCCTTTTTCACATTTCTTTAATATGCATTTTAAAGAGCTGGTTTGACATTTTAACTTACTTAATATACTTACTTAATATACCGTGTACAATATCCAGTGGCTAAGCTACTAAATTAAAATTAATACTAATTTTAAAATATTTTAATCATTACCTGAATGCTACCAGAAAGAAAATATTAGAGTTTAAGACTTTTTTTCTCTCATTTTATTTAGTAGTATGTGTTGCTTCGCGTATCTGTCTCTCAGGTCAGCTCAGCGTCAGCTGGGCCACCCTGCTAGCTGTGATACGCCCAACAGTACCTTTGCGTGGGTCTTGGCTCCGCAGCACTTTTGCCTTAGCTGTCTCGGCCGTGGTTTGAAAGAGGGGACACTCCGGAGGCTCAGGGAGAAAAGGTTTTATTCGGGTAACTCAGGGGCAGTCCCTGGTTCCAGGCCTGTGCCTCTGGGGAGTGACCCCTGGCCTCGGTTACAGGGGGTTTTTGTTCCCCCAAATCTCAGGGGTGGACACCAGTTACCAGACCAATGAAACAAGGCCAGGTGGGTAAGGTCAAAATGCAATACACAACATTAACAAATCAGGTGAATTTGGGATGTGGTCTTGTGAGACCCACCAATCCCTGTCAGACACCTCTCCTGAAGGTTCTGGGGCCTGGGGGATGGTGGACATGTGGGGAGAAATACAATGGGATGGGGGAAAATACAATAGGATGATCGAAACCCAGGGCAGAGGATTAGAGTTGTCTTGGCAACTCTTATCAACCTCTGATAAGCACAAATCAAGACAGGAACTTTACCAGGCTAGGGTTAAAGTCCAAATCACATCAAACCTACAACTAAGAAACTTATGATACCATTCCAGCACCCCCACAAGTATGGAATAAAGGGAAGTTTGTGAAGACAAGGGCAAAATGTAACATTTAATTCTTTGCCCCTTTTTTCACTACAAGTCCTTTACTTGTGTTCTATTACTTTGGAAAGACATCTTCTGGTCAGATGTTGAGTTTCAACTCAACTCAAATTGTTGAGTTTCAACTTCTTTATTCTGTTCAGATAAGAGGTAACTGTGATGTGCTGCTATGCCCAGATTTTTGTGTGCAATGCCAAATCCTCTTCCAAAGCACTGCTACACATAACTTTCAGCTGATTACACTGCACATGTTTGACTGACCTGAACAGCCTGATTGTATTGGCACGGATTTCCAACAGGGCTTCAGCCTATGTCAGATCAAATCAGCTTTAGCTCTTAAATTTGTGGACTTTTGTCATTTTATAAAATATAAGATAAATTCAGAAGAAAAATAAATTCAGGCATTATCCAGACTAGTCCTTCTGAGATGCATTCAGACCTAACCACAAAGCCACAAACCATAGGCTGCCAGCTGGACTGCTGATGGGTGTACTTTATATCCTCTTCTCCACTTAAAATTATCCTTCCTATTGAGAAGGAAAACACTGACAACACCAACTGAAAGGGCAAACAGTTCAGATACAGTTTTCCAAGACAATTTACTGTCTTGTACTGCCAGTTGTCCATGACAGTACCCTTGTCCCCCCACAGTGAAGGGAGTGTCCATCCACAGTCACTTTGGGCTGCTGAGCCACAAGACAAAGTGAAAAATTTCATGTAATGTCATGAACTGGATCATCCTTTAGGAAATCAGGTCACAAAAAGTGAGGTCAGAGAGTAGAAAGCAGCCTGGATCTTAACTTATGCCAAGTAACAGAAATTTGATAATGACAAAACTAATGTCAGCTTTCAGTAATTTCTTCTAAAGCTTTAAGGTGAGTTGCTGACATTTATGGCTTAAGTGCTCTCTCTGGGAAGGACTTTATAGAAAACAGTGTAGGTCAGCGAATTAATTTAAAGGAGTCCTAAGTGACACTGACTTGTATTCCTTGTCCTCACACTGACTTTGTCGTGACCTTGAATCTTACAGGAGTAGAAGCTAATATGTTCTACTGTATTGTGTTTAAAGATTCTGATTTCTTATTTAAGATAATAAACTGTAGCTCAGTCAATCATAAGAGAGAAACCTTGAACTATATTATTCTTTTCATCACCACTGTATTGAATGTAGCTTTTTTTTTTCCCCATGGTGATTTGCAGTGATTTTCTTTAAAGAGAGCCAATCCCTTTTCTAAACTGCTCCCATTTAATAATAGTCTTAGAAAATATTGAAGCTGAAAGGCCTATAGTACTTCTGAAGACACTAAGTAAACATCTCAAGCTAAGGAGAGGGAGGTAATTTTCATTCTATGTGAACTTCCATAAAAATACTCTATTTTGAAGGCTAGCGAGCAGGATTCAAAGTTTGCTGTTATTACTTCTTCCTTATGCCTCTGTTGCATTTGAGGTTTTGAATTTGGTTGTTTCCTTTTTCCTTTGACTAGTGCATAGAAGAAAAAAAACCTGCATTTGAAGTAAAATTACCTTGGAATTTCAGACTATAAACTCTACTACTATGTATGTGATAACTGGGTACCTTGCAATATGTATGTGTATATGTGTATTCCAAACACTACTATTGTTCTCCAATCCACTGGAAAATATAACTCTTATATCAGTACATCCTATAGAAAAGAAGTCAAGAGTAGAAGATTAATTCTGAAACAAAGTCAAGGGTCAGTAAATGAACTGCCTAAAGGATCACTTGAAAATCAATGAAATGAACAGTCTATGCAATAACAGTATTTTAAACTAGATTCAGACAGAGTATTTTAACTGTCCAGCATTAGAATGAAATTACAACTCTGACTGTGGCACGACCTTAGGCAATGGACACTCCAGGGGAATGAACTTTATTTATATTGTTTCTTCCTTATGTTGCCCTTTGCTAGATCCTAACTTGATCCTTAATACAAAGACCATACAGTAAGAACTAACAGAATAATTCAGTGTTTCACACTCTGGGACCATCCTGGTAATTTGCAGAAGTACCAGCAGAAAGATTCTCCTGTGCATGGTCTCATCCCACATGCCAATCTACAGAACAAAGAGGCACCACTGTATTTAACCCAGAACCATTCATAATGTTCTTTTTCAAATTATTTTGGGAATCCATCCTGATTCTTTCCTTACATCTCTCAGTTTCACAGGAGATTCAAAGCTAGCCTCGAGCATGCGCTACGTGGAGACCCAGTCTATGCAGATTGGAGCTTCATATATGATACAGTTCAACTTGGTGATGGGCTGTGGTCAGGCCTTTACTCCTCATATGGACAACCAGGTGAAACTGGAGTACTCCACCAACCACGGCCTCACATGGCATCTTGTTCAGGAGGTGAGCCTGGCAGTGAGGACATTTGTCTTCCATAAACTCTGCTTTATACAAAGATAGTCAGAGATACACTTTTGGCATTGAAATGTTGAAATGAAAGATGTTTTCCTTTTTCATCTTTCAATAAAGAAATGCTCAGTTATAATCAGTCAAAATTACTAATAGAGGTATTTGACTGTTCCTTGTAATATTTGGGAGAAAGATATCTGAAAGCCTCAAACACAAAATTGTGACAGGAATGGACCAAGGCTGAGAAAAAAATCGGGCCACAGAGCTACAGGGTAATGGCTGAGATCTTTCCTGTGCTATTGCTTTGTTTTTCTAAGCAAAATGCATCTACTGTTTCCTGGAATTTAAATGGATAGAAATTCTTTCTGCCCTTGTGCGCAGCCATTTCGTAAATGGAAAGCACATTCCTTCAGGGGATTGTAATGTAGAGCCTTTCATCTCCCACCCCTGGTTCAAACACAGTCCAGGGCTGTAATGACCGGCTGTTTCCCCCACTCTGCTCCAAGTGCAAAGAGCAGCACTGGCTGCTCTGTCCCCGGGTGGCTCAGGGCTGTCTCAGCACAAATGTGAGCAGCACATTTGGCCAGAGTTCATGCTCGTTTTCCCTCTTAGATCGAAAGCTGGACTTTCCCTGGCCTCGGGGTGAACTAACTAAGGTCCTTTGGCTGCCTCTGAGCAGGTTCAGAGGGTGTCAGGGAATTGCCTTTTCCCTGCCTGCTCTGCAGGCTCACCAAAGGATTTGTATGTCAAGTTCCACACCTCCTATGAGCAATTGAAGCTCTGCCTGGTTACCCTAGCCATGTTGTGTTTTCCACATTTACTTTGGTAAGCACAATAAAGAAACAGCAATAAAAGAATGTTTAAAGTTTGGAAACCCAAATAATGATTTCTTGCCTTAAACAGAATTCAGGGAAAGCTATAAATCATATATTTCAAACACTGTTCATGTCTTTTATGCTTAGCAGGCATCATCATGGTGCCCAAGAATAGTTCCTAGCAGTGAGTGTTTGGGATTGGTGCTTGCCATCAATGGAAGATGAGTTGCCTTCAGATTTTAGTGCTTCTTTCCTTGCTCAGCAGAGCTGAGTTCAGAGAGAACTTGCAGCCAAATCACTTTCTCACACCACCCAGGCTGCTGTGATAAAAGAGTATTTGTAGTGTATTTCAAGGACATAATCTGGAAAATAAACAAAACACTAATTAATTAAAATGTTTGAAAATTTTGTTTGCTTTGTGAGCACTGATCAGATCTTGTTTTCTACAATCATTATGGGGAGATGAATCAAGAAAAAGTGTTTGAAAATTGCTGAAAAGGAAACTAAGCCTTTAGAAAATCTAGTTGAAAAAAAAAAGCAAAATAAGGTCTCAGAAGGTCTCAGATCTTCATTTAATACTCTAAAATATTTGAGCAATAAATTTCTCTGTAAAATAATATATTCTGCCTTTCTTCATATTTAATACATAACCATTACTGTATAACTTAACTATATAAATATTCTTATTTGCCATAGTTTTTGTAGAGAGTCACTGCTTTATTATTAGTTTCAGAACAGTCAAAGCAGGCTACTTGCATGAGCAGGTGTCTGTTCTCTTGCCCAGTACCCTTCATGGGGGTGAGCACAGCAGTGACCAGTGAAATACTCTTGGGCATGTGGAGAAGCTGTGCTGTGGCAGGAAGAGGCAGAAGAGACTCTGAATAGGTACCTAGAAGAGGATCACACAGATTTGTAGTAACTACCAAGCGCTTCATTAATACCTCATAGGCCAATTTTTTGAGTCCTGTTCTGGCAAAATATAAATAAATAAATGGAATATTGCAAAAAATTAAGTAACATTGGAAGGGCACTGCTAGAAAACAGTAAGAAGCTGGGATAATAGACTTCATTTATATTTAACATTAAAAAGATGTGACAGTGATCATATTTTCTGAATTTTAAAAAAGAGAATTTGGGAAACAGATGTCAACAGAAATCTGAATTAAATGCAGAAATAGTCCTGTCTGCTTCTGCTGCTGCTCCCCACTGCAGATGGAGGGTGTGGGGCCAGCCAGCATGCCCAGACAAAGCCCCACAAGTAGGTCTCTAAAATGACTTTTATAACAGTATGGAGGTCACTTTCACAGACTTATTTCATAGTGTCTTGCAGCCTTACTTCATAGTCCATGGTGGATGCTGGGGTGAAGATAGTAAAAAACAAAGAGATAGACATACCTCATGGAGGAAAGCAAAACATTGCCTGTCACAAATTCTAAACTTTTAAAATGGATTCGTATGGCTTTTTTCCATCCTCAATTGTACTACTGCTTTCCTGAGAAATTTCTCTGCATCATGCCAGGATTTTTCTCTTCTGGGTCTTTCACTCCAACATCTGGACCCAGACAAGCTCCTGGTTCTGCAAATGTTTGTTTCTCTTCCCAATTATTCCTCTACATTAAATCTGGTTTTGAAATGTTTTATTTTAAGGAATGTCTTCCCAGTATGCCAAGCTGTCAGGAGTTTACATCAGCAAGTATTTACCACTCCAGTGAATTTACTCAGTGGAGGAGAATCACCGTTCTTTTACCACAGAAGACTTGGTAAGCATTGACTTCTTATCTTTAAATTTTTTGGAGTGGGGCGAGTGCAGACAATTTGTCACATCAGTTGCTGTGACAAAGACCAAGTCTTCCACAGGTCGTACTCAAGCCAATAGATGGGGTGCCAGGGCTGACCCAGTTGCAGGTATTTCCCATAAAATGCATTCCTTACATAATTAGAGGATGAAATGTTGGTGAAATCAACAGAAACTATTGTTTAGGATTGTTTTTAACACATACTCTGACTCTCCTAATAAAGTTCAGACTTTTCAAAAATAGTTGCATTTGTCTATAAATGCCCTATTGGAGGAAGGATTTATTTGGATTGTTAATTTTTATTTTGCACATTCCTTATTGTTTACATCTTCAGACCAAAGCCTTGTATAAACAATAACTAATTATTCATTTCTGGGAATTTTTTAACTCTTGTTGCTTTTTATAGCATATCTTAAAAACTAATACTCTCTCCTGCAATAAAAAAGAGAAACAAAAATTATCAGAAAGCCTATTCATCTTGTTGTAATCAAACTTGATTTGCCTCCCCTAAAATTTTTATTTATTAACTAAATTGTTTCTTTCATTGTTTATTTTTAAATCTTTATTGTAACATACAAATAAAAAGTTGTCATAAATCCCAATAATCTTCAGGGCATCCTTCATCTGAGGATTTAATTATTGCAATTAGAGCCTCATTTTGATTATGTTTGACCTGAATCCATCACAGCAATTGCAATGAGAGCTTGCTCAGATTAATACATCATTGTATTTCCCCATCCTTTTTCATTATTTTTTTTGCACTCTGCATGGCCTCAGCACAGCCTATTTCCATCAGCCACACCACAATGATACCTTCTTTCAACACACTGGACCTTTTTATTTTACAGCCAATATTCAGAATTTCCTATCTCTAGGCAAAACATCAAAGACAAATATTGAATCCTTAGAATATATCATATCAGATAATACCAAATGGTGCAAGTAAGTCTGCAAATAACTGCTTTGTAGTTAGATTATAATGTAGTATCTTACATGCCATTATGTGCCACCATCTGCAAAATCTATGGTTCACATAGGCACCTAGGAGTTTAAAAATCTACAGCTTTTTTGGTTACACTCTAAAGTAGGCTGTAATTCCTAATTTATAAAATACATACTGTACTCAGAGTTATTTTACACTGTGTATTTGATGATGATCCAATGTTGTGGCCCTCTTTTTCTTTAGGATCTACTAATTTTTCTCAGCATATGAGGTGACAGAAGCTTATAGTTCCATTTTTATTTAGGAGACTGTAGGGAGAAATTATGAGGAAGTAATAGCTGATTTCCTGTTCTATGCTGTGCACAAATCATAAATATTTCACACTCTGTCTTGTATCTGAAGGGATTCCCGTCTGTTAGCAGAGTTTTGTTTGTAATTAAGGTACAAATTACCACTGAAAATTTCTTTGCTCTTCATAGAACGTTTTTTCTGTGCTGTGTTGTGCTATGGTGTTATCAGGGTGAAGAGGAATGGTGGCTGCATGTTCCCCACCAAACGCAATCCAGCACACTACATGCATCTCTCTCTCACCACTTTCTCCTCTTTTACATTCCTTTCCACTGGCAAAGACCAGGCTATGGGCTCAACAGTTCCTTTGGGTTGAGACTGGGAGAGGATTTTTTACAGGTTTTTAGAGCAGGCGTGTAAGCAGAGAGCAAGTTTCTGCCTTTTCAAGACCTGGGCATTATTGGTGACAATTTGATGTGCAGCTCTCTGCTGCCAGCCCAGCCACACAGAGAGCATTGTTCTGGGTGGCAGGTAGTGAATATGTTCTGCAGGGCTCCTCTTTGGGGTGCCCTCCCTCCTTCTCCTATCCCTTCCCCACCTGCATCCACTGCCACCACCACACAGAGGCAAAACCGCATTGATGGCCAAGAAGAACAGTGCAGAGGTGGAGAGCCAGGTCTGCCTTCCCAAAACTGGGGTGAGAAGAAGAGATCACTGGACCTTCCTTCTGTTTCAACCACACAAGACAAATGCTGCCAAATGCACAGCCTGCCCTGTGCTTACTGCACAGAGAAACAAACACCTAAATGAGGTCTCAGGAATGTCTCATTAGCCTTGTGGCCCTTGGTGGCCTCGGCGTGCCCTCACACCCCTGCACAGCCCTGCTATGATTGCTGGAGCTTTTACCCCTGGATGCACAGCTCTCAGCTGAGGGTTTGCACCTTGGGCATGTGTGTAGTGTCAGGCTGTGGCACTGTGCTCATGCAGCTGGAAAATTGTTCATAACAGCACCTATTTCTCTTGTAAAACTTTTTGGGTGTGCTGGTATTTCTGCAGATCTGTAGATGTTCTGCATCTAGCAAGCAGGAGTTGACAAGGTCCCCTTGTTATGTGAGATTTGGGATGGTAGAAAATCTGCTGCAAGAATGAGACTTGTACTGAAGAAATGAAATGTAAGCACCTGCTCACTGAAATTGTATTGTACTTGAACTGAACATTTCTAACACTGATGAAAATTAATTTCAGTTTTATGCAAGGCATTTACATATGAACAGGCTTTAATGAGATACAAGCAGCTGTCAGTTGCTGACTTCATAAACAAATCAACACCTAATGACTGAATGAGAGCTTCAGGATAATTGGGTAAATGTAATTATGGTAACTCAGACGGTAGCAAATATAATTTTATCAGCCACAGATTTGCATTAGATCATTAAGGCTTTTAATATCAGGAGGGAAGGCAGTGATTTTATTTTAATTCACATATCAGAAAAATTTTATAACAGAACATCATTTCACTCGCAGTACTTCTGGGACATGATTTCCTTGTGCTTATGCAAAATGTCACACAACAAAAACGACTTCTATTTGACATCAACCCTACTAAGATATAATGTCATTAGAGAGCCAGATTGCTTCCCAGTAACATTAAAAAAATATGGAGAAACTATGAGGAACTAGGGAAGTTTATTTTGCTTTTAAGAAATGTTTTCAGAGCTCCTCAGTGCTGCACATCCCATTTCAATAGATGTCCAAATGGTAACTGTCCAGAAAACCAGTGTTTTATCACTGAGAACGCAGCTGACGCTCATCTCCTTATTCTCTTTTCTTAATTAACATGGCTTTTAAAATGGTTGATTACCATTTTTAACAGCATAATCCTCTTAAACTGTTGTTACCTTGAGATGCAGAGCAGCCTTGGAAAGCTTTCAAAAACAGCGAGCAGGACTGGTTTTTCAGCAGCATTGCGTTTGCAATTTTCAATTCAGCCTAGCGAACATTATCCCTCATTCAGGGAGGAATCTGAATTCATAGAGTTTTCCCTGCCCACAGCTGTGTGACAGGGGCATTGCTTCCCACAGGACAGGAAGGTGAGGGCAAGCCCCTTGTACCTTGCAGCCTGGGATTGTCCTGGCGGCAAAGCTGTCCCCAGGGGAGAGCTGTCTTGTCTGCAGATAAAAATAGCTCCTCCCCAGCCTCCAGCTGCTCCACCCGCCTCCATTTGGGCCACATGTTCCCCTCCAGGCAGTAATGAGCCTCCTCCCCTCCCCTCGAATGAGAGAAACAAACCTCCTGCAATCACTGGGGCAACTTCTAAGTAACAAGTGGAGCTGAGTGCACCTTTAGCTTGATGTGCAGCCAACATCTGGAACCTGAGGAGGCAGCTGGAGCTCTGCACCTGGCAGGGTGGCAGTCCCCTGCAGCAGGAGTGGGACAATGAGACTCTCCAGGGAAACGTTTTGGTCAGGTGAAACCCACAGGATCCCCAGGAAAGGGCTGTCGGCTCTGGTGCAGCTCTTTGGCTTGCCATGCCCTGGGAACAGCCCCAAAGCAGAGCTGCACAGGGATCTTCTCAGCTGGGGCTCCAGGGGCTGTGCTCCCCTGGGCACAGAGGTGTCCTCTGTCATTGCACAGGGCTGGGCTCTCCCCATTGTTTGTGTAGGTCAGAGTGAGCCTTGTGCCCAGAATCAGCCCTGATACACCTGCACAGCCACCCTTCGGGGTCGTTTGCCCACTAAACAGCCAAGGGAATGCCATACCAAGCTCTATTTGGGGGCACCACCGCTTGTTGGGCACTATGAGACTTCCTTCCATGGCTTGGTGAAATTGCCTCTGTATCACTGTAAATCTCCCCCAGTTTGCTGTAAATTCCTCGGGGCTGCAGAGTCTCACACCCCAACTCCACCCATGCACCCTCCCTGATGAAAAACAGAGATGCTGGAACACAATGCTCTCCCTCCTGTTACCTGGAAAAATAACATGACACAGTTTTACTGTGCTGGGAGTTCACAGGGGGTGTGTTTGCCTGCTCTAACACCGTTCTTTGGTTTCAGTACGGTCATTTTCCTCAGCTCACATTAGAGTTAACACCAGTCATTACGGCTCTTTCCAGAGCCTGCAGCCTCTGTCAGGGCTCTCTGTGGTGCCATTGATGTGAACGTGAACCTCAGCACCAAAGTGATGTGCTGACTTCAGAGCACTCCAAAAATAAACAGTAAATAATTGCGGTCAATATTGACTGCCCATTGTGCCTACACAAGCTTAGGAAGTCCTTAGTGTGCTGATTACTGGTATTGTACACTTTTAATGGATAATTCATAGCTCTTGTAATGTAACCCATCAATGCATTATATCCTGAGGGAGTATTTAATCAGCAGATTTGCCCCTGCAGATTAACTCTGAGTACTGTAAAAATGCTTACAGTATTTGCAATATCAAACACATACTTAAAACAGGCAACAAGGGTCATTTCAATTAAAAATCAAGCCCTTGGGCAGCTTCACTTGTTTTTTAAAGAAACTCAAGACTGGTATTTTAAAAATTTATCCACACATGTACCAAACTTCTCATATGTGCCAGAGTGGCTAATTGCTCTGCCACTCTGCCCACTTCAGCTGCACAGGCCTGCTCCATTCATTTTTTCACATCCATACGTGTGAGCAGGTGGCTCAGCCACCTTTACAATATTCATTTTAATAAGTCTTATTTTACATAAATTATTGGGGGTGGGGAAAGGGCTTTGTATCTCACAGTAGAGTAACAGCATTATATCCTGTGCCATCATAAAGTAACCATATGGCTCAGATACAAGCTAGAAAAGAAGCTTCTAATAGGAACTGCCTGCTTCTCATCCTCAGCACCCCCAGCCAGCTTTTGGCAGACACAGGCCTGTCCCATTTCAAGACTGGACTTTCAGTTGTCTTCAGTCAGCCTTGCTTTCCCTGTCCTACCCCTCTACAACAATGCAACCCAGCCTCAGTGCCCACATTGCCACCATCTCCCCTTTTTACCCAGACACTGTGCAGCCAGCACAACCCCTTTTGCTCCATCATGATGAACAATTTCCCATCCTTGTTTCACTTCACACGCAAAGTATTTTTCTTAATCTCATTCTGACACAAGCATGGAGTGGAGAGTCTGTGTGTCCCCCATTTGGGAGAGGCCACCAGCCAATGTCTGTGACCTGCTGGACAAGCACAGTTTGGCAGGGCAGCTTTAAAAGGCTTGATGATGACAAAGATTGCTTTTCTCATGATTCACTTTTTTCTGCAGCTTTGGTTTTTGAGGGTAGTGGGTGTCAAGCTGGGTTTAACTTGCAGGAGTCATTCCCATGGAAAATGTCAATGTTCCATTGGACAATCTCCTAAAGGGCCAACAGTAAGCATTTTTTAATGGATAATATTAGCTGACTTCACTATTATAAAGAAAAGCTGTTGAAGATAAAACTATTTAGAAAGGAGAAGCTAAAACAAGGCTTTGTGCTTGAAGAATATTACAAATATACAGAACTTAGTTAGGCAAGAAATTTAATTTGATGATTTCCCACTACAAACATTGGGTGTTACAGATTTTGTATTGTTGGCCAAGAGGAAGCTATTTGCAGTGTGGAAAAAAATAGGTGTGATGAAACAGGATCTTTGTCAAAAACTTGTACTCTCAATGCCACCAGTGATTTGTGAGAAAAATCTAATTTAGAATCATCCTGACCAAAAAAAAAATATTTTGAAGAAAAAAAAGTGAACTGTTGTTGAATGGAAATAGTTGGTATTCACTTACGCTTAAGAACTTTAATAATTTTTTTAATAATAAATATCAGGAGAAACCTCTTTAGACAGTTCATGACCAGTTAACTGTGAAGAAAAATATAAAAAACAAAGTCATGCCCTAGATTAACCTTCTGAATTTTGCAACCATAACACAATAAAAATCCAGTAATATTCATAGCTAGGCTTACCTTAAAATAATGCTCAAAATCCCTGCAATGACCTCTTCCTCAGAAATGTTATCAATCACTGGAAAGTCCATTATACAGTCCTGTGCAGCAAGTGGCATCATCTAGAAAGTTAATTTGCAAGAATCTATCTTTGACTGTGCCAGCCTTTGCAGCCTAGGCTCTGATTGGGATACTAACTTCATTTTGTCTTCGGTTGCATTTTACCTCTTTTCCTGCCATTCTGTAAAGAATCAGAAATGAATGCATTGTTATTGATTTTAAGGTCCAGTGCCACCCGTTTCCGCTGGAGTCA
Source organism: Zosterops lateralis (assembly GCF_965231275.1). Lineage (NCBI taxonomy): Eukaryota > Metazoa > Chordata > Aves > Passeriformes > Zosteropidae > Zosterops > Zosterops lateralis. The sequence continues at coordinate 61,562,559 of NC_139765.1, forward strand.
GTGCTACTACACAGCCCAGGATGAGTGGGCCTTGGACAACATCTACATTGGCCAGCAGTGTCCCAACATGTGCAGTGGGCATGGCTGGTGTGACCACGGCGTTTGCAGGTAGGCAGTCCTCTTAATAATGCTCTCCTGATACTTCAGGTACCCTACTATTTTCCATGCTTTCCATTTCTTGGCTGTTGTCCTTATTTTTTGATTAAACATTAAAAAAACCAAAAGCACCATGAGGGGTTGACCATTCAAGCAGTATTAGCTGCAGCTGCTCCACAGCAACCCGTCCAAGAGGCCTTACCCTTGGCAGATCCAAGCACTGGAAGAGCTTCCAGTGGCACAGGGCTGCCCTGCTGCAGGTGTTCTGGTGGCCCCTCCAGCCCTTTGCACAAGAACCCCAGCTCAGGGCCAGAGCTGCTCTGCTGAGTCAGAAGGATGCCAGGGACCAGCTCAGCTCTGTTGGCAGCCACTGTCAGAATGGGTGCTAAACCAAGGACACAGACTGCTACTCCATGCCAGCTTCAAACTTTCTGGACACCACAGCGTTGTTTTTTGTTGTTTGTGGGTTTTTTTAAGATACAGGGTTTTCCCATTTTCCAGTTATTTCAGTTTGTTTCCACCGTACAAAACTGCAATCCCAGAATAATTTGTTATTTCACATTGAATTTCATAAGGTCAGTGCACTACCTTAACTAATTGTTAGTGTCAAATAAAGTCCTTAAAATTTGTTATGTTTATACTTCCTTCCAGGTGTGACTCAGGGTTTCGGGGTACTGAATGTCAGCCTGAAAATCCCCTTTCTTCAACCATCATGTCTGATTTTGAGAACCCAGATACCCTGAAGACAGAGTGGCAGGAAATTATCGGGGGAGAGATCGTCAAGCCTGAGGAGGGCTGTGGGGTCATCTCATCTGGCTCCTCACTCTACTTCAACAAGGTACTGCAGAGGGCTGGGAGACTGATAAAGGCACACATTGTAGGTTTCTGTGGAGCATAATGTGGCTGTGTGGCAAAGAAAAGGGAGGTGGCAGAAAGCTGCATGCAGTATTAGAAGTGTGTTAAATAGCACAGCTGTGTTCTGCAGGTAAAGAACAAAGCAATCAAAAGAGATAGGAAAAGACACATGCACTGTGTATTAAAGAAGTAGCAGCTGTAATGAAAGGTGGTAATTTGCCAGTGTGGTGGGAAGTGTGTATATTCACAATGTCTTACTTGTACATTTTCTTTTTTAAGACTCAGCTCGTAGCATCCAGCAGCTCCCATTTGTTTCCTCTGTGCTGTCCTGGGTAAGAGATGGGGAAAGGTTGGCTTTCCAAGGGACAAGCAGCTTAATTTTAGGTCAGGAACAAAACTATTGAGAAAACTCATTTTTTCAGGCTTTTAGAAAATGGTCAACCTGAAGGAGAATATTCTTTTGTATAACTTGGATACTTTGCAGACAAAAAAAAAAAAAAATAGAACACGAAAGAGATATAGGGAATTCTGCTAATTAGTAGCAATTATAACTAAAATAAAAAGAGGTCTTTATGACCAGACATAAGGTTATGCTTCGTAATCACAGATTTATTTTTGTGTTGTTGCTCCTCAGGTCTAGTACTGAGGTTTGTTTTGTTCTTAATTGAAAGGAAGAGTATAAATGCAGCTATGTGCTTCTCTTTTAAAGGTTTGATCAAACTGCCACTGCTGTCATGGGAGCCAGATTAGTCCCAGAAGAATAACCCAATATGCAATGCTGTGTAATTGTGTGTTGTTTACCTCATTACAAAAATCTAACCCATGAAATAATTTTCAGCACTCCTACATAGTCTCACATCCAGCTCCCCTGGAAATAGAGCTTTGCACTGAAAATTTCGTAATAGACCAATCAGTATAACTGGCTAATTGTGATAATTGGATTTTTATACATAATTGTCTTCCCTGTTAGATGTTTTTCCTTCTGGCTCGGTTCCTTATGCCAAGTTTCTCAAAAGTAGTTTGCTAAATTAGAATTAACCTGCTATGATCTTTCTTCTGATTCCTGCTAAGGAGGAGTGAAAAACTCATTTAGAAATTCTTGGCTTCTTTCTATTGATCTCTAAGGGTTATGTTATCACTCATTTCTTGAGTAGTAGCAGTCTGTGTGCTGTCAACAGAAGGTGGCTTATTTAATTTCTGTTTAGATCTTTCTCAAGGTGTCTAGGGGCCATACTGCTAGATAATAAAAAAATATTTTTATAGTTGCCAAACAGTTCTGTATTGTTTTGAGGAGCTCATATTCACATGTCTTTTCATTTGCTCAAACAGACACTTTTTATTTGAATGTCTAATGTTTGCTACCATAATCAATTACTGCTGCCAGAATTAGTGTTGGCTTTGTTCTGACAAGCCTCTATCTTTTGTTTTACAACTCATTTTAATCAATTGTAGGTGTGTTCACAATTCAGAGCTCTTTCAATTAGCCCCTGCAATTCCCCTGAGGCTTTATGTCACTCATGCCCTCTCTCAATTAACCTGGTTCTGTGATTACCCCTTTGGCAGGCAGAGCTGCTGTGGGGTATAGATATGGAAAACTCACCTGTAATAGTTTAGAGCCTGATCTTGGCCCACTGCAGGTGAGGATGCTGAGTGCCCCCAGCCAGGACATACCAGCCCGTGGGACAGCAAGGCTGTTTGCATCCTTATTGCTCATTACTAGTTTGATATGATGGTGACAGTTTCAAATTCCAGGGTCTCCAATGAAGCTGTGAAAGCAAACTACCCAGAGATTATCAGTGTCACCTTGGCCAGCATTAGCCACATCTTGCTGCACCAGGAAGCTCAGGGCTGCATCCAAGGCTGAGTTCTTCTCACTCTCATGGCACCATCCAGGAGGGAATTCCTGTCTCAGATGGGAACAAACAACCAAATAAACCAAATCAACAGGAATAATTCCAAACTAAATCAGTTTGATTGTATCCTGTATGAGCTTTTTGAGAGTCAAAGGATTCTTCACAGGTTTTACTGCCTCATCATCAGTGGTATAAGCCAACAAAGCTTCAGACCTCCATGTATTCAGTTTCCAGAAGTCAGTCTCACAGCGTGAGGTGGCCTATTTGGTAGGGTCTAAAAATGAGCTCAGCACCCAGGCTGACCCAGCATACCAGGAAAGCAAAATAATCTGAGAAAGAAAACAGTAGTCATTTATCTCTGCTGTTTGCCCTCAGCTATGTAGAAAGAAGAAAGAAGCGATGAAGGGAACAGGATTTAAATTAATCTGTCACCTTATTAAAAAACACAGATGATATTTTAAATCTCAGCACCTAAATCTTGTTGCTTGTGTCCAGCTAGATCATGTCACTTGCTTACCTCAAGTTTGTTTGGAAATTTGTCATAAGGATCTTAAATGTACAAGTGAGAGAGAAAAACACAAATATTACTTAAAACATAGGTGTCATAACTTAGTCTTGGTTTTCCTTTTTTAAACCTTTTTATGCTTGGAGATGGACAGAAACATGTGTTTTTTAAGGGAATTAGAAACAGTAGGCATGATGACAGTCATGGTCCATTTTATGGGGTGGGGCCAGGTTGCAGCTACTTTAATAAATGCAGAAATATGATCCCTGCAACTTCTCTCCAGCTGTACACAAAAGGCTTTGCCCTACCTATAAAAGCTTGTGGCAGCATAATGCTGTGCTGGGGCAGGGCTGTGCCAGATGCAGAGTGTGCAGGTCACCTCTCTGGGGACACTGCTCTCATCCTGTGTCCTGCCTTGTCACAGGCAGCTTCATATTCCGTATCGGCACCTTGATGTGCAAGTCCACAAGTTCAGCCTCAAGCCCCAGGGCACAAAGGGAAGAGGGGTGTGGGATAATTTTGGTTACAATAAAAGGCTCTTAAAGCTTTTTTTTTCAGATGAATATGCTCTGTCTTCTGAATATGCACAGAGTGACCACATTGACCTCCTAAATTCAAAAACATACTGGGAAAAGCTGTTCACTAAAATTTCCAAGGCTATTTGTTTCTCTTAGCTATGCTTAGGTAAAGTTGAAACTAAATCCACACGTTTTAGTTGAGACACTCCTGATTTACAACACCTACTAGGAAAAGAACATAGTTTTGTATAGGAACAAATCTTATTTGGCTGAAGCATGAAGAGAAAATGCCATTCCCTGGTTCTTGTGTAGGAGATGGACTTCAAGCAAGGTATTATAGGAGCTGATTTCAGGTGATGGGGTAACCTTGTACAGTGCAAGATTTGACCAGGGAAATAAGACTAGAGAATTGGCCTTTTACTGTTTTATGCATGATCAATAGAAAGCTGAATACTTAAAAATTTAGCCCAGGTTGATTTAGGATATCCAGCACCTGCTCTTTGTCCTCTGGAATCACTTGGGACCACGGGGAAATGAAATTAAATTCTTGCATGGAAATTTTGTTGTGAAGTTGCATTGTGTGTTAAAATCTAATAATAAAGTTCTTGTGGGATCAAATCAAGGTGACATAAAGGATGGCCAAGCAGAATAATTGAAAGACAAAAAAAAAGCCAAGTTGATACAGAAGTCAGTGTCCTCCATGTTGTGTAATTTTGCGTGTAATATTCATCTGTGATGGATTTTAAATACACCTATTCATAGTGAAGGTGCCAGAATTAAGATTATTATTATTGTCCCTCTGTTCTTTGTATTGTAGGCTGGAAAAAGACAGTTGGTAAGCTGGGATTTGGACACAACATGGGTGGATTTTGTACAGTTTTACATCCAGATTGGAGGAGAGACTTCTTCGTGCAATAAACCTGATAGCAGAGAAGAAGGTGTGCTGCTGCAGTACAGCAATAACGGCGGGATCAACTGGCAGCTACTAGCAGAAATGTATTTCTCTGACTTCAGCAAACCCAGGTATAATTTTGGTCTAAATTAACCAATCCATATGGCATCAGCTTTTAAAAATATATATTTCTCAAGTTATGAAAACATGAATAATAATTTCAGGTTATGATGCTTAGAAGTCATCGTTATATAGAAAGTTTTTCTGGCTGGCACAGTAAACTCCTGTCACTAGGAATGAAAAATGCAATGAAAGTGGCCCTTAAAATCTGAAGTAAAATATAAAATTTCCTATGACTTTCCTTCCTATTCCCAAAGTAAAATTACCTCCTATGTGAAACATGACTAAAATACTAATATCTGCAAACATTAGCAAGCAAATACAGAACTTGCCCAAAAGAGGTGTAGAAATCTTTAATTTCCTCTGACTCTGGTTTAAGATCTGATGAACATGTATTAACGTCATATGAAGCAAAAGCTCCTTTAAAAAATATTTAAGGAGGAGAAGAAATCATGTTCAGCCTTTCAAATTTCCTGTCAGATACCTTGTCAGCGAAAATTTAAATTGTATTTGTCTGCATGGGTGTTAACATGATCTCTATTGTCTGTAGTCCATGTCTTTCAACATACAAATAATTTTATCTTCTCATCTTGTTATTTTGCATTGCAATGAGCAATGCTTTAGGAAGGACTTCTGTAACTTGGCTGACTGTTCTTTTCTAGACGTGATCTAGGCACTTGCAAGTATGAAACTCTTGAATTTGGAATAGAATAGAATAGAATAGAATAGAATAGAATAGAACTATTTCAGGTAGAAGGGATCTACAACTGTGCTTAGTTACTCCATTAAAGGTGCAGAATCAACATTTCCACTTGTTAAATTTTATCCCATGAATCAAGCCTAATGCTCCAATCTGTCAAAATTCCTCTGCAAGACCTCTTGACCCTCAAGAGAGTCAATACAAACCTCCCAGTTTGTTTCATCAGCAAAAGGGTGCATTTAACTCTTGCATCCAAATTACTGATAAATACATTGAACACGACTTCCCTAGGACTGAACCTGAGGAACACTGCTGGTGACCAGTCACCACATTCACTACAACCCTTTGAACTCTGCCCTTCAGCCAGGCCTTCTCCAGCACATTGGGGAATGTCCAGAGGTGGACAACTTGTCCATAAAGGTGCTGTGAGGTACAGTATGAAAAGCCTTCCTAAAATCCAAACTAGGGCTACTCCCTTCCCCTCATCTACTAGGTGAGTGCTTTGGTCTCTACTTGGTCAAAATTACAGGACACACCCAACAAAGAAGCTAAATAATGAAAGCTTCAATACTGGACTATCCAATACAATTTTAGACAAAACATTTGCCCTTCTGAGCAATGAAGAATTGTGGTCCTTACTGAACACAGCTATGCAGATTTATTTTTCTCTTGTTTCAAATGTGGTCCAGATCTCATTTTCCAATTCCTATTCTCCAACAGTAAATCTAGAAATTCTCTGGAAAAGAAATGAAAAAGAATTCCTTCTCCTCCTTCTGCCTAACTGGCAAGTGAAGCGGCATGCATGGTACAAAGAAAAAAGTGATATAAATAAAGAGTTTGTATGTAAAAAGGATTGTATGTATAAATTCATATATATATGCTGTCTGAAATAGGACTGGACAAGTAGCTAATTTTCTGTACTTTTTGACATAAGTATGATTAGGCTTGAAACTTGAACTTTTATTTAACATCATTTTTGTAAGATGATTTTTTGAATTGAACATAAAGCAAACTGAGCAGACCTGAAATTTTTTTACAAAGATCTGTATAGGAGGCCTGAAATATTTTTACTCAAAGAAAACTGCTACATAATCTATTGCATTGTAACAGAAGGATGTTTTTGTCTACAAATAAGACAAATCATCAGCAGAGAATGAGAATATAATTTTGCTAGCATATGTCACTATCACTTCCTGGCATCAGAAAAAAATTGAGACTTGCTGAACATGGATCAACTGAACAGTTTAATTCAAAGCTAGAGTGCTCAAATCAGTTCCTTATTGTCTTTGGCAATGTAGTAATAGAGCATAAAAAACACATTTTCTTAAAGAGTTTACATTCTCCACAGACAAGAAGAACAAAGAAAGCTTCTTAATATGCAGTGTATAACTAGGTATCTAGATATAAGGAAAAAGAGAATAATAGTATCATAGAGTCATTAAAGTTGGAAAACCCCTCCAAGATCATGAAATTCAACCTTCGACCCAACATCACCATCACCATATCAACTAAATTACAGCACTAAGTGCCATATCTAGGGTTTTTTAGAACACTTCCAGGGATGGTGACTCCTCGAGCTCCCTGGGTAGCTCAGGAAGGCCCAATGCCTGACCACCTTTTCAGTTGAGAAATTCTGCCTGTTGTCCAGCCTGAATCTCCCCTGGCAAAGTCTGAGGCAATGTACTTGTATCTCTGGGAGAAGAGACCAATTCCCACCTTACTACAACCTCCTTTCAGGTAGTTGTAGAGAGCAATGAGGTCTCTGCTGAGCCTCCTTTTCTCCAGACTAAACAACCCAAATTTCCTCAGCTGCACCTCATGTGAGCTATTATCTCACACCCTTCCCCATCTCTATTGCTCTTTGGGCACACAAACTACTGAGGACTTGTACACCTAAGATAGATGCTGGCTTTCCTGCCTCTTTTCCCTGCTGAGTGATACATTTCTCTCCAAGCTGTGTTCCCTGAAGTTCTGCTCCATTTGTGTTCCTCAGGTTTGTCTATCTGGAGCTGCCAGCTGCAGCCAAGACCCCTTGCACCAGGTTTCGCTGGTGGCAGCCGGTGTTCTCAGGGGAAGGGTACGACCAGTGGGCCATCGACGACATCATCATTTTGTCAGAGAAGCAGAAGCACATCATTCCTGTTGTTAATCCCACCTTACCACAGGTAATCAGCAAGAGCTAGCTGTGGGCATCCCCACAAAACAGGAGCTATCCTGTTAGAAGGCTTGCTTGAATAGTTTTCCTTGAAAATATTGTGTCTCTTTAAAGACACAATAGTGCTTGCAGCTGTGCGTCTCTGTGGGAATAACCTGGGTCTTTTCACAAAATTGTCAGGCTCCTAAGCTTTGTGACAGATGATGTAACTCTGCAAAAAGTCAAAACTTAAGTTTTGAAAATTAAAAGTTTTTGAAAACTATAGAAAATTAAAATTGCAAAAATTGAAAGCTCATCATTTTGGGAATTATTCTGAAATCACACTGCAAGGTTATAATACCTCTGGCTTTCCTTTTCATTTCTAACAGAACTTTTATGAAAAGCCAGCATTTGACTACCCTATGAACCAGATGAGCGTGTGGTTAATGCTGGCCAACGAAGGGATGACCAAAAATGAAAGTTTCTGCTCTGCCACCCCCTCTGCCATGCTCTTTGGTAAATCAGATGGAGACCGGTTTGCAGTGACCCGAGATTTAACTCTGAAGCCTGGATACGTCCTGCAGTTCAAGGTATTCCTTAAACATAATCTGAATATCAGTAAAACTGCCCTTAGCCAAAACTTGCAAGATGTCACTGAGGCCACAGTTCAAACGAACATGATAAATTAGACAATTGTGTACAAAGATGTGAAGAGCACAAGTATGAACCCATACAGAATAAAATGCCATCCTGCTTTCTAGAAGAATAGCCAAAACTTGGTGCAGGAAAGCATTTTTACCCCTCTGGAGAAGTTTTAAAGCTTCTTGTTCTTCAGCACGTTTCAGAAGTGGGTTGAAGTGACTGTCATTATATTCAAGTCAGTACTAGGAAATGTTACTGCACTGTCAAGCAAAAAAAGGATTTATCCCGTCTGGGACTTTGTGAGTACAAAAACTCCGATGTGGTTTGGATACATTTTTTTGTATTTTAAACTATTTAAGGACTTACAAGCTGCTCTGTACTCCAGTGTGGGTTTTTCATATAATTTACTTTTATTGTGTCAATGAATATAGGCTCCAATTAGCATTTTCTTCTCTAAAGAGCTTACAAAAATTTCAGTGGTCTGACAATACATCAGAATATGGGCTCCAAAGAAAGTGTATTTGCTTTGACAAGCTCTTGTTTCTGAACCCTAATCAAAATTTTATTGAGTTTATAATGAAATCCCATTGGTGAATTCTGGAAGTTGGTTGCAATGCAATTTTAATGAGCTCCCCACAAATACATGGTCCTTACATAATTGGTGGATACAGACACTGAATAATTTACAAGTGGAATTATTAAAAAGATCAGATGTTTACAGGCAGCTTTTCAAATATAATTCCCACAGTTCTATAAATAGGAAAGTTCGTTAAAAATACTGGGATTTGTAAAATAATCTAATTTCAACTAAAAATATGCTAATAAAATGCTATACAAACTGAGGGATTTCAGTACAATTTTCTTGTGAGTATTGCATGTAGGTTTAATTTTAAACTGTCTAAAACCCAAGGATATCTCGATACAGAAATACCATTTAGCCTGGAAAAGATGCTATTTGCCTCTTCACCACCATCCCATACTTCAGTGACTAAGTCTCCATTCTCTAGGTTTGGTGATCAACAGCAATCAAACAATTGTCTAGGTTAAAAAAACAAATCTGTGCTTAAAAATGTTTCATACACCTTCCATCACTGAAGCACTTGACAATGTAACATAACTATACAAACATAAGAATGTGTGGCAGAACAGTGAGTTCTTTATAAAGTTTATTATTTAAGGACTGAATTTATACTTTTTTTGGAAATCTTTTCAGCCTGCACATAAATGTGTTAGTCCTATTTGCATGCTTTCGTGAGTGTGTGAAATTTCCATTTTAAATAGCAGACTGGAATAATTTTGCATTGATAAGCTCAAAGACAGTAATTTGTTAGAATTATTTCATTTTACATGAATGATTTTGTTTTACATTTTACATTTTACAGCTCAAGTAGAATTTCTGCAATAAAATAATGAAAACTAGTATTTTTCTGATAGCTTGAAGAATGAAACTGAAACTTCAAATCAGCAGTTGATTTTGGTCTTGGCTGCATTCTCATTTCACATTTTAACATGCATTTTTCTTCTTAATCCACACTTTACTCTATTCTGGGGGTTCAAACTGCAGTGCCAACTCCCAGACATAATTCCTGCAAGGCCAGTTCCTGCAAGGCCAATGTGCTCAGGGCTAACCTGGGAGTCAGGCTGGTCCTCTGGACACACTGGGGCACACTGGTCTGCAGATGGGATGGACTCCAGAGGATACAGCTCTTTCCACTCCTGGGCATGCAGGTGCCTGCACAGAGTTTGCTGTTTGGGACTTGCTGTGCACAGAGACTCTTGTAAAGTTCTTTGCGCCTTTTTGTGTGCTGAACTCAGCTACCATAATGAAGGAATAGTGGGAATTTTTACCAAGAAATGTCATATTTCCATGTAGGAAACAGACTCCAAGCATCAGTCGCTGTCTGCCAGCAGGGATCAGGGCAAGTGCTCAGAGCATTAAACCTCCCAGCACAAAAAGTCCAAGGTGGTTTGCAGCCAATAAATACCAATAACAGCACAGGTTTATTTGAATCATTTCCGCTTTGTATAATTTTGTATCATCTCTCTGCTCCTTTTCAGCTGAACATCGGTTGCACCAACCAGTACAGCAGCTCAGCCCCAGTGCTGCTGCAGTACTCCCACGACGCGGGGCTGTTCTGGTCGCTGGTGAAGGAGGGATGCTACCCAACCTCCCCGGGCACCAAGGGCTGCGAGGGCAGCTCCCGAGAGCTCAGCGAGCCCTCCGTCTACCACACCGGAGACTTTGAGGACTGGACCAGAGTGACTATTGTTATCCCCAGGTCGCTGGCAGCCAGGTACGGTGTGTTGTAAACCAGCACTGACAGCGAGACCCGTGGAATAGCTGATTTAGCTGCTTCTAGAATGGTACATTAGGGAAAAGTTGCAAAGCTGTGAATAAAAGCAGTGTTAAAATATGGCAGATCTGGAGAAAACATACTATGCTGCCCAGAGCAGTGAGAATTTTCCATTTTAAAGGTGTCAGCTTGGTCTATAATAAATAGTTAAATTAGAAAGCAGCAAGGAACCCAGTACTTTTTAATCTGACATCATTCCCTTTATTGTCTCTACCCATGTCAGTTAGGTCAGAGGCACCAGCAAGAGAGTAATAAGTCACATGAATTAAATATCCCATTTGAACAGGATTAATTTTAGTTACCACTAGGCAAAGAAACCTTAGCAAGGTATTTGAGCTGATGTGTAATGTGCTGTGTCACTGAAGCCAGCCAGACAGCCATAGGCAAAGGAGAGAAGAATGGTAGTTGTGTCCGTCTGTAGCACAACCTCAGCATCAGATTAATACAAGTGAGAAAACATCAGACGGTGGAAGACGCAAATAAGCCTTCAAATCAGGAGGGTTTTCTCAGTCTTATCTGGATTTGCCTGAAGTTTCTCACTCCTCTCTCTGTCTTACTCCATCAGTAAAGCACTCTGATCTGATTTGTTGGATGCACCAAGTGCTGCCAGCACAACCCCCCCAGGCCCCTGGCCATGTCCCTCTGCCTCCTGCCTCTTCCCCCCCAGCAGCTTCTCTAGTGCTCCCTCTGGGCTTGTGACCCATCATCCTCCCTCATCTTCAATCCCATTTGAGTGTGTGGCATATTTCGTAGTAGGGGGGCCAGTGCCTCCGCTGCAAGGATTTGAAATAGAAGTGTGTACCATAACAAGTTTGTCCTTTCTTCAGTAATTAGCCAATAAAAGCAGGTGCCAAATTGCACAGATCTGACACCAGCTGATTTGATTTACCCAAAACAAGCAGGGCAGAATCAATAGCAGCAATCTGTTTGGCATTATGTTCAGTAATGTGATCAGGAATAAGAAACTCATGCTAATACATTAAAAATGTAAGCATTGTGACTGCAATGAGTGTCTTAGCATGTTGAGAACTGAGTTTGTTGAGGGGCACTTAGGAAATCATGGTTGGTGGGTTAACCAGAAAGCATCCCATTTCATTTTTTTGGTACCAAGCATGAGCAGGATGATCACCTACCTACCAAATCCCAGTGCACAGTGAAAAACAAAAAGCAACAGGTTTAGTATTTTTCAGGCAGAGTAGCAAGGAGGATATTAGTTAATCCATTATATTGGCAATGACATTGAAAATCTGTTCCCCTCTCTGAAGCTCATGTAAAATCATTCCGCTTAAAGACTGGAAATTAATAACCAAAATATTTTTTCTTCAACAAGTTTCCTATGCAGTGAGCCAGAGTTGTGGGCAGAGTGGGAGCTTCCAGACAAGGTTTATTAAAGAAACCCTCCCATTGAGTCATGACGTCAAGAAGGGACCTCACTGCTTTCTAAAACTCCTTCTCAGAGAGGAGCCTGGGTGCAGCTGGATCCAATCTTAACCTTAGACTTTGTCAGTGGTTTATGTCTAGAGGATTATACAGGTGTAACGGAACCTTTACACAACTTTGTCCTGTAGGATTAGGGATGGCAAACCAGATATATTTATATAAATATGTTTATTTATGATTTAATATTGTAACAATTAGACAAGAAGTTCTTAATCAGAAGCAGTATTAGAGCTATAACAGCTATTATAATATCATGCACTATGAAGCAACATTGAAGAAATTGTATCAAAGCAATTGTATTAAAGCTAGCAAAAACTATTATTAAGTAGAGATTGGTGTTACCCATACAATGACCATGGGCAAATTTCTTGCTCAGCCTCAAGGATTAATCTTTAGGGGCATCCCCACCCAATGGAGGAATCTGCAGCCATTCCAAGAAAGGGCATGTCAGAAGACTCTGCCATTAAACTGGGGGACTAGGCTTTTAGAGTATGAACTGGTGGACTGTCTCTGGGCCAGCTATGTCAGCTCAGCACCATTAAATAAGTTATTAGTGATATCACTTGCTTGTTCCTTCATCCATGTTTTACCAGGTCTACCATATCTCCATCTCACCATCAGGGTGTTTAACTTTGGGACTGAAGAGTCAGAATGGTTATCTGGCATTCTTTTTAGAAAGTGGCTTTTTTTCTTGTATCCAAATAACTTAAAGGTTTTTTACTGAAAAGTGTATAGTGCCATAATAAATTCTGCATCATTGCCATTATTGAGTTCCTTTCAAAAATACTGTAAGAAATGAAGTTCTGTGATTTTGCTATGCAATTAGCAGTTCAAGTTGGACTGAGTAGTACAAAGCATCTTCAAAGTTACATCTAATCATTCACTGTTATTGCTAAAACCATGTATTTGTTCTTTGCCTCACACTGATGGATACAGGTCAGAGAAACAGAGGAAGTCAAAATGCAACCAAAAAGTCTGGAAGAAATAACCTTAAACAATGCTGCACAAATGTAGCATGACAGAAATCCAGGCATCCTTTTTGCAAATGGCTAATTTGGGAAAAAGTCCTTTTAATCTTAGGGAAGGAGCAGTAGCTATGGAAGCCAGGAGCAGCAATAGTGTTGTTTTTTCTCTGCAGTAAGACCCGATTCCGCTGGATCCAGGAGAGCAGCTCCCACAAGAGCGTGCCTCCTTTTGGCTTGGACGGCGTCTACATCTCCGAGCCCTGCCCCAACTACTGCAGCGGCCACGGGGATTGCGTCTCGGGGGTCTGCTTCTGTGACCTGGGCTACACAGGTGAGACAGCCCTCCTCAGCTGGGACTGCAGTGAGCACTGCCTGAGTTAAACCTGTAAACCTGGCATCTTGTTTTTCCTCTCCAATATGCCAGAAAAATATATGATGACATACATTGCATAGGCTGCCAAGAGGAATCTTTCTTGTTTTGCTAAATTAAATTCGGCACAGGCAAAGCAGAGCAGCTGAAGGCAGCGGACACCGTTGATGTTTCTGGCAACCACAATCTTTGAACATCACCATCTGTATGAATGGGAAGGGACTAGCAATAAAAGAGAAAACAAAATAAAATATTATAAACTGAAAAGTCTGCTTAAAAGCCTTTGGATCATCTTCAAAAGGATTGTTGCCATTTTTGAGTCCCCTGGCCATCAGATGGCATGGGACCAGGAGGGAACATATGTTCTGACAAGGCCTTCTGTGGAAAATTCTGCTCACTTGTGGTTTCAGGGGCTTTTATGCTGAAATTGAAAAAAAACCAAAATGCAAACCCTGTGAAGAAAAAATGATTGACACAACTAGTTACACAGTGCAGTCTTTTCAACCTTCAACTAACAAAGCAATAAGCTAACATCTTTTGTTCGATTTGTTTAAAATTAAATAGAAGGATAATATTTTTCTGTTTGCAAAAAATGCCTTATCAACATAAAGCTTGGCTGTTTTTCACTTAGTGAAAATAAGCCATCTTAGGGTTTAGAGGAAAAGGGCTTATTCTTCCTATAGAAATTTGTAAAGTGAGTTTAAAAGGTGCAATCCAGTCATCAGGGCATTTTCTTAGAAAAGCCTAGTGCTTTGTCACATATAGATGCAACAGAACCGTGTGCCAGTATACTGTATCTGACCCTTACTCTGTCCAAAACAGTTTCACCAAAGCATCTCCCTCTTTTTTTTTTTTTTTTTTTTTTTTTTTTTTTTTTTTTTTTTCTTGAAGCATCACATGGAACCTGTGTGTCTAATGTGCCTAATCACAATGAGATGTTTGACAGATTTGAGAGGAAGCTAAGCCCTCTCTGGTACAAGATAACAGGAGGCCAGGTTGGGACAGGCTGTGGTGTGCTCAGCGATGGCAAATCTCTGTACTTCAATGGACCTGGCAAAAGGGAGGCAAGGACTGTTCCTCTGGACACCACAAATATCAGGTCAGTGTTCAGTGCTGCTTCTCACAATTGTCTATCTATTCATGTCCTTTGTTCTGTCCTGTTGCAAGTGTGGATATGAGAAGGTAATGTTGGGGGTTTTTTGGTTGTTTTCTTTTTTTTTTTGGTAGTCATAACCTGTACAAGAACTCTGATAGATAGAAAAAATACTTTTTTGTTCATTCTGGTGTACTATTTCCTTTTTTTGAAAGAGAATACTTAGGTTAGAAAGAGTGGAATAGCATAAAATGAATAAAATAAAATATTAGCTCTCTACCTTTTTGAGAAGATAGTTTGTATTGTATTCTAAGGCAGAAGACATGGTGTTGAAAATGCATAAACCTAAGCCTCTGCCCATAGCTGAGGAGAAAAGCTCCTTTTCCTCTGACTGTGTTGAATTGCAGCATGAGGACGGCATAGCAAGGATTTGTTGTTTACTTGCCAGATGTTGTGAATTACTCCACTTGTCAGAAGTGCAAAGGAATGGAATGTGAATTGTTTCTGCATAGCCAAGAGGCTAACAAGCCTTCACCTCTCTCCCTGCTGGTGCTGAATCCTGCTACATTGGTAGCAATTATCCTCTTCTCTCAAATTGCCTAGCTGATTAATGTAATTAGGATGAACAAGGGGCTGTTAATTCTAACCACTATTTAGCTTGGAGTTTGCTGCTGCTTTGTCCAGTCTCATGAGAGATTAGGCACCTGAAACCTTGAGCACCCTACAATTTTGGCAGTTAGCTTAATAAAAGATATTTCTCCTGACAAATACTGCTCTGAGAGTAAGTAGTGCCATGATTTGCTCCATTATTGAATTTGTGGGCTCACTCAGCAAAGACTGGCCAGAGGTTACTGTGATCTCCAGCTCAGGCAGGCAGGGCTCTGTAGGAGAGTGTGGGGGAATCCTCAGCTGCTCCCTGGCACTGCACCAGCTGCCTTTCTTCTGTCCCCTGCATGTCTGACAAATATGTGTCATACTTACATGATTATGTAAATTAGTTATTCATTAAACTAATTAATTGTTTGACAAATATGCTTTGGACAAGTACGTGTTTGCCCTGGAACTCTGGGAAGATGTGAGCACTTCTATTCCACTGTCTTCAAATTCTGTGTTATTAATCCTGGGAAGCATTATATTTGGAGTAGTCTAGACTACTTCCTCAAGAAGTCTGCATTCAAAGCAGTATTTTTGAGTTATTCCTTCTTTCATGGAGAAATCTTTTTCTAAAGAAAAATATTCCCTTTAGTTTTAATATTACTTTGAAACCACTTTTAATGCCAGATATTCGTATACATAGCTTTCCATTTTTGCAAAGTTTGAACCATTTTAAAAGCCAAAAAGCTATTTTAAAATTCTGAGCAATGCTCTTTCTTGATGTTTTTAATATACCACTGCTTCTGTTTTGCACAAGAATGTGGTTATCGTGTGTCTTAAAACTGCCCCAAAAACATAAATGGCCAGAGAGGCACTTGGTTAGAGCGACTACAATCTCTCTTCTGACCACATACTCACAGTGTGAGCTGCTCTCCTGCTGGAACTGATTGTTATGTCAAAATAAATCAGCATTACATTTTTTTGTAAGCATCACAGTGAGCAGGTTACCTCCCTTGAACAATTCAAGCTCGAAGCCACATCCCTGGGCTGTTTGCTAGGCAGAACATAGTGGTCATCTCAAACACAAATGAGACTAACATGAATTTTTTCTTTCTTCAGTGTGTGCTCAAAGGTGGTAGCCACCTGATGCTGCCTGACCAGAACATGGACTTTTTATACTACAGCACTCACCTCAGGCTGCTTTTGTGTTCAGAGGAGAGAATAGCTGCTTCAAAAGGGCAACACAACTCATCTGAATAGAGCAGCAGAGGCCAGTGCTTTGTCTTCTGCAAATACGTATTTCTTTCTTTCATAAGGCCTGAGTTGGCCATGTATAACTTAGGCATTCAGCTTCAGACACCTTGCTCTGAACAGATGCATCTCACTTAAATGTTTGAGGCCATCTGTAACATTAACTCTGTCTTTTTTTCTAGAAGCAAAGGCACACAAAATTTGTGAGAGTGTGAAGGGTTAACTGAAAGGCCCATACACTAAAAAAGAAAATAATTCCTCAGCCTAGAATTTTTTTTCACTATTGGAGTTAAAATTAATGTCATTCGAAAGGGGAGATTAAAGGGAAGTACTTTTTTTCCCATTTTGGTATTACTTTTTGCATTCAGTAATGCCTTGCATAGAATTCAGTTATCTTATTAAGGGTCATCTTAGCCCCTGCACAGTTTTCTTTTATTTTTGCAAGGGTTTTTTGAATGGGGGGTTTGGGTAACTGGGTAAACAGCAGGAAAATATGCCTTGAAAGACATAGTGTTAGATATGTGGATTGAAGGTTGTGAATAGGAAGGCTGAATTCCTGCAGTAGATTTTTAAGCTGCTTATTTTTTCAGGTTAATAGTGTTTTCCCAGACCTTTTAAGATCTTGTTTTGTTAAATCATGCATGGAAGAGCCTGATAGAAAAATTGAAAAATATTGCAAGACACTAAATTTTTATTTTCATCCTGAATTCCTGCAGATGTACCTATGTATGTTCCCTATCATCAGTTACAGCTTTTTGAATGTGAAGTGTAAATTTAATGTAAGGAATATACATACATATATATATATATATATATATATATATATATATATATTTTTTTTTTTTTATTATTTTTTTTTTTTTTTTTTTTTTTTTTTTTGAGTACAAAGACCATTCCCTTTCACCCTTTCCTTCCCAGCAGACCATGATCCATGGAGGCTTGGTGTCCCTTGTTTACTCTGCTGCAAACGGGCTGAGATTTGCCAGCCTGAAGTGTGTGGTGTGCTCAGGGGAGCAGCCACACCCTGGTGTCACAATAAAAGCATTCCAAACTAAAGCTTGTGCTTGGAAGCCAATGACCATAAAAAACCCACTCAAATTTTAGTGTATACATTAAGTGCTATTGTAATCTTAGCTTTGTTTGTCCTATTGCCTTTTTCTTCCTTTGTATGAATGACTACACCTTTTTTTCCCAGATATTAGGAGAATATCACATAGCACTAAGAGAGCTGTAAGTGTCAAAGTTCATTTCACCCAGACTGTTTTTTTTCCCTTACACTTCAGAAACCCTCTGGAGTCTCTCCATTCCTTCCCTATTGCATGACCCAACACACCAAAGGCTCAATTCACCAGCAGTATTTCCATCCTTCTGACTGACAATGTGCTACAAGGATGCATTTTGGTTGCTGATGAGCTGCTGCCTCCCATTCTGATGGCCTGTCCCTTATGACACTCTTAACTATCTGTTCAGTGGGAGCATTTGCACACAGTGCCTACCTGGCATCCAGATAAAAACCATGGAATATACATGTATTTTTTTCCAAGTGGTGACATCTGGCTTGTTAGCTGACTTGGCTCCCATCTGCTTTACAGACTCCATTGCTAATGATTGTGCAACCATCCCAGGGAGCTCTTCTGGGTCAGATACTTAGAGATCAGATGGGCTGATTCACCCTTCTGCAGAAAGGGTTTTTGTTCTTTGGTTTTGCTTTTTAAAGATCTTCATATTTGGCAAGAATAAAAGAATTTCATCACAGGACTGTAAATCTATTCACCTCTGATACTTCTGTCTAGAGTTTTATTGCCTGAATACTGTCTCCAACAACAGAGTGCAGCAAGCAAATACAACCTACCAGGCTAAATGGTGTAGTACTGTGAGCCCAAATGTCTAGAGCTATCTATGGGACAGCAGTGAGATTGATGAGGATATTCTGGCTTGTCCTAGACCCTATGGACATACAAAACATCTCAGACAGTAGACATAGATTTTGATAACAGAACTGGAATGTGGCTGGATTTAGAACCTGGATTTAGAGGAGGATTATGATACTGTGTATGTAGCAGTGGGTGAGAGAAATTTGAGTCCTGTCTGCATTTTATTGCCTCTGGCTGTAGTCATGTAGCTTGTCTGTGATTTTACCAAAATTACTACAAATTAGGACCAAATCCTCTAAAGCAGAAAGAGTTTTCCTTGTAGAGAATTATTTGTCAGAAATACATGTCAAAATTTATATTTTAAATAAAGATGTTATCTACATGTAATAGAATTAACGAAGCCTGATTTTTCTATCATCCTAATTTAAAAATTGGCCAGGAAGCAAGGAAGAGAATGGGATTGCCAACTTGCAACATGCAAAATCTCATTGTGGGGTTAAGTCCAGATTCTCTGCTCTGCTCAGGTGCTGGTTTTGGTATGCAATGGAGACAACTTGTGAAGAATGTGTAGATTAGGGGGTGATGGCATTCTGAGTCATTTCAATGCTCTTTGCCTTAGTTATGAGCCAGTAAAATTCAGATGAATTCCTGAGACATGTAGTGAAATCTGGGGAGAGAGCAGCAGGACATTAACTGAAATTAATTGTTGTTATATAGCACAATAATGTGTGTCTAGGCGAAAATGTAAACTACTCTAAAACAACAGTCACAATAATAAACACAAGCTCAGCAGGGATACTATGGCATTGCTGCAGATTGGGGGAAGAAAAACTAACCATATTTTGGAGCACAAGGATGGAATAAGACTTAATTCAAATATTGCTAAACAGGGATGTTCCAGACTAATCCAGAGTTCTGCCAATAAAACCAGCAATCCCCTCTCGAGGAGTTTTTTGGCATTAGAAGGGTTGCAGAAAGTAATTTTGGGAAAAATTGAAGACATGGAAATATGTTCATGCAGAGACTCAGGTGCAATGGTTGCCATGGTTTACAGTGGAAAGGAATCAGAGAAGGTAGGGAAGTGATAAAAGCACTGACTACAGGGCAGGTTGCAAGAAAAGCAGCTCAGGAACATTTTTCTTCTCCACTTCATGATGTGAGAACAAGAGAATATTTAAAGAAATCATAATGTATAGGTTCAAAATCAAAGGGTTTACTTCACAAAATGTTCAGTGAACTCACTTGACTGAAAATTTTTTACATCAAGAATTTAAGGCTATAAAAAGGATTGGTGGTTTAGGAGTATATAATAATTTTATTACAACTCTAATGCAGTATTTTAAAGCTTCACCCAATTTCTGGTTACAATAGGCCAAGGTAAGATCTGATGTAAGGAACAGCTTTGTCTGCTTGGGAGATGTTGCAACTTTTGTGTAAGAAGGAATTGCTAACTTCTCATACTCACTCAAAAACACATTTATTAGGCACAAGATTAATAAACCACATCACTTTTTTCTGTCATGGGTCCTTCACTATTTATCATGCCCACGTTTGGTTTCTCTGGGAATATGGCTTAATCAATAAGCCTGGAACAATGACCTAACTAAAAATGCCATTAGTTAAGAAATGCAAATTGTCCTGACTGATCTTGTGCTGTCAGATGATTACACTTCTTTTCTACCCTGTGTTTTTTAAAAGGCTAGTTCAATTTTATGTGCAACTTGGAAGCAAGACTGTTGGTAACTCCTGCAACAGACCAAGAGCCAGGAATGAAGGTAAAGCCCCTTTTCCTTATGAAAAGCCCTCTTCATTTTGCAGATTCTGTAGTGTTTCTGCCTTTTGCTGCCTTTACAAAATCAAGATTTTTTTAACAAAAATCAATTACCTCCTCAGTTTTCATAGGTGTTGGAGAAAGCTGTTTACTTTTGATGGATATTTCTAGTTATAATTAGTTACACCAAACCTAATGGTAATCCATCTGTAGGAGGAACTGTGGGAGCTGTGATGGTCTAAGAAAGACAACACTTACAAAATAAAGTGTAATAGCTTGTATTAAACAATTTGATACTGTTAGAATACAGGTAAATTTATGAGTCCACAGGACTTTTCATAAGGTCTGAAATAAAAGGAATGAAATTCAAGTTCAGGATGAAGTGATCAAACTCCATTTCTGACATGAAGAAGAGTTGTGTACCTGAGAACTTGTTCATCTTCTCAACTACACCAGTGGGTCTAATAAAAAAACTGCCTTCCAAAACAAGCTTATGCATGATTTGCCCAAAACATAAGATTCTAAAGTTGCAGCTGAAAATTCATTTAGTGTGAATAAATTCATCTCTCCCAGATGTCTCCTCTCTTAATTGACCCACATGCTTAAAGTTACTGTGGTGGAGGACTGACCCTTGTGTTTGGGAAGGATCAACATTCTGGGAGCAGATTCCCATGTAAAGTGGTCTAGTTGCATGAAGACAGACAACTGACATGAGAGATGAGAAAATTCCATTTTCCTCTCAGTATAAAGCATTTAACACCAGTGCATTTTTCTTGATATTTGGCATTTTCACTGACTCACTCACTGAGGAAAGCTGCCATTTTGCAGCACAGATTACACCAAGGGTTTGGTTCTCCACTCATTTGCACTAGTATAAGACACACACACAAAAAAATCCATTATCTTTGAACATACATATATACACCAATATAAAAGAGTTTTAGGAGAAGAAATATACACAGGTGCTTCTTTCTTGTATTATCCCTTTGGGTGAGCTCTGCTGGGCTTCTGTTGTGTCCTAGTATTTGCCATACTGTGTGTATGATATAAAGACTATCTTAAATTTTCTAAATATTATGATAATTAATTTCCAAGGATGCTGAAATCTTGCATACATAGCAGGAGGATTGTAATCCCAGCTACCAGAATTATAACTCAGTCTTTCACACAAACTGCGAGGATAGCCAACATAAAATAAATTCTGTGTAAAGAAAATCACGTTCCTGTAATTTTTGTGGTATGATCATTAGTTTCCCTGAGGGTATAAAAAATTTGATCCCTCGAGTTTGGTTGAAAACAGTCAAGATAGCATGTGGTGACCTACATCACCTCTGCAGCAGGGCTTTGTCCACAAAATGCTCCTGGATCAGGAGTTGCCTGAAGGGGGGGGCACATGTCAGAAGGCCAATGCATTGGGTGGGAGTTGGCAGCTCCAGGGCACAGGGTGAACTGCCCCCTCTTTGCTCTGCACAGTCACACTAACTGCTTTTCCTCATTTTAAATGCAGGACTCGTTGTTCAGTACACAAATGACAATGGGATCACCTGGAGTTTGCTGCGAGAGCTGGACTTCATGTCCTACCTGGAGCCCCAGGTAGTGTCCATAGACCTGCCCCGGGAGGCCAAGACTCCTGCCACCGCCTTCCGCTGGTGGCAGCCACAGCACGGTGAGCAAGGCCGTCCTAAAAATCCATTCAGCAGCTTTACACAACCCACGTGTCAGAGCTACTCGGTATAGACCTGTCATGCAGAGACCTCAGCTCATGAAAAACATGGTATTTTGAATAGTTGGATGTTGTAAGAACATGTTTGGTCTTTCCTAAGTCACACTATGGCTGATTTTCTTCTATAGCACCAAGCTGATGAGTGGGCTTAAGAGTAAAATTGTTTAAGAGCTAAGTTTAAACCAAAGATGCTGAGATAACAGGAGGGAGGGGGAAAAAAATACATTTTTAAAAAAAGCCTAAATAAGATCAGAGCTTTTATCTGAGTAGAGAGTGAGCTGGGATGGCAAATGGCTTGCACTCTTCATCTCATTTTTTGGAAGTGTAGGCATAACTTGGCCTTGAATCTGCCTCCCTATTTTAATATCTCCACACTCAAGAACAGGACCTCCTCCTCCCACCATTTCTAGTGTCCCCAAGCCCAGCTCCTCTGCCCCTGCAAAACCACTCAGCCACTTCCCACATCCTCAACTGAAAGTTAACCCTGGTGCTGGCTGCAAGAGCTCCGACCTCACACATTACCACTACTAAAACTGTCTTACCTTTGCACAAGGCAGCAGCTCCTGGATCTGCAGGAAATATAAGGCAATATTCAGAAATATAGCAAAGTACATTTCAACAGCAATTCCTTGGGGAGCAAAGCACATAGCTTATATTCAGGTAATTACAGCATGCAGCTTCTTAGACGTCATTTATCATTTTGATGGCTGATTTTATTCACACATTTTCTTGTATGTGCTGGACTTAATTGTCCTCACTAGCTAAGAGAATAGACAAGACAAGAGGAATGTGATTTAGTTAAGAAGACAGTTCCTCTGGTAAAAAATGCTGAGCAATGGCTGGTGCACCACAGACCATCATTCTGTGATGATCATTTGCATTGGTGAGTGGTGCAATGTCAAACCTGCTGCTCTCTACTGCTGCCTTGGTGGCACCTGGATGTCATCTGTCCCTGCTGAGGGTCATCATTTAAGACCACTGATGGCAGCCCTGTGGCTCCCAGTATAAGCAAAGTTTTATGGCTGGAAGGTGGAATATCAAGTTCCACAGCAGTGCCTACAGGTGACAACCAGTTGTGATTAGAGATGTCAGTTCCTTCATGGACTATCCTCCATCTGCCATTCCTCAGTGCAGAGTGCCCTATCAGCCATGGCTCATGTTTCTCTTGGTGACAAGGCAAAAGTCCTGGCACATTGCTGCAAGCTCACAATTTGTTGTAAAGGCTTTCCTTCCTCTCCTGTGGGAGCAGTTACTGTGCAGTAAGATGCTCTTTTCAGCATGCCAGTAGAAAGGTGAATTGAAATGAAGGCTGAAGAAACGGGCTGGAGATGATAAAAGTGAAATGCCTGTAGGCTGGAGAGCAAGAGGAGAGCGATTTCCAGGAAGGAGAATAGCACTTCTCTAAATATTATCTATATGCAGAGCCTTCAGCATTTTCCTTCATGTTCTATTCACTTTTATACAAAAGCTATTTTGGGAACTAGACAGAAGCCTTTCCAATTTAGCTGTGGGGAATGGCAGGAAGACTGTGACCCATAAAATGAAAATCTCCAATCTGAGGTCTCAGGGAGTATGTCATCCAAACAGGGAGAGCATATGATGGCAAAGGCACTGAAGCTAAAGAAATGAAGAGGGAAATACCTGTGATTATCTGTAATAGAAACATGCTCCAGAGTCCAGGTGCATCCTTGAGCAATGTTTTAGCCTTGTTTAACAGCACTCAGTCTATGTGATTGAGCACTGCACACTGAGTGAACACAGCATATGGGCATTGAAAACAACTTCCAGGGACTCCACTAACCTGTCTGTTCTGGTTTTTGTAGGGAAGCATTCAGCTCAGTGGGCTTTGGATGATGTGCTTATAGGGATGAATGACAGCTCTCAGACTGGCTTCCAGGATAAATTTGATGGAACTGTGGATTTACAAGCAAGCTGGTACAGAATACAAGGAGGTCAAGTAGACATTGACTGCCTGTCTATGGATACAGCCCTGATGTTCAGTGAAAACATTGGTATGTGTCATCAAACATTGCTACATTTTGTATGAACCTATTTTATAAATTATATTAGGATCAAGTTTTACAAGATGGGAGGCATAGACAAATCCAGGTATTTATTAATCTGTAGGGAAGAGAAGGCTGGAAAAATGTGAAGATAGAGGTAAATTTGAATGACAGTATTGAAAGCATGTGCTGAAGGTACACTTCGTTGTTCTTGTTGTTGTATTTGTTATTTTTCTCTCTTTTCTTAGGAAAACCTCGTTATGCTGAGACTTGGGACTTCCATGTATCAGCCTCCACATTCTTGCAGTTTGAGCTGAGCATGGGTTGCAGCAAGCCATACAGCAATTCCCACAGCGTCCACCTGCAGTATTCCCTAAACAATGGGAGAGACTGGCACCTGGTGACAGAGGAGTGTGTCCCCCCAACAATCGGCTGTCAGCAGTACACCGAGAGCTCCATCTACACTTCAGAAAGATTCCAAAACTGGAAGAGAGTTACTGTCTACCTCCCACCCTCAACCAAGTGAGTGCTGCTCTTCTGGCTGTTTAGCATGACAAAGGTTTTGCTGATCTAATTAGAACAAACATCCTCCAGCTTGGGAATGTTCTGCATGTCTTTTAAATTTTTAAATGTGTGTTGTCACGCCACCAGAATTTTAAATTTCACTTCAAAATATTTCATCAGCTATAATGTGAAGTGTAGGGACTTAAGGAAGTTACAACTTTGATGAATGAATTCTTAAGTCTTGCCTATAATTTATGACAGTAAGAACAAGAATGCTAAACCAGCTTTTCTAACATTTATGCAATAAGAAGCAAGAATAAATACCCCGATCCATCCTTTCCTACACTAGTATTTTCTGTTATTGTACATTAAGTTGTCATCCAACATTCAGGCATGTTAGTCACAGCATTCAGCAAGTCAAAACATGTCACTGGACGTGCCACCTTCACCCTTTTGACCACGAGGAGAGTTCTGCTTACCTTCTCAAGATATCGCAGGGCTGTAAATGGATGTGGCAGATGTGCTGGCATCCATCTCTCTAAATAAAACCATGCTCTTGTTTAGGAATGACAGGTAGTGATGACTCTGCTTACCATTGTTCTGAGTAGTTCTGTAATTCTTCAGAGCACACTACACATTACCTCTGTACTTTTCATCACCCAGAAAAGATAGTGGTAAAAATGGACGCACAGTAAATGAACTGGGCCTAGAGTTCACATTTTGGTTTCTAATTCCACAGTTCACTCCAGAGGGCCATATCTCATCTTCCAAAGATTTTTTTTTTTCTCCAAAATACTTTCCTTGTTTGAGGATAAGTAAGCAGTCAGCAGTGACAGCAGGGTGTATGCATGTGCGTATTTGTGTATGTATATATATATTCATCCATTCTTATACATATAGATATAAACATATATAACTATTGTTTTTATCTTTACACAACGCTTAGTATAAATAAACTTTCATAACTTCTTACTTTACTGATGCAATTTTTATTGTTTCCATTCTGCTAGCAACACATGGAGCTCTCAAATGCTAATGGAACTAGTAATTTCTGCTCAACCACTTTTCTGGTCAGCATATGTCTCAGAAATGTTCCTTCTTGTTTATCACTTTGGTCACCTTTCTTTAGAATATGCTGGAATTTTGTCTAAAAGACTAACCTGAGAAATTTAAATTTTCAATTTCCATTAGAATATGAATCTTATCAAAATAAGTGGGCCATGCTTATTAATATGCTTTTTTTCAGAAGTCTGTGTGATTTTCATTAGTATTTAGCACTTTCTCATTCAGAATTCTGAATCCTGAAATGCATTTCCTGTGTTTGCAATAGCTCTCCCAGAACACGGTTCAGGTGGATTCAGTACAACTATGCCTCTGGAGTTGACTCTTGGGCCATTGATAACGTGGTCCTGGCTACAGGATGTCCCTGGATGTGCTCAGGGCACGGCATCTGTGATTCAGGTCATTGCATGTGAGTAGAAAACTGCTTAAGCTGCCTCACAGAAAGGATGTGTTTTATCCAGGCTAGATGGATAATACCTTTTCTTTCCAATGTGTTGCTAGGTGTGACAGAGGCTTTGGAGGTCCATACTGTGTCCCTGTCCTTCCTCTCCCATCTGTCCTGAAGGATGATTTCAATGGTAACTTGCATCCAGACCTTTGGCCTGAGGTCTACGGTGCTGAGAGGGGAAACCTGAATGGTGACACCATCAAGTCTGGAACAGCTCTCATTTTCAAAGGGGTCAGAGATTACTTACATTGAAAAAAAAAAAAAATGAAAATCAGTAGAGTTAAAAACAGAAAACAGATTTTCTTGTTAGCCTCATATATTTATATTGAAGTCTTTTACCTAGAATTTGACATTTTTATTTTTCTTATCTTTTCCCACCCTAAATATGCAGCATGTTTTCCACAGTTGTTTGGGGTTTTTTTATGAACAAATGGGTTTCATTTCTTGGTGGTGTATTATTTTATTTGTGGTATAAACTCCTCCTTGACCACCAAAGGAAAAGAATGAAAATCTACTCTGAGATTCTTGAAGTGAACCATTTGGAAATATGGTACAGGTTACAATCATCTTGAAGTCTCCTGATTGGCTTTTTAGTATTTTGAATATTACAAATTAGTTAGGGCTGTAGTCTGTGTAATCAATGTTTATGTAGTTTGCCTGTATTTTACTCAATTCTATCATTTTGATGTTTTCTAGTTCTTTAAAGACTTGTTTTTGTTGATTGCATATTTCAAAAGGCCAGGAAATAGATTTTATGCATTTTTCAGTTCTTAACAAAGTGAATAATAGACTTTTGTTCACAAGCACATAAATTCTCAGCTCATACAAGCCTTCATTTAACACTGTGAACTCAGGTGCCTCCCAAAAAGAGAAGTTTAATAATGTTTGGTATACAAATTAATTCTTTGAAGTATTTATTTGCAAAAGCTTGACTCCAGTTCAACCTCTTTAGATTATTTAAATCCCAAATCACGAGATGTGAAGTGTCTAAAATTTGCATTGCTTGTTCCTGCAGATTGTTCCCCAGGGGGAGTGGGTCTGAGAAGGAAGGAAGCTCTGAGAGATGCTTTGCCAGATCTCTGCAAAACAGGGACTGGCTCTGGCCCCAGGATCCACACAAGAACGAGCTCAACCCTAGAGCTGGACAGGCACTCAGGGGTCCCTATGAGGTTTCCTGTGTGCTCCCTTTCCTTACAGGTCAACAGGTTGCCCAGAAGAGGAAATTAGTACAAAATATGTTTTGAGGTACAGAAAAGAATTCCTAGAGAGGGCTGTCCCTGCCTGGAAATTAGGGTACTTGGCAGCTGTACAGTTTGCACAAAAAATGAGTGTAGTAATTTGGGCTCAATGTCTAAGTCAGTGCTTACAGATCAAATCACATCCCAGGGGTTCAGAACAGGAACTGAATGAGCTGTAACTGTGCCTGTACCTGACCATGTAGTTGTGCCTCTGTCATATCTTGGCTCACTTTACCAAGGGTGTCACTGTCCCCATTTTCTGCCTGGGAAAAGGTGTGGTACAGAGAACTTCCCCTCTTGCTGCCACCAGCAGTCAGTAGAAGACAACATGCAAACAGCAATAAGCTGCAGAACATACTCAATAATGGGAACTGATATTCACATGGTATATACTGTGTTTGCAGGAAGGACTGAGAATGCTGGTGTCAAGAGATCTAGACTGCACTAATACAGTGTACATCCAGTTTTCATTTAAATTTATTGCCAAAGGTAAGATCATTATTGATTTGCTATCACTTCTCTAGCTTTATTAGTGCAAAAGAATACAGATTTATATTTTCAACTTCAGTGTATTGTAGTGATCAACAATTTATGGTAGATTATATGGGAGGTTGTTTGAAATTTTGCATCATCCTTACCTTGCTCCCAGACTACATGGCTGTCAGTGCAGTTCCTAAGGAAAAACTGGACTGTAGTATCATCAGAAATGGCACAGCTAGTAAAGTCTTTAGGCAGAAAAGAAACAAAAGAGCTCAAGATTTTGCAGAGATTTCCCACTATGTTGGGAAAAAACTATTTCTTCAATTTTTTAATGTCATAAAATGGTGCCTACAGTAAATTACTTAAGGGACTAATAGTAAACTACAGTGTTTTTCATTTTCAAGCTTCAGTCCACTACATTGAAATCTCTTACCATTTGACTGCCTAGTAGGTATCTTAGAGATAACTGAAACTCCATAATTCAATTTCAGACTTTGCAAGACAAGTTTTATACATTGTTGTAAATAACTTGTGACAGTTCCTCCAGTACAAGGACTTTTAAGCCAATGATTCAGTCTTACCCTGCTCCAAGGTCCTGCCATCCTTGGCTTTAAAAAATAATTTTATCCAAGTCTGAAGTGACATGATGGAGAACCACTAAACTGCTTGAAGGTTTGAGCCACTCCCGTACAATTTCGGAAGTTTTCCTCAAATTTTTCTGATAGAATTGGCACTTCCAGTCTGAACTCTGAATGTTGAAAAACTCCTCTCCCTCTGGGATAAGGAAGATGTCCATAGTTTCTGTGGTAAGCTTAGTGCTCTGGGACTGGGCCCTAACTGACTCAACAATTACCAACAGCTTGAAAATAGTTTTGAACCCCCTCTTTTTTCCTAAGGAAGTATCTTAGCCAAATCTGTGTATGGACAAATGAAAATATAGTTCTTTGTGAATTATTATTGACTTTCTTTAATGTCCATTTAATCATGTATATTGGGCTATTTATTACTGGGTTTAGTACTTTATCAAAAAAGAGAGATAACTCTTTATCAAAAAAAGATAGCCAAAACCATAATGTGCCCTAACATGATAACATACTGAATATTTCATGTTTATAAGTAAAGTCTTTGTGAAGACTTCTTTTACAAAATTATTCCTTGTTAATATTTCTTTATATGATCATTGAAAAAATATTAAAAAATAAAATTAATAAAAATACTGCTCTGGAGGGAGGAATAGCCAAAGGCTCAAGCCTGGAGTTTGACCCACAAGGAGTAAGACCATGAAACTCCAGGAGAAATTGCTCCTTATTGAATCTGTATTACCTGTTAGCCCTACTCTTGGATCCAGGACCTAGTCCCAACAAGCTCTCTAACGCTGAATACAAATGGGTATAGCTGGTATACCTCTGAGCTGTGAGTGTTAAAAGCAGTGTGTTGTTTACTGTTAATTGCCACAGATAAACTGAAATCAGCTCCTGGCTGCAAACAGCTCTTCCCTGCTCTGCTCCACAGCTGGTGGTTGAATACTTAGCACTGGAGCAGAGGAGAGCAGGAGCAGGTGCATCGGGAACTCTGGTTTCAGAAAATGTGGTTAATTTAAGAATAGAACAAGTGAAAACCTTGTACAGTAACATGCAGTGAGTCGGGGGTGAAGAAACTGTCCCTTAGTCCTTTCCTTCTGCTAGTTCCTGACTGAGTTTCTGGGACATGCCATCACTGTTGCCACACCATGAAGGGAGCAGAGGGTGTAAATTTGTCTGAGTGAGACCTCAGTTCAGAGACACCTTCACTTGGACACTGGTATTTCTGGACAGCAAATAAAGCACAGGCCAAACACAGGCTGGGGGCTGAGCTCGTGTGTGCTAACCAGCATCAAGAACGAGTGCTGGGCTCTAATTAGCATGTGTTAATAACTAGGGCTGTAAAGAGCTTTTGTTTTCTACTCTTTAATGATCTAATTTAAAAAATAGAAGGAGCTGGAGCAGGAGAAAATGCAAATTTTACTGTCAGTTCCACTGACTTTTAGACCGAGCTTAAAGCACAGAATATTGTTTTGTTGGTATTAAAACATGCTAATGAAGATCCTCAGTGCTCTCCATCAATTATATAATTTCTGGGCATAAATATCCTCATCCCTGTGTCTCCAGTGAGAGCCCTAGACTCATAAATTTATGAGGATAGGGCCTGTGTTTTTATCTGTGGGTGCTACAGAGAGTGATGATAATGTCTGATACCTGGACAAAACCACCAAATAACTACTGTATTACTGGAATATGTTTATTGTAGGAAGAGCTGGTGTGTTCTAATCTAAAAAAGTATAACACTGAGATGCCTTCACTGCTAAGTAATTAACTATGATTATATGTATAATGAACAGTAATGTAAATTTAGGCCCTATTTCATTTGCATTTTGCAAACAAGCAAGGGGTAGCACAGAAAGATGAATGTCTACAATGTGTATATAACATCTCCACAGCTCAAGCTGTTGTTAAAGGAAGCCCATCCTTTGTAGTGGATGTCAGAGCCATAATTTCATTTTTACTGGTTTGAACTTACTGGATTTTAATGAACATAAATCCATGTCCTTTATGCTCCAGGCACCCCTGAGAGGTCTCATTCCATCCTGCTGCAATATTCTGTCAATGGTGGCATCACCTGGCACCTGATAGATGAGTTTTACTTCACCCAGACTACAGATGTGCTCTTTATCAACGTTCCTCTGCCCTACGCCGCCCAAAGCAACGCAACGCGCTTCAGGCTCTGGCAACCCTACAACAATGGTAAGGAGGGGACACACCCCTGGGAATCCAGGTCCATGCTTGCACAGCTCAGCATCTCTAAGAAAGTGCATTTTTTAGCTGAACAATTAGAGAGACTCTTAAATCATGGGGGTTTTGTGTTTGAACTCCTTCAATTAGAATTACTGAAGGATTATGTTTACTGTCCTTATAAAGTGGTTGAATGCTTTAAAGTGAAGTACCTTCCCTGATAGCCCTGGATTGTGTGCAGAAAAGCATCAGCTTTGGCCCTGGAGGGAGTGGGAGAGCAAGCAACACCAATAAAGTTAACTTCACTCAGGTTCTTCTCATTATTTTTAATGGACATGATTCTCACTTACACTGTGGCCCCATTAGGATGCTC
This sequence comes from Zosterops lateralis, assembly GCF_965231275.1. Lineage (NCBI taxonomy): Eukaryota > Metazoa > Chordata > Aves > Passeriformes > Zosteropidae > Zosterops > Zosterops lateralis. Next base: position 61,593,185 of record NC_139765.1, read on the forward strand.
CAATTATACAAAAGTGTCCCAAGTGTAAATGGGAACTGGGCCTACCTTACTCAGAATTAACTAGGCATTAAAAAACCATTTAGAAAGAGTATGTAGTGAGCAGTTAATCTTTTGATTAAATTGTAAAGGACTGGAAAACCACAAGAGGAACTCAGTTCATTCCTCCTGCTCACAGGAGATGTGCCAGCTGAAGGAAGCTCTCCTCTGCTCTCAGTTACTCTGAGCACAGTTCCAAGCAGAAACTGACATTAACAGCTTTAAAGAATTTCAGCAATCATTTAGACATGGTGATTCAGCAACAGTTTATTCCATGTAGGCAAATTCCTAGCACACTCCTAACAAAAAAAGCAATTCAAATCTGGTCCTGACAATCCTGTTTCAGTTCATTCTTCTGACGTGTCCTGCCTAAAACAATTATCTAAACTTTTCTCTGATAAACTCAAACACTTTTAGATAAATGAAAAAACGTTACATGGAAGATCTGTCAATTTAATCCTTCCTCTTCAGTTTGGGAATACCAATTTTCTGACATATATGAATATGTAATCATTGGAGAGAAGTAGTTTCAGAGTTTCCTTCTCTATGGACAAACTTCTCCCAGGCAAACACAAGCTACTGCATGCAAGGATGTATAATGTAATTTCACTTTCAGACTGCTTTGGCTCTGTAGCAACTGCTCATTTAAATGATTCTTAATTGAAGGAGACAATGGCAGAATTTCAAAGTAAATGTGATTTAAATAGAAGATAATTGTTCAAAACCCATTGTTTTTCACTCTTTGTTTTTCTGTGACTTCTATAAATTTAAGGGAATAAAAATTAATTCCATAGAGTCAGGCTGCAAAGCAGTATGGGAACTACTTTCATGGAAAGTGAAAATAGTGATCCCACACTTTTAGCATCCTCTTCTTCACATAATCCATAAATACTGGCTGCTGTTCTGTTCTAATATTAGTGTTAGGCCTTAATAGGAATATTTCTATTTTCTTTGTAGGCAAAAAAGAAGAAATCTGGATTATTGATGACTTCATTATTGATGGAAATAACCTGAAGAATCCCATTATCCTTTTGGATACCTTTGACTTCGGTCCTAAAGAGGACAACTGGTTTTTCTATCCTGGTGGAAACATTGGGCTTTATTGCCCATATTCATCTAAAAGAGCTCCGTAAGATTCTCTCAGCAATACAATAGAAAGAAGTGACTTTGTAAACTGAGTCTAAAGCACTCCTTGCCTTAATTTTCAGGGAGGAAGATTCAGCTATGGTATTTGTTTCAAATGAAGTTGGAGAGCACTCCATTACCACAAGGGATCTGAGTGTGAATGAAAATACTATCATCCAATTTGAGGTACTTGTCTTTAGAAAGTTATTTTGCCTTTTGCTTCGTGTTCTTCTATATTCTGCTCTGGTGTATTTGTCCAGCTGTTCTGATTGCCAAATAGAGAACCCTGTCTAATTTTCCTTCTAACTGATTTGACATTACTCTCCCACATGTGAATATATCATAATGCTTTTAATACACAAATAAGGGAAATTTCTGCCTCAAAGTCTTCTACTTTCTTGCCTACATTACTACTTTTTCCGTGCCTATATACTCGTACTGATAGCATTGAAGTTCATGTGCTATGCATTGGAGAGTCACAATTGGCAGGAAAGAGGATGAGCAAAATATAATCAGGGTCCAAATTGCCACTTCACAGCCTGCTCGAGATAAGAGTGCAGCATTTCTACAAGCTGACCAGTGGAGAGCTACATCTTCATCTGTGACAGCAGAAAATAATTTTTCCTAGCTGCTGGCTTAACTGCACTGTTGTACTTTCTCAGAAAAACAAGCTTCTGCTTTCCTTTTGCTTCTCCCACATCATACCTGCTCTAGATAAAGCTGGGTTTTGGCTATCATAAGTCATCCCATTTTAGGGAGTTTAAGAAAGTTCATGAATAAAGAGCATATTTTTGTGTTTCATATAGTCAGTGGAATCAGGTTTCCCAGTGACAACACAGAGTCTAAACTAAATTGTGTTTCTGATTTATTCTAGAATCTAAACTGTGCATTGGCTGGGGCAGCTATTGATGGGAGTAACCATTTAGTATTTATTTGTTTAGAGAGGTCATTATATTGTTATTAAGAATCTGGCACATAAATTGCCATGCCACAGTTACCAGGCTGCTTTTAACAACAATGTGGCATGTTGTTGCATTAATATGAGCTACATAATAATCAGCAAATGATATGAGTTTATAAAAATGGCTAAAATGATACTAAGGGTTTTCCAAGAAAATTAGGTTTAGCTGTGTACTCATGCACTCTTCAATTTGTCATGCAACTGATTCATAAATTATTGAATTCAAACCATTTTCTCTTTTAAAATATAGATTATAGCCTGTAGAACAAAAATGTTTGAGGTCACTTTAAGATATTCATAAGCCTTGATAGCATTAACTCATAAAATCTACATGTTTACTTCCATATGTGGTAAGAACATCATTTTCAGCTCACGATTTTGAGAACATTAGTGTAAATGAAGGAGTTATGCATAATGCAGTAGCTGCTCTCTGTGTCTCAAGAGTCAAAATCTATATTGGGTCAAGCATCTCTCTAAGCTTCCAGATGAGTAGACAACCCTTCTAGTCAAATGTAGGTTGATGGGACTCATGTGCACTGAAGAGTGATGAAGGAAATTCAATGTAGGATACACTTCAACATTCATGCACAGTTTTAGGTATTAGTGTGTTTTAGAAAAAAAGTAGATTTTCTTAACGGAACAGCATGCTAAAAAGACATTTTTGGTTTTTGGGTTTGTTTTTTTTTTTTTTTTTGCAACAAAGATATATAAAAATATTAAAATATTGCATAGTTTTAATGCAGGCTTTGTATTTCATCAGTAATTGTTTTTTATTTGTTTTGTGACAAGTACAGTACATCTTATTTTATATGACAGTCATTCTGTAAAGAACTAAGTTGTCTTCTTTTACAAAAGCAATTTGAAATTATAAGACCTAAATATCAGTGTAACAGGAAAACTGACTAATTTATACTGGTTGTCTCAGATTCTGTATTAAACATTCTGTATTTATTTCAGTAGTAGAACTGGTTTTCATGTTCTGCCTTTTCTACTGTTCTTTATATCAGGAATCTCGTAAGCACACCCTGAGAAGTCTGACTGCCAAACTAAGGCATTGAATCTAAATCCAATCCAGCTATGATGCTCTAGGGCTTTGCCATTATACATGAACAAATAGGTAGTGAGTGTGAAAGCTGAACATATTGAGGTGATAAGCTTTTTTTTTAATATGTAACATAAAAGAGGATCATAGTACAGCTCAGCATTGACAATAAGTTAATGTTTGCACTTCGTGTTTTAATATTTCTGCTTTTAATAATGCACATTCTCTTGATGCTGTGATTACTTCAGTACCTGCCAGAGGACTGCAAGAGCTGGTGCATTTACTCCAGCAATGTTAACAGCTCTCCTTTGGGATTTGCCCAATTAACTTCAGTTTTTTCTAGATAGAAGTTGTTGGGGATTTCTTATCACATTCATTTTATCATAACCCATAGTGTGATATACTCATGGACAGGAGAGCAATGTGGAAGAGTTCCTATTCATGTGCATGTCCTCAGTGCATCATCCCTGTTGTTAAATGAGTTCCCAAATCGCCATTTTCCTGGACTAAACAAATACCATACCAAATGAGGGAGGCTGACTAAGGTGGAGAATGATTGAGAGTCCCCCAGTCTGCCCTGTGTCACCTTCTGTGTTTGATGTCTTGGCCCCCAGATCAATATTGGCTGCACCACTGACAGCTCCTCTGCTGACCCAGTGAAGTTGGAGTTCTCACGAGACCTGGGAGCCACTTGGCACCTGCTGCTCCCCCTGTGCTACAGCAGCAGCAGCCACCTCAGCTCCCTCTGCTCCACTGAGCACCACCCCAGCAGCACTTACTATGCAGGCACCACCCAGGGCTGGAGGAGGGAGGTCATTCACTTTGGAAAACTGCACCTCTGTGGGTAAGTGTCCAGCTTCTGTTCCTGCCCAGCTGCTTGTTGCTTTGCTTTTATTTCTGTTTTTCACCCAGCTCAAGAGTGTGCTAAAGGACTGCAGCACTAGAGCAGACCAAATGACCAATTTTTCTCTGCTTTTTGCCCTGGATGTTAGCTAGTGTTCAGGTGATTCCCTAAATCATATTGTGCCTAATGCTGATGCAAAATAACCACAGGCAATTCCCTATTACCTATATATTTAATTAGTGATAATTTAATAGAAGGTAATTGCTTGGTGAAATTATTGCAAAACTAACTGTTCTTAGAGTGCTCTGAGTGTTCTTTACAGAACTGCATCAGCCATTTGAATTCACTGATGATATTCTTGCATGAAATTTGAGCTTCATAAGAAAATGCAGTAAAATGTGAGCTAGTATAAGCCTGATTCCACTTCAGTATGAAGAAATGGTCTGATCTAAATACAGTCTCAGTCAATCAGGCTGGATGATAACACAGCATAGAAAAACAATATGTGCTAGCAGGCAGAGTAATATGTAACGTTTCAAAGTAAAAACATTACTGTTTACTTTTTCAGGAATAACTGTCATCTAGCATCAACTCACTTTATGTAAAAGATTCCACCATTAATGATTAAACTGTAGCATGTATGAATGAAAATGAGCTGTGCAACTATGAGACTCTATGCAGCTATGAGACTGAGTATTTATGAAACTACTGCAGTCAATGGGTCCTCCACTAAATAAATGACCCCATATGTGCCTCTGAAAGTACGAAAAGACCTATATAAGAAAAAAGAATCAAGTTTGGAAAGACTAAATGTTTAATAATTTATGGAAATGTTTAAATTTTAAACTTGAGTTTTCTTGTTCATGACAGTTAACATTTCAAGCATGGAATAGGTAACCATCTCTTTCAGCAGCTCACTTGTATATCCTGGTTTTGTGCAAAAGAATTATTTTACCCTTTAGTCAACCTTCAATGCATCCCTCCAAATAAAAATTCTGACTGTGCAGACTCCTAACTCATTTAAACCTTCCAGGATTTTTGATTTAGTCCTCTGTTCCTAAGTGTTTCTATCCTGTTTTCTACCTTCCCTCCTATTCCTTCCCCAACACATCAGGCCACTGACAGTCAGCCAAGCTCAGCCAAGCTCAGCAGTGCAGAGTAGCTTACATTCAGTGCATTAAATCCTTGGGGCAGAGGGCTGAAGGGGGGATTTTTCCACCAGAATCCACTGGAATAACATGAAAAAAATCCAAACTTTTCTCCTTATCTAATTCTAAAAAATCCCCCGGCTTTTTCACTCCCCAAGTGTCAAGTGGTTATATTTTAACTAAGGATGAAGACACTTTTAAGTTATTCCCATGACATATGTAATTTTAGAAATTAATATATGTTCTCAGCAGACAGCTGTAAGTAATAATTAGTATTCCAGTTATCTCCTGAAGGATAGGTAAAGGGCCTGTTGAGCCAAAGAAGAAACCCCAAATAAGCCATGGATCACTCTCTGCTTCAGACACAAGTCATGCTTCACCCTCACCAAAAGTGACCCTGAGAAGAGGAGCTGACTTATCTCAGGAAAAAGATCCAGACTGTGGGGCAGAGGTCTACTCTGTAGAGGAGCTTACAACACCTCCAGGCTCACACTTGTGTCCTTCCCCTCAAGGCACACTAAAGTAAATGATTTTGACTTTCAGCAGAACTCTGGTTCTTGGGCATCTTTCTTGTGACACTTAGTAGTGCCCCCACCCATCAATTATTGGTTGTCAACTAAATCTCCTCATAAAAATTTCTTTTTAGCAAATCAAGGGAAAAAAAATCGGCAGCTACAATTACCTATGGAATTGATTCGCCTGCTGAATTTAGATATCTTTAACAAGACACATTAAACACGCAAAGCAATTAAGTGCTTCTCCCTTTTCAATCTTCTGGTTTCCTTCCTCCCTTAAAACATTTTCTCAACTGGGAATAAAATTAGTCTCTCAAGTATTTTCCTCATCTCAATTTGTTTTCCCTCCTTCCCCAGTTGGTTCCTTTTTATATGCAGTATTGATGAGAGCAGTACTTAGGAGATGAATTAAAAATGACAGGACAGCACCCAAAGGAGAATATAGTTTAAATTAACAACTTGCAATATCAGCTTGGTTTAAGACTAAGCTGCCTGAAAGCAAGCTGAATACCTGGTGACATGACAGATCATGTTTTCTTTTTGGGTAATTGAGGGTGAGATCCTACCCTCCACCCCTACAGGTGGTCTCCCTGGGGACACAATGAAGTATGAAGTAGAATCTCACTCTCCAGGAGAGGGTGAAAATGGCTGGGTCTGACCCACACACTGTACACCAGAGCAGAAGGGAATCCACCAGACCATGGCCATTCATCTTCCCCATGAATGATGGACTTAGGAGTAGCTGGACTTTAAATTTTGAAAATCATGTCTGTCTTTCAGTTTTGGGATTACAGCTAATGAATAATGTTATTTTTATTTCTGTCAGTACTTGGGTTGAACGTCAACATAAAGATGCATGAGGTACTGAAGGAATTAGACCTAGCAGCCAGTTTCTAGAATTAATCTATTTATCAAGCCAGTTCTAACAGAAAGAATAATATATATGTGCATACAATGACATATGTATGGAATACAAAACAAGATGGAACTATTATTTAAAATAAGTACATGCTATGCCATTTTCAGGTTGGCGAGGTTCAGGTGGTACCAAGGATTTTACCCTGCTGGGTCCCAGCCTGTGACCTGGGCCATTGACAATGTCTACATTGGCCCCCAGTGTGAGGAGATGTGCAACGGGCACGGCAGCTGCATCAACGGCACCAAGTGCATCTGCGACCCCGGCTACTCGGGGCCAACCTGCAAAATCAGCACCAAGAACTCTGACTTCCTTAAGGATGACTTTGAAGGTACCTCTTTTGGGTGGGGGCATCTGAATACTGCCTATCTTAGTGCAACCCCAAGGTTCAAGGGATTAAAAAGCAAAGCCTTCCTCACCCCTGCATGCTTCTGATTAGAATTTATGCCATGGGGGTGTTCCCACAATCCAAGTAGTTCAGATGCCATTTGCAAGTGGGGTTTGTGAATGCCTGATGCACTGTTAATGCTGGAATACAAAATCTTCATTGAAGCAGACCTTCCTGAAACTCTACATGTAGAAAATAATTTTGGAAGTAAATTATGTTTTGATGGTAGTTTGACTTTAGCACAGACAGAGCATTTGTAAGTGAGGCAAACAGTGGAGGGCTTTAAAGTAATGTTATTTCTCACTACAAGGGAAATCTGACTCGCCCTACTACAGCAAACACGGTTTCAGAGCAGACCAAGTGTCTCAGCAGTGGGAGCCAGTGCTCAGCAGCCACAGCAGACCCCAAGAGAGGAAGGCAGGAGGGAACTCAAATCCTCACGCATGTCTGGGCACACACAGAATCCACGCACACAACTCTAAAACCACTTTGAGGCTTCCCCCGCTAGCAAGCAGGGCAAGAGGAGCAGGTTTTCATAAAGCAGCACCTGTGAAGGGATGGGTTTTGTGAACCAAACCCACCCCCTTCACAGCTGTTGCTGTTCATTTTCAGTTTGGCCAGCTCTTGCTTGCATCCTACCACATGGAACCTAAAGTTTCTTTATAGACCTGAATACTTTGTTGTTACCTTAAGATAAATGATGAAAGGTGGAAAATCTTGTGAATAACTGGAAACTAAGATCCCAGAATTCATACTTCTGGGTTTATTTTGTTTATTTTGTTTTGATTTGTGTCAGCTTTCTAGAATACATGGCATTGGAAACACTGAATATTTCTCAGTCAGCGTGTGATTTTTAATTTAGCTCTCTTCCTCTGGAAGTAGCACTCTTGCAGCAGGAGCACTTCAGAGTAAATCATAAATATGTATTCACTGTGTATTCAGGTCAGCTGGAGTCGGATAGATTCCTCCTTGTGAGTGGAGGAAAGCCATCAAGGAAATGTGGTATCATGTCTGGAGGAAACAACCTTTTCTTTAACGAAGAAGGTTTACGTATGCTGATGACTCGAGACCTAGATTTGTCACAAGCCAGGTAACGCCCTTTCAAACGTTCTTTCAGGATTTCATTGAGGAAATACCCTACTGAAGAATAATACATATGTGATATTTCTCTAGTAAAAGCAAGCTGACATATTCTGTGGTCTTCACACTAGCAAATGCTCCATTTTAACCACTCTCAATATGTTAAATTAAATTAAAATTGAAATTTAATTGCATTAACCATTTAAATACTGCTTCTTTCCCTTAAATAAGAACTCTGAAAACTGATGCCACACCTTCAGTAGTTCATGCAAGTTTTTGTTTCCTAAAATATATCATGAGAAATGCTCTGCTTTTCTTACAGTCTGATGTATTATAAGCCATTCCTGAAACAGGAGTATCTGCTGAAAGTATAACTCTTACATCTGTCATCTCATAATTCTTTCATTTCTGAAGCTTGTTTTTTTTTTTCTTATTGTGCACATTTGTTTCCAATAATTCACTGAGAAATTCTCATCAAGCTGTCACCAGCTATTGAAAACCAAATATTTTAGTGTATTTACAGTTTATGTTGTAAATTTACAGCCTGCAGAGGAGACATGTGATGAGTGAGACATGCTAAGCAAGCCACATTAAAAAAAATTACACTAATATGAATTAAACTCCATCCCAATTGTGTTAACAAATGCTAACAATGGACATTGTTTTCTAATTTATTCTATATTTTAGCTGATATTCTTATACTATTACTTTGGAGAGTAATAATATAAGAATATTATAAAGAGTGTAGTACTCTGAGACTTTTTTTCACTCATCTCTTATAAACACTCTACTCCTCTCTGACTTTCTGTGGGAAACATTTTAACAGGTATTTTATCTACTTTTTACCTGTCACCATTGGTATTGAAGTTTTAATAATGGTTTAATTGTAAAGACTCATGGTCAGTAAAAAGGCCTAATATCTAACCATTGTAGTTTTTAGATCAGCACTTAGCTAAAACTCACTGATGTTTAATATTAAGGACCCCTGTAATTTGTATGATTCCTCACAGCAAAGTTTTTTCAGAACTTGATAAAAGCAAACCCCAATTCTCAACACTAATTTGATTCCTAGACAACTTTGAAATTACAAGATTGTTTAACAAAAGGTACAAAAGACCTTGTAAGTTGCTCCATTAGACTAAATTATGATTTCCTTATTGCTCATGTTCAAAGAACCATCATTTATCTCTTCTCCATGACAGTCTGTAGCTGGATTTGCAAATACTGACCTCAAGGTGTTATATGGAGATAAATTACTTCTGTCTTAGGAAAACAAAACTGAACATTCAATTTCTTGTATATATGATTATGAAAAATAACAGTTATCAACAAATAACTGTATGTTCTCTTCTGAACAGCAAGGCACACTGCAGTGGCACATTGCTGGGAGCTGCTCTTTTTCAACCTAAAGTAACTGCAGTGGGATTTTCTGTATTTCCAGACTGACTCTATCAACCACTTGCAAAGCACAACAGATCTGGCTGTGGCACAGATGTGCCAAGTTCTGCACAGGACTTGGGTAGAGGTTTCAATTTATGCTAGGAGTGATGAGAACAACTATTTTTTTAAGGGTGCTAGACTCAGTAGTCCCATTAAAACTTCCCCTTTTCTGATTGGGAGATGCCCTGAAGAACACAGGCCAGCAGCTGTGTCTGTCAGTGCTGCAAGCCACACTCAGCACCTGGGGACTGAAATGAAGGGGATTCTGCAATCCACTGCCATCATATCTGTGTGTGAAAGAATTTAACACAGGGGACAGTGTTTCACCATCATGGTGATACCAGTAGCTGAAACTGCACCACATGAAATATCAGTAAGGAGTGAATATTTTAGGTATCACACCTGATCAAATCCCTTTCAATTCTGAATTACCCGAAGAACATCCACACATTTGACTCTTACTAGATTTACAAAAAACACTTTACTTTTCCATTTCAAAATAGGCAGAGTCTTTGCAATATGTCTTTGGGATAAGAAGAGAGATATTTAAAGGGTTTTTTTATCTGCTAGACATTGTTACCTATATTTGGATGGGTTATTACTACATTAATAAAATCTGAGATGTAAGAATAGCAATGCAAAGAAATCAGATGCAACAGAGACAAGGTCACCTGGGTTTATTTCCTTTGAATTATGTGGCAAATGTTGGAGTAAATCTGAGGAGGCAGAAAGACTTGCCAGCAGCGAAGCAAATTCATTACATTTGATATGTTGATCCATGAGGGTGCCCAGTGCTCCTTTACAGCACAAGCAATATGTTATGTCTGGGACATGGAGGTGGATATAATCTATAGCAAAAGCAGTTATATATAGTAGCAAGAGAAACTGTGAATCGCAGTGAAGACTAGAATTAATTCACTTGTAGGTCTGCCATTTTATTGGAGCTTTGTCTGCCCAGCATCTCTGCAGCCTCCACACCCAGCACATCTACCTGCAGATCAAACCAAAACAAGATTTTCGATACAAAACTTTTTTGCACCATTTTATTTAACCGTGAGCCAGGCAGCACTAATGCAATAATAATCAGAACAGATAAAACACTCTAAAGCTGTGCAAAAGCTGTGCAAACATGAATTAATACTTGTAATATCCCTGCAAGTCCAATAAGTAAATATCATTACAGCACGGTTCCCTCCACTCCAAGTGCACAGTGGAGCTATTTCTGAGCATCGGCTGATGGGAAGGATTTCGCAGTTTGATACAAGTCTATTGTGCAGCTTTGGAGAAGCCAATTAACTGGGGGATGAAAGCACTGGTGTCCCTGAGTGGCTTGGGCTGGCTTCAGGGAAGCCAGCACATTTAAACGGTGTAATTTAGACAAATTTCCCAGGCTGACAAAATGGACAAAATGATCCCTGAAAGTGAAATGTGCTTTGTTCTCCCGTCCAGATTTTCTCTGGTTTATGCCAATGGAAAACTGGGATGCTTATTTTGAATTTAAGCATTTCAGCAAATTCATAGCAAATTATGATCTGCTTAGAGCACAGTTGCTTTTCTGCCACTAAAATCTGTACTCATGGGATACAGGGATAAAAATTTCACCCAGGATTATGTTTCTGATACTTGCAACACCATCTGCTATGCAGACAAAAACTGAAAACATAAATGACCAGCTTTGTTCAGCCTCTTATGCCTGGCAAACTACCACACAGGCAAAATGAATTTTTGTCATACCACCTGTCTGTCTAGTTACATTCTAGAAGCTTTGGAAAGGAAATCATAGGATCTCCTAAAGATGACTCTTACAGCTAGAAAACACAGGGCTCATCAACAGACAAACTCCAAGGCTCTCTGGTTCACTGTGTAGGATGTTGTAGAAAATAAATCTTTCTGGTAAGTGGAAAGATTTTTCCTGTTAGATTCGTGCAGTTCTTCATGAGACTGGGATGTGGCAAGGGGGTACCTGACCCCAGGAGCCAGCCTGTGCTGCTGCAGTATTCACTCAACGGGGGCCTCACGTGGAGCCTTCTCCAGGAATTCCTCTTCAGTAACTCCAGCAACGTGGGACGATACATTGCCCTGGAAATTCCCCTGAAGGCCCGTTCGAGCTCCACTCGGCTCCGCTGGTGGCAACCGTCGGAGAATGGGCATTTCTACAGCCCCTGGGTGATCGACCAGGTGAGCAATCCTGGTGGGCGTTTCTTCTTTTAACATCATCTCAGCCTTCATGTTTCCCTTTTTTTGGCATGGATCATTTCACTGTGACAAGCAAAAGTGTTTAGTAAGAAGATATTTAGAGCATAATTTCTGTTTGCTGAACTCGTGGTTTTAATGCTCCCTTTCCATGTGGGGCACTGATTGGCCATTTTGCATCTAGGAAAGTCTTTTACACATGTGTAGAGCCTTGGGTTCACATTGCAGGAGGCCTTACCACACAAAATGCAAGTCTGATTTCAAATTTCAAAAATCTTCATTTAAAATGCATCCAAATATGTAATTGGCTTGTTATAATGTAGTAGAAAAAGACCACAGAAAAATATCAATCTGTATGAAAATAAAGTTTCATATTTGGGATTTTCTGCTATAAAGATTATTATATTACTTTGTGTGACTTGGCATAAAGCACAAATTATTTATCTCTAAAATTATTATGCTCTAAGTAGTGTCATTGGGTTCCAAGTTTTCAAGTACAATTTGCTTTTATATTTCTTACTTTTTTTTAAAGAAGTTTGCTCAGATTGTTAGGAGAACATTTTAATGTTGTGGTTACAAAATTTTACTTCCCATCCTTCCATTCAGAAATTAAAAAATACTCATTGTTTTAATACCTTCATTGAATGTAGTTATATTAGTTCAAAACAATCAGAAACTGAATTCAGAATAACAAATTAAAAATAATTCCACTTTGCTTGCTGTTGAATAGTCAAAGGATGATGTTTTAAAGTCAATGGAAAAACAGAGGCTATTTCCTCACGTCTGTCAGCAGACACAATGTGATGGCAGTGCACCAGATTATAGAAGAGAGGAACAATCACTAGGAAAGTGCAATCACTTTGTTTCTACTAACACTTTCCTTGTGAGCAGTTCTACTTCATCGAGATTGGAAGTCACCTCCCTGCATTTTAGATTTGTACAGCTGAGCCAATCTCTTTCCTTTACAGGAAAGAGATACTCCCTCTCCTCATGGCCTAAATTATTTTCTAAGTCCATTTTGGACGAGCAGAATGACTACACGTAGTCTGGTACATCTCTTCCTCCCTCAAGTTGCTATGTCACTTCTATGTTTGTGAAGACTTCTAGACAATTTTCCTTTTCAATAACAATTTCTTTCCTAATGTTTCAGATTCTTATTGGAGGAAATATCTCTGGCAATACAGTATTGGAAGATGATTTCACCACACTGGATAGTAGGAAGTGGCTGCTCCACCCTGGTGGAACAAAGATGCCAGTCTGTGGCTCTACTGGGGATGCTCTGGTGTTCATTGAGAAAGCCAGCACTCGCTATGTTGTCACCACTGACATCGTTGTCAATGAAGACTCTTTCTTGCAAATAGATTTTGCAGCTTCCTGCTCTGTCACAGACTCCTGTTATGGTAATGACTTCCTAGTAATTCCTGCCATTCCTCTTCCTCCACTGCAAAGTTCACTTGCTTTCTGGTTACATTATTCATCGTAACAAGAACTGAGAAACAAAAGAAAGCTGCATGTTTCTGTTAGAAATTGTAACATCAGCTTTTTTATTCCGAGTGTCTGAAGCCTAAGATAAACTGAAGTAAATTATTCCCTGTGAGCATCTAAGTTGCAGTTCAATCCATCTCAGAAAAAGACAAAGAGCTGCCTTACTCAAATCCATTTAGTAGATAGTGTCCATGGCTTGGGGTGCAATAATAAGCAGCTGGGTGTTCCAGCATAGGTTTCTTGCTTTGTGGTTTTGCATTTTCAGTGTAGTCTCAGTTCTGATCTCCCTTGTACCCATATATCTAAGAAATCATTTATACCAACATACATCTGACACTTGCTAAGGCGCCATCAACTGCAAAAATTATTATTGTCCATATGAAACAGTAAATATGTATAGACCTATATGTTTCCATATATGAATGTATACATATATGGCCACATATCTGTTTATGTATATATGTATGTATATGTCTGGTTTTGTATGGATAATGATGCAATTTTTAATTACCTAACTTCTTTTCTTTCATATGATGTCTATTGAGTGCAGAGGCAGCTTTTATGTGTGTATATATACATATCTACATATGGATAACTAAATAAAAACATGCTCTGTACTCAATACATATCACATGGAAATTAAAATTTGGTTCATTATGTGAATTTTAAGGCACACAAGAAATAGGATTTTCTATAAAACAGGCTTCTCAATGCTTGTTTTACACATCCTCTTACGCAGGGGTTTGAGGTGTAGATGTTTTTCATGATGACAAGAATACAATACATTGCATCATATGGTATGTGTTAATTTACTAAGTTGCTGCCTTTTCCTCTACAATTCTGTATAAAAAATGGAAAAGGATTTTACATGAAGTCTCAGATTTAGCTTCTCTGATTTTGCTAATCTGAAGCTAATCACATGCTTAAAAATTTTTCTTTTGTTATTAAGAATACTGTAGCATCCTGAGATCATCTCTGCTAAGTTTAGAAACATTTTAGCAACTGAGCCATATACTGGCAAAGAAACAGATCCTTACTTTGTTGGGGGAGGGGGGTTTGTTTGTTTCTTTGTCTACAATTCTTACCATTATCTTAACTCCATATTAAATTGGGCAGGACAATACCTAATCATGCTTCCAGTCATGATGAACAAAGCATTTCTTCTGGTGAGCAAAATTTAACACTAAAAACTCACTTACCCTTGTTTGTATCTACTTGTCCTTGTATTTCTATTTCTATAGCACTGTCTTCTGTGCTGAAACATCAAGTAGGACTGATTGGGTGATTAAGGGTCATTCCCTGTGCATGAGGGTAGAAGAAATGGGTCTGTAGTAATCAAAAGAAGATCACAGATTTATCACCCCTGTCACCACAACCACATTCCATGTTTTACACAGCCAGCTCAGCCAGAATGCTGAGCAGCTGGAACATTTGCTTCAAGTTCCAGTTCTGCACCTATTATTATTTACTTCTTCATGGCTGCTTGAAAGTTTGACTTGAAGTATTTAGTGAGCTTGACTAACCTTTAATTTTCGTAATAAAAGTTTATAAGTCATAAACATCAAAACAATTAAATCGCTGACTTTTGCTGAGAAATGAATACATTAGTTTAATGTGGCTAGGCTGTGTTTGAATGGAAACAAGCTCACTGACTAACAAACTCAAATTAAAATTGTGCTGGATAATGAAATGAGCTGGTCTGCAGGAGGGGTGGAAGGCTGACTAAGCCATCTTGTGACAGAGCCAAAAGTTTGAATTTGTGTGTTGCTCTGCTTTACACAGCAATCACATCCAGCTGAATCTCACTCTTCAAGCCTGAGAAACAAAGTTTGGTGGTCATGGTGCTGTCACATCATTTTCTTGCATGCTGCAGCTATAGACATTGACTTAATCCTGGCAACTTCATGTTGGCTGTCTTTTCATCTGTGGTCCCTTGGGTTAGGTGGCAGATGCAGAGATGTACTGCAGACTCCACCTGAGCTATACCTGCTCACCAACATGTAACACATCCTCCCACACTACCACCAAAGGAGGTAGCTTTGTGCTTCTGACACAAGGGTTTGAAAAGTTCTGGATGATTATTTTGTAGGTTCAGACTTGTGATACTGTCTGGGGCTTGCACTTTATTATAAGCCTATGGATATGGGTCTCTAAATTAAGTAACTAACCATCTTTCCACTCTTAGCTATTGAACTGGAATATTCAGTGGACCTTGGGCTGAGCTGGCACCCAATTTTGAAAGACTGTCTTCCCACTAACGTGGAATGCAACAAGTACCATCTCCAGAGGATTCTCATTTCCGACACTTTCAACAAGTGGACCCGGGTTACTTTGCCTCTGCCTCCCTATACTAGGTAACTCCCTCTGGTTTTCTGCAGAATAATCTAAGAGCATAACTAGGTATTTATAAATGTCATGATACATTACAGAGTTTAAGCAATTGTACCTTGTCCTTTTGGTTTGGTCCATGTAAATAGCATCAAATGAGTATAAGTAAATGAAGCTCTAACCTATAAAAATTGCAAACACACATAGCAGGGGCATCAGGCTCTCAGCACTATTTGACTCCACAGCTTTGCTCCTCCTGCTGAACCTTATCTCCTCACATGGGCATAGGCTGAGCTAACTGCTGGCTCAGAAGTATCAAAGCACAGGTAGAGCCTTGAGATGGTGGTCATGAAAGATGCCACCAAAGGTACATACAAGTTTGGAAACAGAGACCTTTATTTTTTAGCAGTGGTAGTGAACGCACCTATACCCTTTTTGACATTAGTAGTGGAAAGTCTGTGTTCTGTTACTAATCATTTGGGGCATCTGGACTCTTCTCTATCTTTGGTGCAGTTACATCAATAGCACTTTTCTTAGGACTTCTTCCCAGCATTAATTTTCTGGGCTTCCTCTTTTGTGCAGCTTTGCCTGTATTGTCTGTAAAAATCCATTACTCCGTCAGTCCTTGTAAAAAGACTGTACATTTGTGTTCAGAGTAGTCTTTCTGGGGTTGAATGGGATAAATCAGAGCTGGAATTGATGTTCCAAACCAACTGAATTTGGACCTGAAAGGAAGCTACCACCTGAGATAAACTCAGGTTTATAAATAACTGTGATTTTAAGACTGAAGAGTTTTTTGAGCAGTGTATGTCACAAGAAGTCTGATGCCCTACTGAGGTAAAAATTGCACTTCTGTCCAATCCCATAACTCTATTTTTTGGCTCAAGTAATACCATTTCCCAAAGTTATTAAGATAGGCATTCCATGAGAGAGGTTATTACAACCTCATAAGCAAGAGACGTTAAGCTTTAGGATAAGTACAGTGCAGCTAATAGGCCTTTTAGTCTAGATGCAATATAATTTTTATGCTACTTTATTATTTCAAGCTGTGTAATAGCGGGTGTGTGTCTCCAATTGTTTGTGCCTGTATGTTTTAGGCACATGCAGGCTGTGTATTCAGTAGCTTTGCCTGGTGCTCACCACCCATGCCTGTGGTGCCTCTTAGGGCTCCTGCACTCCAGAGCATTACCTCACCTCTGGCCTCAAGAAGGCAATGGACACTTAACTTGGAGCTGATTTTAAAATGCAAATGCAAACAAAAAGCTTCCCACAGGAGCATCAGCTCCATGAATTGCTAGTGAAGTGCCCAGCCAAAGCAGGCACTGGAAGATATAGGTGCTTGTCTTTATTCTGAAAGGACTTCTCCACAATTTTTATATTTCTTTTTAAAATGTTATTTGGTGAGCAGCTGAGCTGAGCTCAGAGCAGTAGATTTCTCTTTATGCAAGCATGTTATTTATTCAATTCATGTAGCGTTTTAATAAAGAAATAATTCATGGGAGAATTATGACCTTATCATATGAGGTCCATTTTTACACTGAATAGTTTTTGGGGATTTGCTATTTATTTGTTTTTGGTGTTTATAATAATTGTGATTCCTCTTCGACTTTTAAAGTAAGCAGAATGCAAAAAGTTCAATGCTGCCATCTAGTGCTGTACCGTAAAACAGGGATTAGCTTGAATTCCTCGTTAGAGAAATTCATCTACTCTCAGCTCTTGACTCTCAGTCTACACCTGCATGAGCTGAATAACTATTTGGTGTCCCCTGACTATTTTGGATAGATTTTTCATCATCCATCTCAGGGCCTGAGACACGTAATTCACATATAGGGAGCTAAGCCCATTTTAATCAACAAAACTAATGTAATTTACTGAATAGAGCCAGGATCACACTAGTTAATTTCTTAGCATTTCCAGCCAAGCCCTGGGTGGAGGGCAGAGAAGAAACTGCAAAGCCAGGGTCATGCTGCAAGCCTTGCATGGGCCTTCTCACCTGTCCCGAATCCCCTCCCTAGAGCTGCTCTTATCTAAGTGTAATTGGGAGAATTCATAGAGAAAAAGTCAGGTAAATTTGTTGACTTGGTCTTGTTGACTGGCTCAGGATGAAACTTGGAGGGTTTGGGTTATTCTGGCCTGATCCACCTCCTAGCTATCCCTCTGGTTTGGATCTGTGCTGGAACATGATTATGACTGGCCTGAGCTTCCAACTGGGAGTACCACCTTCTTCCTACCCTCCTCTCCACTGCATCAACCATGGCTCACTTGCTTTGCTTTCACTGGTGATTCATTTCCTAACTCCCTCACTCTCAGCTTAATACCAAGCACCCGTGCTTTGTTCTCTTCTCAAAATGTAGGCAGCCTTTCCTTGGAGGGATGTTGTCATTGTCAGAAACCAGCTGATTTCTGGTCATGCTGGTATCAAACAAATCTTCCAAGAGCAGCCTAGCCTCAAGACTAATTTCTCCTTTCAGTCAAAATAAAGATCACTTTAGCTTAAAAGTACAGAATTCTGTTTTTCTTTCTCTCCCAAGGTCTCAAGCAACTCGTTTCCGCTGGCACCAGCCTGCTCCTTTTGACAAGCAGCAAACGTGGGCAATTGACAATGTCTACATTGGGGATGGCTGCATAGACATGTGCAGTGGCCATGGGAAGTGCACACAAGACAACTGTGTGTAAGTGCCATCTCTTCCCTGTCTTGCACAGAGCATTTCACTCCCCCCTCTGTCATTCTGATGAATTTGCAGGAAAAACTGTGATACAATTCTACAAAGGAAGGTGGATTTTGCTGTTAAAACTGAGCAGGGCACTGGGACCAATTGGGAATAGAAGTAACAAGTGGAAAGGGAACTGCAGTGGTTGGCTTTGCGAGACCTCTGACTTTTCATGCTCCATGGCCAAAGCAGACAGACTTTTCCTCAGGGGTAATGAGATGCATCACCTCTGCTCTTGCCTCTGCAGCATCAATTCCCCTCCTACCAGGTAGGGAGAGGGTACCCCTTGAGTTTGCACATCCCTCTAGGGACATACGGTCCTGGAGCTTCCCAGAATATGTTCTCTTTATTGCCAAGGGATTTCACACCATGTCCCTGTGCTTTCAGCCTGGTGCTGGGTGCAGAGAGCCTGGACTGGAGGTGAGAGATATCCACTAAGCAGGATATATGCCAGTTCTTAACAAGGCCAGATTTTGCTTTTTGACTGGTGTTATTTTGATGGTCTGATCACTCTGCTCCATGGTAGGGTTTGCCAGGAGAGGCAGACTGGCTTGATCCTCAAACTGTTTACATAACAATCCACACAGAGTCCTGCAAAGCTAGCAAACAACAACCTCCAGATTTGCCTGTCTTGGCAACAGAGAAATACCTTCCAGATGGATGTATTGCTTTTTTCCCAGCCACAAATGGCAGCAGAAATGGGAGAATGGTTGTATAATTGCACTGTGACTGTATTTTTTAGAAATATATTTCACTGCCGAATAGACATATTATTCCTCTAGCCTGACAACACTGAGGTACTGAGACACAATATCCCTGGTGAAATCTCATAGCAGCAGAACACAGTTCCAAGCTGCTATCCAGCCTTTGACACATTATAAGAATGTTTTTCAGAGAACAAAAAATCTATATAAAGATAAGAAAGCACCTATTTAATAAAGTTTTACAGAAACTTGAACTTTAACATTAGCAGGACATTTTTAGTCTTGGTACATTCTCTTGGTTTATCCATTCAAATACCATGTATTTTACTGCTTTTACTGTTTGAGAGCGTACCTGTATTAGAAGCTTGAATGATACACAATACTAAGCCTTCAAAAAAGTTATTCTTGTTTCATATTAGCTACAAAATGTCAGATGTTTGAAACCCCCACACACCAGTTGTGCCTTGGTAAATAATGCCCCCATGCAGAATAAGATGGTACCTTAATAACACAGCACTGATTAAACTTCCATGCAGAGCCTTTGCCAGCTGATTTGTGCATTTGTTTTGCTCTGCAGCTGCGATGAGCACTGGGGTGGGCTGTACTGCGACGAGCCAGAGACTCCTCTCCCAACACAGCTGAAAGACAACTTCAACCGCTCCCCCTCCAACCAGAACTGGCTGACGGTGAACGGCGGCAAATTGAGCACGGTCTGCGGGGCCGTCGCCTCCGGGATGGCTCTTCACTTCAGCGGGGTGTGTGTCCAGCACAGGGACCAGCTCGCTCCTTGTGACACTACAAATGAGACTGATTTTAAAAGTTAAATAGCAAGGCATAACATATCAGACATATAAAATATTTTTTTTAAATTAAATCCTTTACCCGCTGACGGTCCTACAGACTAGGGTCAGCCAGAAAACTTCAGGAAAGCTGATAAAATGTTCCTTGCAATGCAGCCAGGAAAATGAGATATAGTGTGTGTATGGCTCCTGTAGAGGAGCTGTAGAGGGGCCTTTGAAAGTGGAGCTACTAGGTTAAAGCACAGTATAAGTATATAGACTTTTAATTTTCCTCCTAAGACCCTCCTCATAGCACTTAAAACTTCCAGACCAGAGTTTGGCATGGCTTCTAATCAGACTACAGAGGTAAATTAATAACCTGCTGTTTGCACTTGTATAACTTGCACGGGGTCCTTGACAATACAGAGCCACAGAAACACAGAATGGGTTGGGTTGGAAGGAGCCATGGTGGGTCATCTGGTCCAACCTCCCTGCTCAAGCAGGGTCATCCTAGAGCACATTGCATCCATGTGTAGCCTCATCCTTCAGATGTCTCACAGGTGGGTGTTTTCAGAGCAAGCTCATAGTAAAATTTCCTGGGTTAGCTACATATGTAGGTATATAACCCTGACTGCTGTTGAACTATAGCTTGCTAACAGATAACCTCAGGATTATAAAAATTACAAAATATTATTTTGGAAACATGTAAAATTCATGCCTGTAGATCTCATCTGTCAAATTTGTAACTAAGTTCAAACTGACAACAGTGTTCTAAAATAAAGTAACAGAAACATTACATTTCCACTTCATTCTAGTAGGACTAAGTAGACACCAACTAACAGACTAAGCAATGTGAAATATATAAGGTATTGTGGAAAATACACATACACTTTGCCATTTGATGGTTTGCATAAGTTAAATCATTAGCACATAATCAGTGATTCATTAATTCTGCATGGAAAACTTTATGATTTACAATGGAGGTGTGGATTTCTGCAACTCTTGTATTAAGAAGAAAGGTGAACACATGAATGTTGTAAAACTCAAGGTACAAGTAGCAACATATATAAATACCTAACAAGAATTTTTAAGATGAAACATGACTGAAATTATGTCTTCAGGGAAAACATATATATCTATATCTATATATATAGATATATATAAATATATTTTCTCACTTTATCTTTGAAATAATGAATAAAATTTTGTACAATGTTAAAAATTTTGCATCATTAATCCACCTTAATAGTGACTGCATTGTCTAACACTTTTTATGAATGTAAGTTTTGTCAGACAACACCAGCCAACATATTTTTTCATTGCTTTTAAGGGCTGCAGCCGTATGTTAGTTACAGTGGATTTGAACCTCACCAGTGCAGAATTCATCCAGTTTTATTTCATGTATGGATGTCTGATAACTCCTAATAACCGCAACCAAGGAGTGCTGCTGGAGTATTCTGTGAATGGTGGAATCACCTGGAACCTCTTAATGGAAATTTTCTATGATCAGTTCAGCAAGCCTGGGTTTGTAGATACCTTCTTTCTGCCTGTGTAAATTTCTCTGCTAAAGTCAGGTGGTCTTGAATGTTTCACCAGAACCTGTAGGATATATTAGTGCTGTGGTTTGGATATCAGGTTTGGATGTGTCCGAGTTCAGCTTGTACAGTCCTACAGTGTTTATGAATGGCCTTGGTGCATGTATTGAGAGGATCAGCATTTGTGCTAGGCCAGAAATACAAGAACAGCTAGGAGTCTGTAGCAGTCTGGTAAACTTGGAAATGGTTGCAGGAAGATCAATTAATAGCTATTGTAGTGATGTCCACCTTGTTCTTAAAGTTGCTAACCTCTGCAATCTATTTCCTTATTGGCAAGATCATAAAATCACTGATCATTATAAGATGGTGTGGAGCAGAGAAATTGCATTTCTGCAGTTATCCATCAAAAAGATGGATACACTCAAGCCCTACTTTCAGGTGTTTGTGAGATTCAAAACATGCCTGAATGTGGGCTGACCTTTTACTCATTGACTAATTTAAAAGATTCACAGAAAATGAGGATGTGAGGGACCCGTTATTTTATTTGAGCACACCAAGAAATCGCTAGCACTTTAACTGGACGTGAGATTTCAGTATACTATTGTCTACTGTTCAATGGAGCAGATAAAATTGTACTGCAATATTGCTATCTGCTGAATGGCTCCAGGTTGAAAAAAGCAATCTTCATTTTACTTCCACATTCTTCTTCTTAACACTTCCCTTAATAAGGGCGTTATGGCTGTACCCTGCTAGTCCCCAGATCATTACATTCAGTCCCATAAGGACAGCTGGAGCAAGTGAGGTTGTTCAGACCATGCCACAGTTTGGGTGCTGACCCTTTCCACCTCTCCCTGAGCCCCTGTCCCAGGGATGACATCGGGAGTGATCAGAAAGACTTTTGTTTCAGAAATATCTCCTAGAGAAATACAGGCTAGACCAGTCTTCTTCTTCTTTCCCAAATTCCATGTATTTTAGGAAACGTCAGGAATGGACATGGTCAAAGCACCCAGCACAGAGCACTGCCAAGTGTCCTACTCCTACAGTTTTCCTACAACTAATTTCCACCTCTTGTTCCAGCTTTGTGAACATCCTCCTTCCCTACGACGCCAAAGCCGTTGGGACACGGTTCCGCTGGTGGCAGCCGAAGCACGACGGGCTGGACCAGAACGACTGGGCCGTGGACAACGTGCTGATCTCGGGCTCGGCCGACCAGAGAACGGTGATGCTGGACACCTTCAGCAGCGCTCCCCTGCCGCAGCACGAGCGCTCCCCGGCCGACGCAGGGCCCGCCGGCAGGGTCGCCTTCGACATGGCCATGGAGGACAAAACCACAGGTAAACCTCGGTGTGGGAACGGACAGTGGTCAGAACATGGCTCCAGGCATTGCCTTGAAGCCTGTGGGAAAACCAAGGACAAAACTGTCTCAATCTGGCCTGGGAAATCACGAGGAGGAAACCAAAACAATCCCTATAAAAAATCCTTGCAGTGACTTGCAGAGCTTGCTGAACCTCTGAATCTTTGTGATGGTCACAGACAATCCCATTGCTCTAGAGGCCTTGTCTTTTGCTTTTTCTTCACAAAAAGATTTATTGTGACTTTTTTATTGCATGAATTTATTTTGGAGAATAATTTAAAAGAAAAAACAAGTAATCGAAAAGTGCTGGGTTACTCTAAGCAAATTTCTTATCCTGAGTGCCTGTTCCCTATTTTATAACTTTTTAAGATTTTCTTGAGGGAAGTTAAGTTACATTTTACAACTAAGTTTTGTAGAAGATGCATTCCTGTATGTTTATAAGGCTTAACAGCTACTAGTGCTGGGGTATACTTTGTGCAGACATTTAGGCAACACCCATTAAGAGGATCTCCCAAAATGTTCAGTGCAATAGAAGTTTGTATTTTAAGTAAGTCTCGGATCCTTACTTCTTGAATATTAAAAAAAAAAAAAAATGCTGTAATGCTTATGTAAGAGAGTAGTAGTAAGAGGTAAGAAAGTAGTAAGAGGTGCTTTCAGCAATAAATGTGATAAATGTAATACATATTTACATGGGACCAATGGGGTACTGACATTCTGAGGAGCAATACTAAATAATTCTCATGTAGGCTGAAAAATAAAGCTATGAATCACCCTTTGTGGTTGACACTACTCCCTGATTAATTTATATTGTCACTGTATATTACTGACATGGCCATTTATTTTCTAGTGAATGAACACTGGTTATTCCATGATGATTGCTCAATTGAGAGATTTTGTGATTCTCCTGATGGTGTCATGATCTGTGGGAGCCACGATGGCAGGGAGGTCTATGCAGTCACCCACGACCTGACTCCTACAGAAGGCTGGATTATGCAGTTCAAGGTAAAATCTGTCTGTAGTATAATCATTCAAAACCACATTTTGTTCCAGGTATAAGTAGATCTTTCAGGAGGAAGGATGATGTATAGGCCTACTCAGGAGCCATTCCCTGCTGGGAAAAATGTTGTTATTAGGCCATCCTCATTTGTCTCACTTACTTTGTGTTGGTCAGCTTTAATACCAGAGGCTGTTCTCAGAGGTGACACAGTCCTCTCTTCCAGCACTGCAGTTTCATGGACATCATATAATAAGGATATTGCACACCTCCCAGGCACCTATTTTGTAACAGCTGCTGGTGAGGGAAAAGTAACTCCACAGTAGTTCACTCTGCTCCTGTGCTGTCATGCATTCACATCTTACCTGCACTCAAACTGGCCTTTGTACACCCCTTTACCTAAATGAAGGAAATAACCCAGCAATATATGGAAATTGCAAGAACCCTTTGCACATCCATCCATAAAGGTGATCTCCCTAATCTGTGGCCTTCTCTGAAATATTCAAATCTCAAGTTGTATGGGAAGGGGATATTAACTTTATTTGTTATGGGGTACTGGGGTTTACGGTATGAATGTCAAAATCTGGAAATCCAGAAAAGAAGAAAACAAAATTCACAATATGGTGTCTGTTCTCAGCCTTGAGAATATTAAGGAGATCTGCAGGTGACTGGTGGTACCATACAGGTACCATACCAGTGCCATCATTTCAAGCAAAATTCTGCAGTCTGTTTTCAGGTTCAAACAATTTTTAAACTCCCCCACCACAATTATTTCTTAATTACCAATGGTCTCTTCTTTATTAGGTTTCTGTTGGATGTAAAACCTCAGAAAAACTTGCACAAAATCAGGTCCATGTGCAGTACTCCACTGACTTTGGCGTTAGCTGGAGTTACTTAGTACCTCAGTGCTTACCAGCCAATCCAAAATGTTCTGGGAGTGTCTCACAGCCATCTGTCTTCTTTCCCACAAAAGGATGGAAAAGAGTAACTTACACACTGCCTGAAAGCCTTGTGGGCAAGTAAGTATGAATTTGCTACTCATTTTGTCTTGGATTGAGTACCTTGCTGGAAAGACAACAGGACATCTGTCTTAATTTTCTTTCAAGGAAATTGCAGAATAGCAGCATTCATGCTCATGACATTATGGGTATGTAAAAAAAAATCAATTTCAGTAGATACTTCCACTACTTGTGGAAGCTCAGGAGATAATACAGTCATGCATATATTGTGTTTAATAACCTTTTTTCAATTGAGCAAAGTTATTTTATGCATATGTTTGTGTTCTTCATTCCTTTGTATCTAGTCCCGTGAGGTTTCGGTTCTACCAGAAATACTCAGATATGCAGTGGGCCATTGATAATTTCTATCTGGGCCCTGGTTGTCTGGAAAACTGTAGAGGTCATGGAGACTGCCTGAATGAGCAATGCATCTGTGATCCTGGGTATTCAGGTCCAAACTGCTACCTGACCCAGACACTGAAGGTAATTTTATTGCATGTTTTAAAGAATGAATTTTGGCATGTATTTGACTGGGAGGGAGAGAGAGGAGAGATTGATCTCATTGGAAATTTAGTTTTGGTTCCTATCAGCCTGAAGATAGTCAAATCCATTTTCAGTCCTTTTATCAGGGTTGTTTTTTTTTTAAATATTACTGCATTATTCAAGAATGGGTTTGTTGCTTTGAAAATAGCAATTAGCCTGAAAAAGATGTGATAAAGTTCACTGTTCATCTTTTAATCATCCTTAGAGGATGTAAATCACCCTTGCACATAATGGTTGTATTTGAACAAAATAGAACGATTGTCTTTACTGTGAAAGAGCTTACTGCTCTTAAACAAGCAAGTGGACGCTAGTTAGATATTGCTAATTTAAAAGTTAAAAATAACTAAGTTGTCAGTTATCATGTCATTTGAATTATTATAACCTGCAGGTTTTCATCTGAAATACTAACTACATGAACAAATAGTATTGTCTATTTGCAATTTTTAATTAGTAATGTATCCATCATGTTAAGGACACTTGGGATAATGGTAGCAATTTTAGGGGAGTCTTACTGCTAACTCCTTAATGCCAGGATTGCTAGTTTTGCTAAGGAAAGATATAGAATATTTTTTCTCACACGCATACAGAAGTCCCTCACTGTTGCCCTCTGGTATCAAAACCTTGCCACACAAACTCAATATGTTCATTCATCTGCACATGCCAATTTTAATTTACTGCATTACCTCCCAAGTATGTAAAAATCCAGCCCTAATATATTTTCACATTTAGCCAATTCAGTTCAAGTGGCCAAATATTCAGCCAGAAGTGATTATGTTCAGTCACCTTGAGAAAAATTTACAGTGTTCTTGAGCCCTTCAAAAGTGATTAGGTTGGTTCCAGCTGCGGTTACCAAAGACTTAAAATCTTATTTACCTGTGCTTCATGTTAAATGCCTTACTTACAGACCTTCCTGAAAGAGCGCTTTGACAATGAGGAAATTAAACCAGATTTATGGATGTCCTTAGAAGGTGGAAACACCTGCACTGAGTGTGGAATTCTCGCAGAGGACACAACTCTGTATTTTGGAGGTGCAACCGTGAGGCAGGCTGTCACTCAAGACCTGGACCTGCGGGGGGCAAAGTAGGTCATGGTTCCATGTCATTGTCATGGGGAACTCTGTCATACACTGGCAAAGCAGCAGGCAGCATAGCTGGTGGCTCAGGGAATTCCTAGGCCACCACAAGAATAGCACTACCTGAGGCAGACACTGCTGAGATTATGATTCTCAGAGTGCTGAGATTGTGATTCCCAAGGTGCTGATACTGTCAGATGAATCACAGAGAGCAAGGCTCACCCTAGCACACTGGAAAGGATCTGACATGTCCAGGTGAAGCAGTAGGTCCCTTTGTCCAGAAATGTCCTGGAATCAGCAACTTTTGTCCTGCAAAGAGGTAAAACACCAGTCACCAGGGCATCACTCGTGGAGGCACCAGCCATGTCTCTCACTGAGTTCAGAGCAGAACCTCTGCTGGCTGTCCTCTCTTGGGTGCCCATGCAAGATCCATTCCACTTCTATGCTGTTGGAAAGGATGACTTATCAGGATAGCAATGGAATTCTGTCAGTTTAGACAAGCTAGGGAAATTATGTAAACAACTTCAGGATCATTTTTCTTGACTATATGGCTTTAATGAAGCCACACACTGACTTCTGAAATCCTGCAAGTTTGCTGAGTCTCAGGAAGGAAGAGGCCTCCAAGCTCATGCTCAAAGCCAGGAAACACTGAATTCAGCCTCGTTTGTCCAGGACTTTGTCTCTATGGATCTTTAAAAACCTCCAAGAACATAGATCCTACTGTCTGTCTGTACTGGAACAATTGTACTAGTGCTCTGTTGCTCTCAGAGTGATTTTTTTTTCTTTTTTCTTTTTTTTTCCCTGTTAAATCCATTTAGAATTTCCTATTTTTTCAGTGTACGAACACTGGTTCTGACCTCTGTTTCCAATTATTCCAGTGTCCTCCACCGACTTTGCTTCAGTTTATCAACTTCTTTTATGTCCTTCATGGATACAAGGGCACCTTAACACATGATGAGCCCCCATTCCACCAGGACTCTCAGGGAGCTCTAAGCAAAGCAGCTCCCATCCAGTCTGTCCCTGGCTGGTACATTTGCAGCAGGTTACTCCCTCCCAGGGGCAGTTCTTAGCTGAATTCCATGAGGTTTCCATGAAAATTACTAGACAGTGGTTTTGGAAACTTTTGCAGCACTTATGCATCAACGTTACTTGCTTAAAAATGCTGGCATCTGAAACAATTTCAGCATGTCTGTCAACAGAAAGCAACCTCTGTTTGTGCAAGTTTAACATATGTGATTGTATACATTTATTCTTAGGTTTCTACAGTACTGGGGGAGAATTGGGAGTGAAAACAACATGACAACATGCCACAGACCAACTTGCAGAAAAGAAGGAGTGCTGCTAGACTACTCCATTGATGGAGGCAAGTACATACTGTATTTACAGCTGGGCTGCAGTCTGGTTCTGTATCCACAATGAATACCTGAGAAGTTGTCAGAGATCCAAAATAAAAAGCTAATTCTTAATTGTAAAGATATTTTTGTCCATGTAAAGATTTTTTCCTCATCTAAAATTCCCATCTATTGCTCAGAAGTTTTCCATAATCTTCCTGCCTTATTTCAGTAATCAGTTACTTCCACCCAAGTTGATAATTTCTTTTTACAATTACAAGATTACTCTTGCAGTGAGTAACAGTTGTCAACTAACCTGAGAAGTTAAGCAGACCATTGCTGTTACTTTTTACTCCCCATTATCTTACTTTAATCCTTTAGAAGATCCTACCACATGCTTGGTTTTATTACTAAACCTGCATCTTTTCATTCTAGGGATATCCTGGACTCTGCTCCACGAGATGGATTACCAAAAGTACATCTCAGTGAGGCATGACTACATCCTCCTCCCCGAGCGGGCGCTGACCAACACCACGCGCCTGCGCTGGTGGCAGCCCTTCACCCTCAGCAACGGGATCGTGGTGCCCGGCCCCGACAGGGCACAGTGGGCTCTGGACAACATCCTCATCGGGGGGGCAGAGATCAACCCCAGCCAGCTGGTGGACACCTTTGATGATGGTAAAACAGGCAAAGCTGCTCATCTGTTGTCTGGCGTTATCTGTTCCTATCTTACCTGAGCGCTGTGAGCTTGCAATCAGACTTTCTTTTATTTTAACTCTGCAAATTTTTCATTTTGTAGACTAATGCTGTTTATATGTTATTCTTCATGCTATTAATAGAAATGTGTAAATATATATATACACACACATGTATATTCAGATGTATATATATACACATGTATATACACTTTTTTTTTTACTTCAGTCCAACTAATTTCATTTAAATTTCTGGTATTATGCTTTCATCTCATTATATTTTTTAAAGTACTATCTATTATTTATATATTTTAATTACCTCTCTGGCAATGAATTTATTATGTCTCTTTGTAGCTTACTGTGTGTCATAACAGATAGCATAAATGTAGTGTCCATATCACTAAAGTACTCTATCTAGTGATTCTGTGGATTCATTGCTAAGCCTTGATGTTTACCAAGACAATGCAGTAATTTTATTTAACTCATCTTAATAGAAGGGACCTCTCATGAAGAAAACTGGAGCTTTTACCCTAATGCAGTCAGAACTGCAGGGTTCTGTGGAAATCCATCATTCCATCTCTACTGGCCAAACAAGAAAAAGGATAAAACACACAACATCCTGTCCTCCAGGGAGCTCATTATACAGCCAGGATACATGATGCAGTTTAAAGTAAGAAATGTTCTCTCTCTCCAAAGTAAAGAACGCAATGAAAATTCATCTAATGTGTCTCCAGAAATTATTCTTCTTCCAACTAGGATGCTCAATTGGATGAATAATTAATAGTAACTTTTTACTAGAAATTAAAGGAAAATATGAAGCGTAGGTAATGAGAAGCAGAAAGGCAGAATGAATGTAAAATGTCAAAATATTCTGACTGTCTGTATGCTTTTGGGGTTAGTCAGAAGAATTGGAAGTCTAATACCTTTTTCCTGAAATGACTGGATCATCAGATACAGTAGGAATTATTTTCTAAGGTGGGAATAGATGCCATGCAGAATAAGTTATTTTTCCCTAATTTGTGAAGGAACAGAAAAGGTAGGGGAGAAGAGAGCTGGAGAAGAGAGTCTTATGGAAAATGAAAGTGTGTTTAAGTAGCAGTGCCCCTTCTACTTCCTTGTGTAGAATGGCAAATGACCTAAACCATCAGAGAAACATTTCTGAGTATTTTAATTTGATTTAAGGTAGAATTCTACACAGAGCCAAAGGCAACAAGTTTTCCAGAAATGTTCTTGGCCATTCCCCAAGCACTCTGCCTTAAATAAACCAGGAACAAACATGAAAGTACAAAATAGAAATCCATTTTTTCTAATAGCAAGAAAGTACAAAAAGTTATCAAAATAGTAATCCATTTTTTTTATTATGGCTTTTTTATTGCTCTTCTGTTTGCCAAGATAGTTCCAGAATTTTCCATCTGCCACTGATCAATACTTCTACCTTTTCTCAATGTCACTGCCTATTTTATATTGACTGTCTAATAATCTCTAAAGCACAGCTTCCCCACTCAGCATGCCAAAGAAGTTATATACAAGCGGAGTCACTTAAGTTTTTCACTACTGAATGTCAAGACTGCCTCCAAGATGCTTATTTTACTCAGCCTATCATCTTTTTCCTCTATTTTAAGACCAAAATTATGATAAGCCATCAGCATTTAATAGTTCATATTACTAAACTCTTAGTGAAGAGTTTTTCTTTCCTGATCTTCTCTCCATTTTTCTTCACCACTCACACCAAAGATTTTGTTTCTAAACTAAGAACTCAGCTCTAGTATGGCTTCCATTTGGTTTTGAAATTTAGCATTGTATTATCTAATCAGTAATGTACACTGAGTACTGTAATTCTCCTGCTGTAACATGGAACAAATATGTCTATTGTTTTAAATATTCAGAATAATTCTGTTCCTAAATTAGACTGATTTAAAGTTTATGTCCACATGTTTATCATTATGAATTTTAAATTTCATACATGCTTCACTTTTGAAAATGCCAAAGAACTACCATATATTTTGTTTCAGAAACAATGTTTGTTTAGATATTTAAATTGGACTTTAGAAATGAAGTGTTAGGATTATGTTAGGAAATCACAGTAGCAAGGAAGTAAAATTCTTTAAGTGAAAACAGTATCTGAAGTACTGTGTCTTTTGTTTTCTATCCACTTTTGATGGATTTTGCCCAAATTCTAAGTTGACAATCCCTCATACGCTCAATAAAGAAACAAAAAAAAAGGAGAACATAACTTGATTATATATCACTTTAAATGTCTACCTGACTTGTTATAGCAGTGGATTTTATTTGTGCTATAGATCGTGGTTGGCTGCGAGGCAAATTCTTGTGGGGACCTCCACTCAGTGATGCTGGAGTATACAAAGGATGCCAGGTAAACAACAGCAGAATACACAGACCTGAAAAAAATAGTGTGACATTAAAAACGTAGGGAGCTTCTATTTATTAAAGCAATTGCTTTGCTATTCATGTTGTAACAACATCTGAACAAAGCCTGTGTGCAAGCACTGGGATTTCTCTACATAACTTCCATAAACTCTCTCTCTAATTTATCCCAGATGTTGACAGATTCATGGCATTGAGCTTGTAGTTACAGTCATAAACATGTTCCTGTTACAAATGTGCTCACAGGAAAACACATTTGCAGGAAACTCTTTTAGTAGCATACAGGACCAACTGTAACGAAGTGGGAGTTACTTAACTCCAAACTGATCTTTAACTAGCTAACAATAACACTGCCTCATGCCCTGAAGAATAGCACCATGTTATAATTTGTAAAAAATGAAGGTATGTTCTGTGGGTGATAATGTAATAAATTCTATTGGGACTCTTCTGAACACTGTAAGAAAGAGGCTAAGGAGCAGCTCCTAAATAAATCCTCCTGTCAGTCAGCCCAGAGCAGCTATATGTACCACACTGCTGGGAGTACCACCGCCAAGGGCTCCACAACACACAAACATCCTCCCTGGCTGCACCTGTGCTTTGGCCTCTCACCTCTTGTTTATTCGTGGCTCCAGAGCATGGAAACTATTGCTGACAATCTTTTGTGTTTGTTTAGTAAGACAGGCAATGTCATGACCCTTAAAAATAATATATTTTCCTTTCATTATTTTTTTCAGTTGTTCTAAAATTCTTTTCTTTTTTCCTTTGCTTCCTACAGGACAGACTCATGGCAACTTGTCCAGACACACTGCCTTCCTTCCTCATCTAATAGCATTGGCTGCTCCCCATTTCAATTCCATGAAGCTACCATCTATAACTCTGTCAACAGCTCCATGTGGAGAAGAATAACTATCCAGCTGCCTGACCATGTCTCATCCAGGTAGGTTACTGAAAGGTCAGCCCACTGTGGACCTATAAAATGACAGCTGTCTTGCTGGCATGGTTTACTAGGAACAATTGGTGAATTAAAAATGATCCCTTATTGCAGATTTAGATTTGACATGTAACTAATGTTCTTCAGGAAGCTTTTTGTTAATAGAAGTCACTACTGCCAATGATGTAGCAGGGTGGTCTTTCCAGTTATTGAAAGCCCTCTCACATGACATTTGGTAACATTTGCTGCTGGTGTACTAGAACACCACTGTACACATGTTTAATTGCTATGTATCCTAATATAGTGTTTGGATTTTGATATTTGCAGTGCAACCCAGTTCAGGTGGATTCAGAAGGGAGAAGAACTGGAGAAGCAGAGCTGGGCAATCGATCATGTGTACATTGGGGAAGCGTGCCCAAAGCTCTGCAGTGGCCGTGGGTATTGCACCACTGGAGCCATTTGCATCTGTGATGAAGGATTCCAAGGTTCCATTTCTTCATTTCTCTCTTATACATCCACTACAGTCTAGCCTAGCTGAAAATTAAACTAAAAGACAAAGTGATGTATCATGTCCAAGTTCATCACTGGAATGCCTGAGTAACAAATTCAAAATTAATAATTTGTCAGGGCTCCAACTTTTCCCTCTCCTTACTCTTTCTGGATTGAGTCAGCACCCTCTCCTGTCTGGCACTGTTTGTAAAGTCCATCCAGCCTTTATTGAAGGCAGAACATTGTTACTTGATTACCCAGAATTGGCTTCCACTCCGTACTTCTCCCAAGGGTGCATCCCAGAGGATGCACAAATGGGATCCAGGTGTTGGTGACTGGCATCTGTAAGGGCCTCTGTGCCCCACCAGGACAGAGTGTTCTGCTCTAAGCTCTCAGTGCAGCTAAGCATATGCCTAATGATACCTGAGTGCCCTTGGTAAGCTCTAAGTGCTTTGTGGGAGTGGAGCCAGTGTTTAATGTTTTCCAGGAGAGCCTCATAGCTTTATAAGATCCTTTCGAGTTTTTAGACATATTTGCCTTCAAACAGCAATTTGAGGTTTCTCCTATTGGCATCAATGCAAAAAAGAAGAAACTGTATTGCAGTTCTTGAAGTTGTATTGCTGTAAAAATTAGACTCACAGCCTCAATTTTGTAAGAATGACTGCTGTATATCAATGTGCACATTTTTAATGGATCTGCTGAAATATATTCAGGCTGTTCTCACACTGTATATTGAGTTACAACCTTGAAAGTAATTACAATGACCTGTAACTCAATTTTCTCCATTCTTTCTATTTTTGTGTGTTTTACAACTTCACTGTGTCATTTTTAGGTGATGACTGCTCTGTTTTTAGCCATGATCTGCCAAGTTATATTAAAGATAATTTTGAATCTGAAAGAGTCACTGAAATAAACTGGGAAACCATTCAAGGGGGAGTGATAGGGAATGGATGTGGACAGCTGGCACCCTACGCCCATGGAGATTCGCTCTATTTTAATGGATGTCAAATAAGACAAGCTGTGACCAAGCCTCTGGATCTCACAAGAGCAAGGTAATAGTTTGAGCCTAAACAGCTTTTATTAACCATTCAAGAGAAAGGAAACTCTTCACATGTATGTGCAGCCAGGTGGGCCAGTATAGATGAGGATGGTCTGGCTGTGCCATGCAGTTGGACGTGGCTGGCAGAAAACATTAGGTTTGGCAAAATGCTTTGTGACTTTGATTTGGGAGATGGAGAATGAGGATGTCAGATGAAAAGGTCAGATGTTTTCATCATGCCCAACAGAGCACTGTCTATGTAAGCCAGCACTGACAATGAAGCTGTTGGCAAAGACTGGACACCAGACTGCCTGGACCAGTGCCTGATCTGATAAGACAAATCCCGTGTTTGTATGTGCCTCCACAATGGTTATGAATAAAGATGTTATTTAGTAATTACAGGGTCATTTCCCCATTTCAGTTGTCAGATAGAATTATATTCACCTGGCAATGAACAGGAGTATCTTTTTCATCTATTGAGCCTCTTTGGCCACGGAAAAACAAATGTAACCAGTCTGTGCTAGCTCTTAGCAGAGTGACAGCTTTTGAGGCTGGTTTGTATTTAGTTGTCCAAAGCAAGATTAGAAACAGGATGAATTGGCCAATGGGCCAGATATAAATCAGGCTCTTCTAACTTGAACACCCAGGTACAATATGATACATATTTTCAGGCACTTTCTTAAATTCAACTTTGTCCTTTTTAAACTTTTCATACACTCATTTACATGTTTGCATTTTTATACATTTCAGTTTTGTGCAGATATATTGCAAAATTGGATCCTGCCTGCAACAATATGTTATACATAGTAAACTATTATTTTGAAAGGGGAGCTGTGTTTTAAAGATGTGAGAACAGTTTGTTTTGCATTTTAAAGTAATGATTCTTGAAAATGTTTTAAGTTTTGATAAGGTAACAGCAATAAACCTAGAAATACTATTGTTCCTTTTTTGAATAATTTTGCATATTGAAAATACCTTTTCTCTCTCTGTTTTACAGCAAAATCATGTTTGTTTTGCAAATTGGAAGTATTTCACAAACAGATAGTTGCAATACCAATCTGAGTGATCCTAACACTGTAGACAAGGCAGTGCTCCTCCAATACAGTGTAAATAATGGAATTACATGGCAAGTAATTGCACAGCATCAGCCAAAGGACTTTATACAAGCCCAAAGAGTATCTTACAACGTTCCCTTGTGAGTACACAGTCACATTTCATTACCTCTAAGTGCACAAGTTACATTTCTGCTAAAAAATAACCTATCTTTGCATCACTGTTGAAGAAAAAGCTGATGAGAGGGTAAACAAAGAAGAAGACTTAAGAGGAAGGCTGATTAAAGAATTCCAGGCTAGTGTTTATCAATGCACTTAAAAGAAAAAACAGAAAGAACACTTGTTTTGAAGATAAGGGGAAAAAATTCCCCCTACCTGTGTGCATTTTTAACTATTAAGTGTTTTACATGTACAATGTGTTGATGTTCAGTGACATAGAAACGATTAGACTTTGCTCTCAGTTCCTGTCTGGGGATAGGTAGGGATATGCAAAAGACCAAGAGTGTGGAGCTCTCACAGGCTCTTGTGTTTGTGTGGCAGGGAGGCACGAATGAAAGGAGTCTTACTGCGCTGGTGGCAGCCCCGTCACAACGGAACAGGTCATGATCAGTGGGCTTTGGACCACGTAGAAGTCGTCCTGTGAGTATCGGCTTCACCTCATCCCACCCCACCTCAGAAAGCACTGAACTTTCTCCAGCATGACATGAGTATTAAGCTCATTAAGAACCATTGTGGCCCAGTGAATCCTTTCTCAAAGGGAAACCTTAAAAATCCTATCTTTCCTGATGCTCTGCCCTGACTTCAACAGTCAGTAGTTAAGATGGACACAAAGTGTCACAGCAGGGGGGTGTGTTGTGCATTGTGGAAAAATGCAGGAGGGAAATGGGGGGCTTTGTCACCTCCAAGTATTGCTGTGGTCCCGTAATGCAGCAATGACTTTAAAAACTATTTTGCTGGGACATAAGAAAGGATATTCCTCTTCAACACTGTGCTGCTATTTAAGGCTGATCTATATCCTTTCAAAGATAAAAAAGATTCTTTTGTATCGTTCATTGCACAAAGTAATGTTGTTGTGCCTCTTAAAAATTTGTGTTAGCAACTAATGCCTTATTCATTTCCTTTTTTTAGTAAGAAGGATACTGTTCAGAAACAGGGTTCACTATATCAGGTTCCTATGGTCCGAGCTCTATATTCATCCCCTTGTCAAGATTTTACCAAGCCTGCACCCTCCTGATTCTCCCATTCTTGAGATGGGTTTCGCTGGCAGCTAACCCGTTTTTCCTGTGTTGCATCACGAAGAGATGACCTGCTTTTTCTCTAACAATTTAGTTCCAGTAGAACTGAAGTGCTAGTGGCTTCCCGGGCAGGAACTCATCGCTGGCAGTGGTCGGCAAAGAGAGGCGAGCCTGCTCCATAGATAGGTTCAAACATTCTTTTTATTGAACAATTTAAAAACAAACCATGAAGAAATTAGGCTTAGATAACCTCCAGACTGTGTAATTATAGCTATGAGGTTTCTGAATTAACAGAGGCACTGCAAATAATGTTTTTTAACAATAGCAAAGTGAATTGTCTGATTGCTAGTTAGTCCTGTTCTCCTTTCCACCAAGAAGCACCAGCTTGCATGGCACTCATACCAACCCCAAACCAAACTGGTCCCAACACTGAGTTACTGTACACCCTCCGCTGCTTTTACACACCTTGCTGGGCTCTGCTTCCATAACATTAAGCTTAAAACTGGAAGGAACAGAGGAGAGAGATGGATATGATTCCTGTTTTAGTTAGTCAATGGCTTTATAATACTGCATCAGGAAAGATATGGAAGAGTATGAGCCTGCAGGAAGTTCACTGGGTTTAGGAAGCCATGGAAATGGGAACTGGTCATTCTGAAACATTCATATGTCTTTCTACCTTGCAATTAAAAATAAAATGAACAGAACAAACCATGTAAGAGAAAAAAATAAAGCATAATGTTATCCATCAATCCAAACACTGAATTAGGGGCCATAAGTAGGAATAAAACAGAACTTTAAAAAGTTATTCTGAGGCTGAAATATGGAGAACTTCTCTGACAATGATATCTGCCAGGCTGTAGACTAGACGCACAAGTTGAATAGTAACAACAAGTCATATGAGATATGTTATACTAGAATGGCCATAGCAAGTGGCCATCACACCTTAGCAAAAGAAAGAACCAAGTGGGCAGAGTGTCTCCTCCCTTTTAGTCCTGTTAAAGAGCTTTAAGGCTCTTCTGAAAATTGCCCTAAATATCAGGCTAGAGACAGAGGATTTCCACTCTGTTCAAGTGACATCTGGTACAATCCACAGAGAAAGACAGACCAAACTGGAGCTATTTCTCCCTTACCAAGTCCTGTGAAACACAGTGCCATGACACCTTATTTCCCCAAAGGCCAGATATAGAGTTCCAGTCCCTGCTAACTACAATACATGAGACATGCTGCTCTCAGGAAGGGCAGAATTACATGCCATGGTGCTTCTGGTTCCTATGCTGGCATGTGCCCAGACCTGACAGGTGCCTTTAACTTCTCTCTTTTGCTTAAGTTCTATCTGCACATTGTAATTCATCAAAATATTCTTTAGGCCTCCTCAAATTCATTTGGAATAACCTGCAACTTCCTTATCAATAAATATATTGATAAGGAAGTTGCAGGTTATTCCAAATGAATTTGGAATAATAAACTCTCACCCGGGTTTTTCTGTAGCTCTGCTACTTCACTTGGCCACCTCACACTGATCACTTTACCCCTAGCACTTCAGTTTCTTCCTCTGTTAAATGATGAAGACACTCAGTCACCTCCATGGAGTGCTTCAGGGTATCAGAAGGGAGCCTGGATCACGATCTGTTAGTAGTTACCCTAGATGACCCTGCACATAACAGGGCTACCAGAAATAACACTGTGAGTATTAGGGATAGGGCTTGGCTTTCCTTCTTAATATTCCTTCATTTTCTGATGAAGGGTACAGAAGCACTGCCTGCTCCTAGGAAGAGCAAGCTCCCTTTCCCAGGCAGCTATCCAGCAAGAGGTGAGGAGCAGAGTCCTCTGGGTCCTCTTCCTTCCCACCAAGATTGCTGGGGAGAGCTCTGTGTGCAATATCCACCCCAGGGCTCTCAGTCAGGGCTGCAGAGAGGTACAGCCTGAACTTAAACCATTTGCCAGGGTTCTGTAATTACAACTTCCCATTAATTCTATTGGGAGTCATTGGAGAGTTGGTAGGCTTCTCTCTGGCTTATTCATCCCAAAGCTGGGATACTTTAGGAAACGTCTGTGTCTCCTAAATTGGAAGTAATTTCTGTTGGAACTCTGGCCTGGTCTCAAAAGGCCATGAACACCCCTGGATAAAAAACATTGATGGTCCATGTCCAACAAAGTCTATATTTAGTCCTCTTAAACCCCAGCATTCCACCACCCACCTGGATGAGACCCCATACACCTCTCCAGAGCCATCAAAATTAGTCTCAGTTGGCCCTGGTTTCAGTCCTATATTTTCCTGTTTGTGACCTGTGCACCCATGTTGATGCACAGCAGGCAAGCCTCGACCTGTGAGGTGTTAGAGCAAGGAGCCAACCTACACTAGGCGGTGTGGTTTGGGACATAGAGAAATTCCTGGCTTTTCACACATCTCCTCTTGTGTTTGCTTCACTACCCTGAGGGCTGACAGAGGTCTGATTTTCCCAGCCTACATGTTGGTTTGGCTGCCTGAACCCCAGGTGCACACCTGGGTGCTGTGCCAGCTTTTCTTCAGCCCTCTGGCAAGGGAGCCATGCTCTCCTTGAGCAGACTAAGGGCTGCAGTAAGAGGGCAAGCAGGGAAAGCACCTGCCAGCAGGGAGAGTTGATCTGTAGGGATGTAAAGCAAATAAGAATTTTCTTGATTTTATTTCCTGTCCAAAACAGAAGATGCCCCTGCTCCTCCCTACAGTACTCACCCCAGGGAGATATCTATGAATACATGCTTTCATGGCCCAAATCTTCTCAGCAATCCAAAGATCTGAAATTCTGTCACAGGCCTAGCTGCCAAGTCACAGTGCAGTTACTGCTACAGCTGATGCACAGCCAGGGTCATGACACTGTTTAGTTCAACTGATTTCAGAGTCAAGGGCCACCACCCTCTCACCACCCATTCCTTCAGGATGCCATTTCTTTGATTCCTTTTTGTCCCCAAGAAAATTGCTGTGGGGAAAAAATCAACCTGCAGATTATACATGCATGCAAAATACCTGACAGTGATAAAAAAGGCCAAAGATGGCTTTTATATCTTACTTAAAATCATTCCACTTTTGAATGAACTATTTGAATCACTCAATAAAAAAGCAGCATTTTTAAGATAGTGATGCAGCTGCAAATGGTGCTTAAATTGAGCACCTCTTTTAAACAGGTGAAACCAAATACCTGTGTTGATAATGTTTTACATTAAATTGATCTTGCTCACTTAACAACATTTGATGTCTGTCCTGTGGTGAGGAGAGGATACAAATTATTAAGTTGTCCACTCCCTTTTATAGCTAGTGCTGATTATTCCTCATTAGTGCAGCATTTTTTTCTCTCCGTTTGTAAAGAAAGCTTTGGGCACAACTCTCATATGTTCCATGTGGCTCTTCTTAGGATAAATAAGTATTTTATCCCAGGCTTAGGAAAGAGTGTTGGTCTGTGCCCCTTACTTCTGCCCTAAGAAGAGCCCATGTCCAATTCTGCATTTCATTTGCACATTGTTTTTCTCTGGAAGCACAGCTCTCAGCCTGCCCACTGCACCCACACCTCACACTTCTCTGCATGTGCATTACACAACTGCCATTTCTTTGTGTATAGGGCAGGCCCTTAGCGACATCTCATTAACTTAAGTCAAAGTCAAAGGTACTGAGAAATAAAAGATAATTATAAGATGAACACTAAGGGTCTGATATTGTTTTCTTTACCCCAAAACTTGTTATGTGATCCAAATGAATTTACGTTGTGCAAGGAATGTAAGAAATGTTATCCCCACCTACTATTTTATGGTTAACTGAATAACAGAATGAATCCCTCCATAGCCATCACTCCATGCTCTTCATTCTTGAGATATTCTCACATTTTTGGCACAAATGATTTAGTGAGAAGTTATATTGCATTTGGTGCAAAGAATGTTTATCCTTATTTTGGAATAAATAAATACAAATTATATATTCTAGATTTAACAAGAAGTGCTCATGTGGAAAAGCATTTTCATCAGCTTCCTTTTTTTAGTAAAAAGCAAAGATTTGAAAAATGCATTTAAATTAATTATCAACATATTTATGATAAAGAACATAAGTAGTTCAAACATTAGGTGACTACCTGAATATTCACAACATTTATGCCAAATTTAATATGATGCGGTTTGTGCTTCTATTACATTTCTATTATGTTTCTAAAAAGTGCATGCTGAATTTTATAGAAAATAAAAATCTAAATATTGATTTGAAATCTGAGGAAATAATTTGTTCAATTTTTATTTTCAAAAGAGACGAAAAGTCCTATATTGCCTCTAAACCTCATCAGGGTTTTATGACTAATCACAGTGCTGCATGCATTGAAAGGCATTTTCTAACTTGTGTTGTATTTCATTGTTTGCTGTCATTGGTTTTACACTAGAATAAGGTAAGTACTTTCCCTGAATCAGTATTAAATGTATGTTTCTGTTACAGCTACAGCTCTTTCACAAAGTTTTGTCAATGATGGGTTGGTAGAAAATCATTTATACTCTGAGATGTGCCACATAGCTCCTGAGAGCCCTGACCTGCAGTGCTTCCTCAGTGAGCATTGGGGGAAGTCAAACTTAGCAGAAATTGTTCTGTAGATTGTGCCATACTGCAGTGAGAATTTCACCAAGGCCACAATGGGAAGGACTTCTCCTTCTGCTTCTAATCGGGTACAGTGAAAACTGGCAGTGGAGGGTATCTAGAGCATTGCAGGGGCAGCCAAGGGGCAATTCCCACTTTTTCCCACTCTAATAAATGACCACAGAGATGCTGCCAGAGTCAGGCAGTGTATGTCAGTCAATCTGACACATAGCCACACCTGCCCCTTAGACACAGAATCAGTGTCTCCAGGTAGATTTTCATTTCATGTAACCCAGCTGCTCTGTGCTGTTGCAGTTAATAGATACCACTAACCAGTATAGTTACAGAGCTCTGGGTTCAAGTGTGGACTCCACCAAAGCCAATATTTGCCACTGATATGAGCCCTCCAAACTTCAGTCAAAGCACATGTCCTTTTTCATTATAGTTCCTGCCTAACAAAGCATTTGTAATTCAGCATCAAAATTTATTCCAAACCTAATCTTGAGGGACATACCTTTGCTGTATTCTAAGCCTTTTTTCATGTTTAATTTTGTTATCCAAGTATTTTTGTTTCTGTTTTGTTCCTGTTTTGTGCCCCGTCAATTAAAAACATGCAAATAATGAATGACATTTCTATTTACTGGGATTATGTACTGCATATTTTTCATTCCATTAGGCGTTTTTCCATTTTCATAAACTTTAAATTGCAGCCTTGTGCTTTAGGAAATATACAATAAACATAATGCTCTACTAAAGACTAAAGAGACTTTAGTTCAGAGAGACTCTTTCTCATAAATTGCTTTACTGTAGGTATTTTTTTGAACCCTAGATAATTTTGTCTTTGCTCTTCTATATTGGCAGCATATTGCTTTCATCCAACTAGCACAACTCCAGGTACTTCATTGGAACATTTTTTAGGGTTTCCTACACAAATTCAAGAAGTATTTTCTTCTGTTTATTTTTTTAGTAGTGCACTCAAAACTGTCAAACATATTATACAGCAGTCACTTCTGTTAACTGTTTTTTTGCTTTTTCCTCCATCAGTAATACACAGATAATTATTTTGGATCTGAACTTCTCTGATTGACTGATGGTTCAGTGAATGCACAGAAAAGACAGAAAGTTCAGCAGGTGCTGACAAGTCTATTACACACTCAAAATGCAGCTTTCAAGTTGCCACTGATTCTAAAAACAACATCATTCATCATGGAAGGGTCTATTCCTAATATAGCTTGATGTTGTCCAGCATTTTGGGTGTTCTGAACAACCAAGCCTTTAATCATTCAGTAAAAATAAAAATTAAAATTAAAAACATTACTAGTAGTATTGAAAACACTTTT
This sequence comes from Zosterops lateralis, assembly GCF_965231275.1. Lineage (NCBI taxonomy): Eukaryota > Metazoa > Chordata > Aves > Passeriformes > Zosteropidae > Zosterops > Zosterops lateralis. The sequence continues at coordinate 61,634,455 of NC_139765.1, forward strand.
GCATCCACCAAATGCAAGGAATGTGTAAGTACTCTTGCGGACTATATTATATAATTATTCTTGTGATTTTAGAAAGCACTATTGATCTCTCTTATACAGTGCTTGCCTCCTGTGTAAAATATATAAATACATAAAATATATAAAATTAATTCAAAAAAATAAATATAGACCCACTCTGATTTTGTGGTACAATATAATACAATACTATAATGCATAGGGTATAAATATTTACCCATGGAAAGAATAAAAACCATAGTATTTCTACAGCAGGCATAAAGGTTTTTATGTGGCATCCAATCAGTAGTTGGAAAGTCTCACGTCAGTGAGGACATGTTTGAACTACATTACTGCAAGGAAATTACATTAATGCAAAGGAAAAAAAGCATTTAGTTCCTGATAATTTTGGTTTCTCTTATTTTTCACATACTGCACTGCTATGGTGTTCAGTGTAAGACATAAATATGTGCTTCTTTCTAACACCTTGATCATCTTCCAATGGAACAAAATATATACATAAAAAAGTAAATCTTTTCTACATTACTAGGTAAGCATTTCTTTGTTCCTTTCTTCAATTCATTGTTTTCTTTTTTTTTTTTTTTTTTTTTTTTTTTTTTTTTTTTTTTTCTTTGTTCATTGTTTTAAACATCTTCACCATCCCTTTAAGGCCAGATACAAAATGGTTGGTCATTTGAAGCGAAATAAAGGCCAGGTGCACAGAGCAGTGTCCAAAACGAGTCCTGAACATCTCTGCTGAGCTGTTGCTGAACATAAGCAGACCAAAGGCAGGATAGAAAAGGCTCCTGGACTAAGGACTGCAGTTCAGCATGTGCCCCATCTGTCCAAGTCTTGCCCAAGCTGAGGCTTGCCAAACTAAGCTCACTCCTAAATTTAACCAAGTCCAGAAATGGCAATTTTTTCAGCCAAACACTTTGGCAGGCTCTCTTTGGTCCCATGTACCCAGAGCAAAGAGCAAAGCTGCTTAGAGTTGGGCTGTGCTTTTCCCAGGCCCATCTGCTGTATTTTGGCTGCAGAGCAGCCTTCTCCCAGCAGATAGGTGCTCTGTCTTCAACTCATGGTTAGGATGTTCTCCTGAGAGGTGGGATGTGGCCTTGAAGGCCCTATGTCTGAGGAACCATCCACTTTCCAGGCAATGAGAATTAAGGAAAAGGAAAAACTAGAAACTTCTTCAAGCTTGACCAATGGCAGCCACTGTCAGGAGCAAGTTTGGGGTCATGATTTCCCTCCTGCCTTCATGAGTGATACACCTGGCATTGGAGTGAGGGTGACCTTCCACCCCGATGGCTTAAGGACCAGAATGAAGACTGATGTTCAGTGCTGCTTTGCACTTGAGCCTGTGGCATTAAAGTTACACAAACTCACCTCTATCAATCTCTCACACAAAACTTACAAATCAGCACAGACTTCTCCTTTTCACTTGAATAAGTCAACATTAACCCCTCTCTCAATTGCCAGATGCTCTAGAGCTTTACCTTACTTGTGACAGTGCCAAAAATTGTGCCAAGTGTACATCTGTTTTCTCTCATTGTCAGCAGGAGCTGGCCTTTATTTCATTCTTGTATGTACATTCCAGTGGCAAAAAAACCCACCAAAAATTAAAAATTGCAAAGCCTTGGAAAACTAGTTAGAAAATTACTTGGATTTGCTTGGAGGTTTATAATCTAGATTTTGACATGGCAACTATTAATCAATTTAGTCAATTGCATTCAAGATTAGCTCATGAGAAGGGCATAATTTTGTTAGATTGTTTTCTTGGATTGTTTTAGGTTAAATTAGCATACTGCAGGAAAACCTGGTTTTGCTTGTGGAGAATCATAGGTATTTTGCTAAGCGTAAATGACTCCTTTTTCCTAAGGGCCACATTCACTAAAAATAAGCTTATGCACTAGAGAGGAAAGTATGACTTACTACATTATGAGTATTCACTTCTTACTCACAGACAAAAATCACTAGTGAAAACATTCCTTGAACCCACTTGTTGACTGCAGGTCGTCACTTCACAGATCTGCCCTCTCATGGTTCCTTCTTCCCTCAGTAGGAGAAGTAGAAACCTGCATTAGGTGGGATGGGCCTTGTACTCCAGGTAGGTCTTCCAAACAAGTGTGCCTTCTTAAATTCAGCTGCAGATGGGCTCTCTTGCTTGGTCTCCTGCCAGACATGATGACGCTTATTTACCAGACCTTCCTTTCATTCTGGAAGAGGGTACACCAGGGAGGGAAACATTAATCTGAATAAAAGTGTTGCACTTCACTTCTTATATGGTAAAAGAAGAATATAATGAAGTGGAGTAAACCTGTTCTTCTGTTCTCAGCATAAAGCAGTTAATGATCAAAACCAGAAGGATAACTAGAGTATAAAACCCCCTTAGAGAAATGCTATGAAGTGTGCATACAGTTTTAGTGAATCTGGCCCTAGGCAGCACCAGGTTTCATTAGCTGAAAGATTTTAACCTTTCTCTAAGATAACTTACTTAAATGAAAGCCAAGTGGGACAGATTCTCAATTGCTTTGTACCTTTGCAGTTAAGCAAAGGGTGTGCTTCGCACCAGTTTGTACAGACTTGAAAAGTTGTGCAAGGACAAAGAAGAATCAGTCCCACTAGCTCACTGCTACAAAAGAATTTACACTATACATAAAAGACACTGACACTCTTCTCTTCTTTCACCCTTTGATTTCAACAGCACTCGCAAACAAAATTACATGATGAATTTTTCACGGCAACATGGGCTCAGGCATTTCTACAACAGAAGACGAAGGTCACTTAGACGATATCCATGAAGAAACGAGAAATTTATTTTTTTTCCTCCCAACATGTGATGTGTTGCTTTCCATTCTTTAAATCTAGCACTGCATCTGGTATCAGGACTTTTCTGCAACTGGCTTGATGAATAACTGAAAGCCTTTTTCAAGACAGAGTGTACACCACTTTTTCGCACTGTGAACTAATGAGAAGTGACTTATTTTCTCATAGGTAAATGTTTTAATGTTGATGTGTCTGTGAAAATTGTGATCTGTTGTAATATCAGTTACAGTGGCAGTATTGGAAGTAAGCAACTAATTCCGTTTAACAGGAAAAAAAGTTTAAGCACAAAGACTTTTCAGATTTTATGTTTATAAAAATCTACATGCTAAGTACAGAATTTAACATTCATTGTCACATAGTTATTTAAGTGCACTGTATTTCAGCTCTGTGTCATTTTATATGATTAAGTTATCATTGTTTGTCCTCTTTGTATTCTCTTCTACAACATGACACATTGGCACTGTATTTACTTGTTTTGTTGTTGTAATATTTTTGCTGCTGATTTTTGGGCTATTTACCTTCTTACAAAATGTATTTTAAAAAAATCATTGAAGTACCTAATCCAGAAGATAATTGCAAAAGTAGTTGTAAAGGCGTTGATATCCTTCGGTCTTATTATTTGATATGTCTGTTGGTTAGCATTGTTTTGTGGATTAAAAAAGAATGCTTGACATTAAACTTTTTTCTACTAAGGATTTGTGGATTAAGCCCCAAACAGAAATTCCCAATTCCCTGTCTAAATGTAGTCAGTTCTCTGAAACTGATTTACTTACAGTAACTGCCATTTGGTGTCTGTAGTAATGAAGTGATTTGTAAACAGTGAACGTTTCATTGTGTTCTCTTCGGTGTTTGTTTCTATTGCGGGTCATGTTTGTATCTTCTGATAAAGTTGTATCTACACCAGCAACGTTATAATGCCCCTATAGCCCTAAGCTGTCTATTATCATAAATAAAATGCTTCACTTTATGGTGAACCAAGCTAAAGATCCATGCTTCAATAAAGATAATGTCAACAAAGAATTGTGATGTTAGACTTTTCAAGCCAAGTGGGCTTTACATTAAATCATAAACCAAATTCTTCCACTAAATACCTGTATTCTAAAGCAAATGTTAATGTTATTTTTAATATTTAGCACATCATAGTTAACAGCACTTTGCAAGTAACACAAACCAAGAGATCTCCTCGTCCCACCTATGGGCATAACATGGTCCTTGGAACTGGTCCTGGTGTAATGAATGAAACAGGACCACACCAATACACATTCTCACTTTATCTGCAAACCAAAAAATGTAAAGCCCTGAGAACAAGAGTGTGGCACATAAGGAACCTTGTTCCAAACAGACTAAGGTGGCAATTCTTAGAATCATAGAACCATTTAAGGTTGAAAAAAACCTTTAACATCAAGTCCAGCTGTTAACCCAGCACTGCCAAGCCCCATCACTAAACCATGTCCCTAAGCACCACATCTACACAGCCTTTTAATACCTCCAGGGATGGTGACTCAGCCACTTCTCTGGGCAGCCTGTGCCATGCTTATCAGTGGAGAAATTTTTCATTACATCCAATCTAAACCTCACCTGGTGCAACTTGAAGCCATTCCCTCTTGTCCTATACTTTGCTACTTGGGAGAAGAGACTGCTGCCCACCTCACCACGGCCTTCTTTCAGGTAGTTGTAGAGAGCAATAAGGTCCTGCCTAGGCTTCCTTTTCTTCAGGCTAAACAATTCCAGTTACTAGAGCTTCTCATCTCAGAGAAGTATCATGTATACCTGCTGTGCTCTTACATCTTGCACTTCTGCTTCTGGCACTATATCTGTCTAAACCAGAATGATGTTTGTTACAGATCCATGATTTGAAATCACACCCTTCTCAGGGGAAATTTTAATTTTTAGGAGATTACCTAAAAATCACAGGTACCTAAGCAATGCAGGATTAAAAAAAAGTCATTCAGTGACCAACTAGTCAACACCTTGGCTTAGTCAAAATTATGTGACAGACCTTTGAGTGATCTGGAAATTTGCTGCAACAGTCCAGCCTCCTGCAAATTCACTGTACTGTTCTGGAGAACCAGTGTACTTTCAATCCCTGAATAAAAGATAATGGTTCTATTCAGAGAAATAGCAGGAAGAGAAAACATCAGGATATTAAAAAAAATATCAACCTAATGTTTGGGCAAGGGATTTTAAAATATTGTAATAAGATTTTTTGCCCATTAAACAAATAAAACCACAAGATCTAAACATTCCTAATTTTTAAGATAATTTTATTTGCTTTAATATGTCAATAGAAGGGTGATAGTTCAATCTAAAATGCATGTGCAGTTAATGTGCTTCCAGGGAATTAATTTATTTTTAAAGACTTTAGATACAATGAGGCAGTTTGCCTGACTTTTCAGGCAAGAGATCAGCATAACCAGAGAAGCTGCTTTTCACAGCTGTATTTATTTCCTTTGAATAATATATGCAATCATAACCACAAAGGAATACCACAAAGCATTTTACCCAAACTCACCATAAACTCTGCACTGGCTTTTCTCTTCCCCACTGGAAGATTCCCAACTGGTATTATCATTTGCCCTTTCCAGACTCCAGGAAGTTCTTCCTTAGACTTTTTTCATTCCTACCCCACATAGCATATACATATGGTAGACTCAGTAAATGTGGGGGTTTTTTTTATTTTTTCCTCCCATATGGCTGAAAGCAATGAGTCATCTGACATTCAACAGTTGTTAAAATAGCAAGGGTGGCACAGAGGATAATTAATGGCAATAAAAGTGCTATAAAATGTACTAATAAGCTTATCTACTGGCGTAAAACTTTTGCAGATATAACTACAAAAACTGACTTTCAGTACTTTTAGTATGCTTTATAGTCTTCCTCATTTCTCCTATCAGCTCTCTAAGCCATGTTCCAGCAAAATAAGGAGAACATAAGAGAAATGAAACAGAAGTACAGAAAAGTGAAACTCTGACGTGTTGGAGTTCCTGAATAAACAAAACCTGAAGTTCTCAAAATTTTGCCTAAATGTTTTTCTCTCAAGCTTGCTTCATCCAAGGATGATAATATTTTCTTAATAGGAGGATTCAATATTTTTGAAGGTCCAAATCTGGCTTTGCAGGATCTTGACAATATACAGAAAAGGGCAGTAATTAAATAACACAACAAATACACTCAAGGACAAGACATTGTCAAAGAGCAAGGTACCAGCACACAAATTGGGTAAATACCAGACTAGACAACAAAACTATAGAAGTAGAATCAACAACATAAAGCAGTTTTTAAAAATGCCATTTTGCATTGCATCAGTGGAAGTGTTTATGACAAAACATAGTAAATATAAATACAGCTACCAGTGCTGGTAAAGTAGACAGCAGTTGTCAGCTGTTGAGCCCTACACTTAAATACAGATGTAAACAAGTCAAAGAGATTGCAAAGTACAGCAGCAGAAACAAGACCCTTGAATCCATGAGCTTCCAAGTAGAGAGAGTTGTTTAGTCTAGAAAGGAAAACATTTGGAAAGAGGCACGACAACATCCATAAACATGCTTCTATGTTTTATTTACTTGCTAACCCTTCAGGGCAAATGCTATTGGGTGTAAATGCTGCCACAGCATCACCTCATCATTTATCTATTAGTAGTCAACAGAGTTGGGTATTATCAAAGCAGGAAGCCAGTGCGAGGCCCCAGATAAACCCCCCTCAGATCAGCTCTGCAGTGAGGTTTAACTAGTGACTCAACACTGGAGGAACAGGAACAAGCCAGATGCAGAGGGGAGCTCCCTTCATCCTGAGCTGGCAAGGGAGCCTTAGAGCGAAACAAGGTCAGCAAAAGGGCTTGCCTATGTTAAGCATGGCCCTAAAGAGCTATTTAGGGCTGTTGGCAACCCAGAGCAGCTGAGGCCATGCAACCACTTGCAGTGCTTCAGTGAAGGAGCAGACAGAGCACCCACCACTCACAGGTGGTGGATCTGTTGCTGGAAAAAGACCACGAGGTATGAGCATGCAAGCAAGCATAGTACAGGTGACATCTGGATGAATTGTCCAGTGTTCTCCTCTGTTGCTGTTTTCTGACTGTTGCTTTTTCTTCCCCATGTTATTCCTGGTTCAGCTAAAGGGACTGAGCTGGCAGTAAGCCTAAAGACTTAGTCCCTGTGTAGCTAATTACTACAGAGCCTGATGGGGAGGGTTTTAGCTGGCACGCAGCAAGGTGAGGCCAAGTAAAAATGCTGTTCCAGGAATGGAAGAATACCATACTGGAGGATGATGATAAATGTTAGGTTTATACACTAAAACAAATGTCTTAAGCTTCTTTAAAATAAGAAGAGAATGTGGTTGTGCTTTCAAGCTCTGCTACTCAGGGGAGATTTGTGCAAGTTAGTGGCAAAGAATCTATTTCAGAAGGCTCAGCTGCTCCCCTGACTGCATCTGGGCCAAAGGCAGAACTTGGGGAGGGGCTGTGTAGTCACAGGTTTCAGGGCTACGTCTGCATTAGGATGATATTGCTGATACCATGAAGCTGGCTGATGACCCCAAGTCCCCCTTTTTCTGCACACTGATCATGCACATACACACAGCCCTCTGCTGATATCCTATAGCTCCAGGTGGGCTAGAAACAGCACATGCAAAGCCATTCAACTGGTTTATACTCACAGCTGGACACCCACCTGAGCTGATTTAAAATCACACCCCTCTCAGGGGAAAGTTTAAATTATTTGAGTACAGCCATTTTCAAGGAACTTCAGTGCAAAAAAGGCAAAATGTCACTGTGTTGGACCTCTGCTAGAATGATTGTGTGATTATGGACAATAACAAAGCTTGACATGAGTTAGGTCTCTATATAGGATGTGGGTAGCAACTAATTAACAGCAGCATTTTGAGAACCAAGCCTACTGCCACTGAAATCAGTGAGAAAATTCCTCTACATCAAATGTGTTTCACTTCATATGGAAATATCCACCTCAGCTTTACTAATTCAGCTGGTTTGACCTGTCCTAGGACCTGTGTAAGAGTCTTAATACATACTGGGGGTTTTTTTGTATTTTTATTTGCCTTAGAAAGTTGTCTCATTCTCAGCTGATCCATGAGGGTTAGGAAGTGGTGGGGAGTGAGCCAGTTGATGGAGCTCATCTGACCCATTTGGGATGTTCCATATGGGAAGTGTGTGCCAATGACCCAGTGGGAAGTGTCAGAACTCTGCACTCCCAGCCCCTCAGCTACCTCCCCTGCCCATACTCACCATCAGTGGCTGTCAGAGGAAGCTGAGAAATAACCAGCCCAACAGCTGGAGCTCCACTCCAGGCAGCTGTGAGTGCTGGATCTGGCCTTTGACATTATGCTGCTGGACAGGAGCATAAGGAGTTCCTGCTGCTCCATCCCCTGAGAGCCAGCTGAGTCCCCAGAGCTCACACTGAGCCCTCTGTCATCACACAGCTCCAGTGGCATGTGTGCCCCCTTGACTAACATTCCACAATTATCCTCCACAGGAGGGTTTTTACTGTCCTCAATTGTCTATATTGTTTATTCTGCACTAACTTTCCCTCCCTATTCTTGTTTTAACCAAAAATCTTCTTTTCATCTTGCTGCTACTGAGTTTAGCATATATTAATCCCTGTCCTTCTCCCAGAGCTGAAGAACCACAGCATCTTTTACCATTTTAGACAATGCTAGAAAGAAGTAATAAAAATAATTCTTAACTTTCGACTGTGTCATGCTAAGAAGCACACAAGAAATTAAAACCAGCTTGTATTTAAATGCAACCATTGACACAATTACTGTAACATATTCCTCAGGATTATTGGAACATTCAAAATGCTTTATACCTGGGAGGATTTTTCTAGCAGGAAATCTGCTAATCTGTGTTTGAGGCTTTCTTTTCTCCTTTCTCCTTGTGCAGGGCATATAAACACATCTTCCTGTGGTATGTTACTGCAATGTATGTTTTTCTGGGAAAAAAGCACATCAGAATTTCACTACCAGGCCACACCCTCATGAGTGAATTGCACCTGCATTCTAACACAGGCTACAGATTTCGAAGTTCAGGAAAGAATTAGGTTTTTGGATAAACAACTAAATCAACAAGCATGCCTTACCCAAAGTATCTCCACTTGATTTATTAAAAAACTATGGACATTGATCTAATACCAATATCCAACTATGACGGACAAAGACTCTCTAACAGTTTAAAGTTAGAAAGTGTATGTTTATTACGACGCCGGGCAGCGTGCGGGATCGCTCCCAGAAACACACGCGCAATTTACAGATCATCACAGGGCCTTTTATCTACAGGAGTATTGAATACACAAACTACAAATGCATATTCATAGCTCTGATACCTCCCATTCCCCGCTTCGTATGGTAATTAACCCAAAAAGCCATCAAGCATGCGTAGTTTGTTCTTTGAAATGGGTCGGTGGTCTTTTTAATGGGGTGGGGTCCCAAAATGATGAAGTAAGATTGTCTTCCTCAGCTCTGACTTTTTAACCTTTAGTGTTTGTGACAGCTAAATCCTGTTTTTCCCAGGACTGTTTGATTTATGATTGTATTGTATTCATGGGGTCTATTGATTATTCAGGATGCAGAAGCCCTAGTTTGACAGCTCCTCTGATTGATCGGTTCCTTCCAAGGATTATCAGTTCTTTCAGTCTGGCTTCTGTTAGCAAAAGGGAAGTCCTAGCTACATTATCTCAGCACTATCTATTTTGACTACAGTCTTTAATTCTTCTAAATCTATGCCTCATTTTCCCCACTTCTCCTTTTAAAGTGAGTAAATTCTTTTACTCGAAAGTGTCTTCTTCATCAATCCAATCTGTACAGCTAGTGTCTCTTAAGATCAAGCCATACGCTTTTGATAATGAGGTTAAGGCTGCTATTTGTCGTAGCATCTTTCAATTCCAAACAAGCATCACAACAGATAAAACTAAACTTATACTAACCAAAATAAGCAACACAACTATAGGGTGGACTAAGGCATTTAGTATACCAGTTGCTGTTGGAGACCACCCAAAAGGCACATCTCACTAATGATGGGATAAATGTTCCTCAAGCCTCTTAAATACTCTTTTGATGATTTCTGTGTTAGAGTTTTCTTTCAATCTGGGATGTTCCTATGGGTACAGGCAGTATTTTACAGGAGCCTGATAGGAAAAATTACATCCCTTAATTCTAACAAAATTGCAAACACACAAATTGAATTGGGTAATGCAGCATGCTGTCTTTGGACAGACACAACCTTGCCCTGTATACACCAGTGAAGTTTCTTCTTGCAGTACAGGGCTCTAGATTAACAGTTTGCTATTTTCTTTCAATTTTTTGTGCTCACATTCGGTGTTCAGAAGGGTACAATACAGTTCCCTCATGATTTAATCTTTAGGGGACTATTGGCATGTATAGTTAAAACAAAGGCTGTCACTGTACTAGTCACAGGATTATAGGTGAAATACTCCTAACTCTGTTTCTAGCACCCCAGTGAGAGATCTCTAGATGACACCTGGGGATCACAGCCTTTCTATTACAGGTACTCTTTTATTGCACACCCCTCTATTTTGAGTCTAAATGGAGGACATTTCCTTCCCATAACCCTTAGCATCTTATTTAAAGCCTTACGAGAGTAAGCATCATAAGCTTTTCTTTGGCACCTGTTTATCTCAGTCACATTGTACCTATGCAGTATTGCATTGACCCTTGTTATGGTTAACTATTAGTCCATCTATTTGTGGTTCCGAGTGAGTTTCACGGTGGTCTTTTTCCTTTTGGAGCTTTCTTCACTCGGGAGTGATGGATCTAGGCCTTCTGTTCTTTGATCTTGATTGCAGTGAAAGTAGTAAGAAGTATCTGGAATGCTCCTTCTCACTGTGGTTCCAAGAACTTTTCTGCAAAAGACTTAATTTCTAGGTTGTCTAATTTTTGTTTTGAGCTCCAGCCACATATTTCTTAATTTCTCTATTTAGGGCCACCATATACTTGTGGTCCTTTATCTGGGGATATGGTGGCTGGAACTCTACCCCCAGTACTTTTGCAACCGTGCTTTGGTTACTTCTCAGGCTTTAGCCATTCTAGTAGGCAAGGCTTCTGGCTATCCTGAAAAGGTATCAGTTAACACCAATAGGTAACGGTATCCTCCCTTTCCGGGCAGCTCTGTAAAATCAATTTGTTATTGTTGCCCAGGTCCACAGCCTTTCCCAATTTGTCTCATTTTAGGCTTTGGTGTATTTTTGGAATTAATTTGGAGGCAAAGACTACACTAACGGGTTACCTGTATCACTGTACCTTGTAACTTTCTGGCCACAATTCTTTCTTTCAAATAACTATACAAGATGTCTATTCCCCAGTGTGTTTTCCCATGTTCTCTTTGCACTAATGGCTACAACAAATAGGATGGTACTACAAGCTTCTCTTTCTCTGTCATGGCCCACCCTTCCTGATTATAATTTGCTTTTTCTGCTTTAATAAGTTTCTTACCCTTTATATTATATACTGGCTTACCTTTAATTGAAAATTTTTTCCATCTGGGATAAGTGCTACCTCAATTGTCTCATCGGGTACCTCACCTTTAGCTGCGTCTTTTGCCTCTCTGTCCGCCAGCATATTCTTCTAATTAGAGCTCACTTTTTGATGCGATCCGTGCCATCCTCTCAAGTAGCTACACAGCATCTAGCAGCTTTAGGATTTTTTTTCCAAATGACTCCGTGTGCAAGGACTATCTCAAAGGCATACCTTGAGTAAATGTCCAGCCTTCTGTGCAGAGGTGTTGGTGGGCAATGGTCCAGACTCTATTACTTCTCTGCTGATGGTAACTGCATACCCAGCATGCCTCTTTCCACTGACAACGTAGCTGCTTCTGTCAGTAACCCAGGTTTCAGCATTCTCAACCGGAGTGTCCTTTAGATCCAGGTGACTGGAGTAGGTGGTTTCGATGGTCTCCAGGCGGTCGTGGATCACTGGTTCTCCTATACTCCCGCTGAGGAAGGAAGCTGGGTTCACAATGTTAGTTACCACAATCTTAACATCGTCTTGTTAGGAATCTCTGTGGGGAGATCTAATGTCTTCCTTTTCTTCAAGGACTGCAGACATTGTATGGGACACTAGCACAGGCATCTTCTGGCCTAGAGTGAATTCTGAGGCACTCTGGCCATCCTTTAGGAGTCGTGTACTCACGTCTGGAAGTCCTAGGGCTGGAGCTGACATGACGGCCTTCTTTAGCTGGTCAAAGGCCTGAATAGCTTTCTTAACGCAGGTAAATGACTGTTTGCCTCATCAGCTGGGCTTTCTTCTGGGATCTGCAAGCCCAAAAAGTTTAGGAGGCTTACCGTCCGGTCCACTCATGTTCTCTGGACCTGGGTAGCTATTAGGAGGTCTTCTGCATACTGGAGCAACTGTTTGCAAGCTGCTCCCCAAATATCTTCTATCCACTTTGAGGTTCTCTTGTGCAAGGACCACTTCAAAGGACTCAAATGAAAAGATTTTCTGGCTGGCTTTATGGAGAGGGAGGCAAAAGAAAGCATCTGCACATCTAAAACAGTAAATGAGTTAAGATATAAGGGTTAGCAACTACTGAATACAAGCCTTCAGTTATCTTGTCAACAGCTAAGTTATGACTTGTCAGGCTTCTTTACTGGCACGATAGGAGTGTTGAAATTAAACTGACACTCCTTCAGTATCTTTAAAAAGTTTTCTTTGCCCTGCCAGCATGTCAGGAGCCTACACTCCAGGAAACACCTAATCTATTTTCTTTTTTATTATTATTATTATTTTTTTTTCTTTTTTTTTTCTTTTTTTTTTTTTTCATTAAACTTAACAGTTTTACATTCTTTACCTCCAAAATAATTTTTCTATTTTTAAATATTACTTTTGCTTTTAGTTGCTTTAGCAGATTTCTGCCCAAAAGTGCAGATGGAGCATTAGGCATATAAAAATCGATGGATTCTCTATTGTTTCCCCAGTTTAAACTTCAATGGTTTGTAAATGTAAGCCTTTTTTTAGGTTGGCCAGCCGCTTCTTTTATTATTACATAGTTACTGGTTACAGGTGTTAGGGTTTTATTGCCCCGGTGTCTTATCAAGAATTTTATTTCTTTTTTTTTTTTGTTATGGCATCAAGCAACAATTGGGATCTGGTAAATGCTGCTTGATTACAAACTTCATTTTCTTAGCAACCCTTTTCTCAAATCTCTAAATCACTCTCCATCAGAGGTACTTAAAAGAAAAACCCCATACAATTGCCTAGACACTTAATCCAAATTACTGGTTATTAATTTTTAGGGTTTCTGAAATTTCGTTTCTGGGCAGGGGAACTTTTTGAACCAGCTTTTCAATTCTTGTTCCTTCTATTCTTAAAACAAAAAGTTAGCAATATGTATTCTTTAAAACAAGGCTCGAAGCACCAGCTGTTGAAGAAAGAATTTGTGTTTACATAAAAAAGGAAATTTTTTTTTTTTTATTTAAAAGAAAAACCCACGCGATTACCCAGACACATAATTCAAATTACTGGTTATTAATTTTTAGGGTTTCTGAAACTTCATCTCTGGGCAGGGGAACTCTTTGAACCAGCTTTCCAATTCTTGTGCTTAAAACAAAAAGTTAACAATTGAAGAAAATTTGCAATCAACTTCTTATACACTGTCCCCCTTCACCAAAGCCTGTTTATGGGATAGCAATTTTTTAGGCTCACAAAACAATGGGTTCAAAAACACTCCACAAATTTTTGCACTGAGGAAAAAGCGGGGGGGTTTCTCGGTCAGGCAGTTTTGGCTCTTTTTACAATTAAAACTGTATTCCACAAACAAACAATAGTTAAAACAAACACATCAGGCTTTTCAGAATTTCAAAGATACAGCCGGAGGCGACAAATCCTGGCTCCCTGCTGGTTACCGGGACAACCCAGATGCCTGCCTGATCACTGTGATATCTCAGGAGAATGCTTGCAAAGAGCACACAAAAAAAACCACCTAAAACTTTTTTTTTTTTCTTAATAAACAATAAACAGTTTATCCACCCACAGATGTTTTTCTATTGAACAGCACACTGATTAAAATCACAGAATCAGTTATGCGGTCAGAAATTACAGCGCTCTCCGTGACACCCTCCAGTCACGGCCCAAGCACATCCCCTCCGAATTCCTTTGCTTTTCAGCAGAGATATCCTTCCGCGGATCGGCGGGGGTTTTAAAATCTCTTAAAAACAAAAACACAACACAAACTTTCACAATTCACACACATACGGTAGAAAACCCAAACAATCACAATTAAAAACAAAAACACTTACAACACAAACTTTCACAATTCATACACATACGGTACACAAATTAAGCACTAAAGAAAACCCAAACAGACACGAATACACACACATCCAGCGTTCGCGACCGCAACTCAAAACGGGACCCTGTTCACCTCAAAAATTCAGGCTAGCCTCTCAGATTATGAATTACCAAAGTGCACCTTTAAACCATGGATGGAGCTACTACGCTCCCGACATCAATAGCTCTGTGCTGCCGCTGCTTTCCTCCTTGAATGCAGCCCACAGGTGACCAGCTTTACCTGGACAAACCAAAGATGGAGCCACTACGCTCCCAATACCAGCAGCTCTGTGCTGCCGCTGCTTTCCCTCTCTGGAATGCAGCCAACAAGTGACCAGCTCTACCTGGAACACAACAACACAACAACAATACTCCTCGGAGATTCCAAAACCCAGGCCTCTGCTTTGCATAAGACGTCTCTTATGACTTATAAGCCGCCTCTATTCAAAGGTACCTTCATTCAATACATTTTTTTAAACATACCTTTTGTCCGTAGTTCCAGGAGGTTCCGGTCTTTCCCCGGGTGGACGGTAAGGTCTGAGGAGCCCTCACCCCGAAAACTTCCGGGTGGGCGCCCTGAGGGGTCCTAGACCCCACCGGCCCCACGGCCAGAAAGAGCAGTTCTCCTACCTGGCTCGCCAAAATGATTTATTAAAAAACTATGGACATTGATCTAATACCAATATCCAACTATGACGGACAAAGACTCTCTAACAGTTTAAAGTTAGAAAGTGTATGTTTATTACGACGCCGGGCAGCGTGCGGGATCGCTCCCAGAAACACACGCGCAATTTACAGATCATCACAGGGCCTTTTATCTACAGGAGTATTGAATACACAAACTACAAATGCATATTCATAGCTCTGATACCTCCCATTCCCCGCTTCGTATGGTAATTAACCCAAAAAGCCATCAAGCATGCGTAGTTTGTTCTTTGAAATGGGTCGGTGGTCTTTTTAATGGGGTGGGGTCCCAAAATGATGAAGTAAGATTGTCTTCCTCAGCTCTGACTTTTTAACCTTTAGTGTTTGTGACAGCTAAATCCTGTTTTTCCCAGGACTGTTTGATTTATGATTGTATTGTATTCATGGGGTCTATTGATTATTCAGGATGCAGAAGCCCTAGTTTGACAGCTCCTCTGATTGATCGGTTCCTTCCAAGGATTATCAGTTCTTTCAGTCTGGCTTCTGTTAGCAAAAGGGAAGTCCTAGCTACATTATCTCAGCACTATCTATTTTGACTACAGTCTTTAATTCTTCTAAATCTATGCCTCACACTGACCCAGTTCTGTGTAACAATGGCATCCAACATCAGTCCACATGAAGACTGATGTATGTAGCATTATCTATCACTGAAAATTTTCAACAAAATACATTTGTTACAGCCTGTTTTGAGTAATCAAATCTCATATTTAAAAGCAATTTTAGAAATGTTCTGATCTTGAAATTTCTCAGTTTGACAATACTGAAATTCAAAGTGCTGTATTTTGTCATGAATTCATTTACATTTTATTTAAGTTACATTTATTTAAATTCTAACAAGGGCAACCATGCCAAGGAATCATTTTAAGGTTTTCAAATAATACAGTCCTGTAGGTACCAGTTTCACATTTTTTTCATGTTCTTAGTGCCTAAGAGTTTCAAAGTTGGGGAAAAAAACTTCTACAAATTCTGTGTACAAACCCAAATCTGGGAGGTGGGAAAACATTTTTGTCTTGGGCGAGAGAGTCATTCCATCATTATGATGGAAAACATAGAAAGCAAGGACTGAAAAATAAGATCTGTGAAGGCATTTCACTACTAATTCCTGCATATTCACAGTGAAATCGATACCTACGTAGTCTTTGCGCCTCTAAAGAAATTAAAAACTATACCCGGATAGATATTTGGAAAAAATTTGAACAGTTGGGCTGGTGAGACACTGGAATAGGTGGCCCGGGGAGGTGGAGTCACCATCCCTGGCCGTGCTCAAGGGGCGGCAGGACGTGGCGCCGGGTGATGCGGATTGGGGTGACAGGGGCAGGGCTGCGTTAGCGGCTGGACATGGTGATGTTACAGGACTCCTCCAACCCTGCCCACATCCCCATTCCAGGGCTCCCCGGTTCTCTCCGAGCGGGAGGGCGCGGCCGTGACAGCGCCGGCACAGGCCGCACCGCCGGGGGCGCGCACGGCCCCGCGGCATCCTGGGACTCGTAGGCCGCTGCGGGGACGCGCCCGGCGGGGGCCGCGGGTGGGGGGGACTACGATTCCCAGGCGCGCCCGCGGCCGCGGGGCGGGAGGGGGCGGGGGCCGCGCGCGCCCCCGCGCTCCTCACCTTGGAGCCGGCGGTGGAGGGAGCGGAGCGGGCGGCGGGAACGCGCGGGGAGGTGAGCGGAGCGGAGCCGGCCGGGCGGGCGGGGAGAGCGTGGGGTCGGTGGCGGAGGGGATCTCTCCCCTTGAGCGGATCTCCCCTGAGGGGAGCGAGATTCGCCGCGAGGAGCGTCGGTGGGGTCGGGCTGTCCCGGTACCTGTGGCTGCCGCTCGGTCACCCCGGCCGGGGGTAGCCTGGGGGTCTTGGCCCGTTTTACCGCCCCCGCTCCCTTCGCTCCCCGGCGGAGCGGCCGGAGCTCCGCGTGCGGCAGGAGCGGTCCGGGGGCAGCGCCGTGTCCGGGGGCAGCGCCGTGTCCGGGGGCAGCGCCGTGCCGGCAATGTGCCGTGCCCGGGGCCGGGGGCAGCGCCGTGCCCGGGGCCGAGAAAGCGCCGTGCCGGCAATATGCCGTGCCCGGGGCCGGGTTGTCGCCGCCCCGCGCCCCCCGCACCCCCCGAGGGTTCCCGGGCAGCGGCCCCGCGCTGCTCCCGGCGCTGTAAAACACGCGCCGCACAGAAGGGGAAACAAGAGGGAGGGTGAAGAGATCAGTCATTTCCTCGTGCTGTGGCTTCACTCCTCAGACTGTAAGCTGTCAGTTTAGGTCAGAGCGGCTCTCCCAAGAAGCCTTGTAACAACAAAAGCTGCCTGCTCTGCGCTTCACTGCTAGCTTCAACCCAAAGACCTTCAAAACCTTTCCAAAACCTCCAATAAACTATTCCCCCAAAACCCCTTCATGCCCTTCCACTTCTCAGGCAAAGAGGAAGATTTTGCCTTTCCTCATGTCAGTGTTTTTCGGCTTCACGAACTGTGGGAACATTTTGAACTCCTTTCAAGGGATCAGTGAAAGCAGCTAGGAAAAGCCAGCCAGAAGAGTAAGTCGGCTTAAATTTGCTGTGCTCGTGCCCGTGCTGCTATTGCAAAACTTTTGATTGAAATATGGTTGGAAGTTGGTTTTGGGATGCTTCGAAATTTCAGAGCACCCAAGTGGCTGTTGCAGCAGGCATTTAGGGATAGTCCAGTAGTAAAGCAAAGAAAAACATTGCATTGCTGCCGTTATTTCTGCTGATGAATCAGCAGAATATGGATTCATAATTCTCCATATCTGTCACAATAATACAGTTGTACAGCATTGGTTTTGATGTCAATGACTGATGACAAGGGTCTGGGCACTGGAATATTTTGTCTGAAGTTTTCCCAGAGGAAGACTAAAATCTACAAACTTTTGAAATGTCTCTTACTAAATGTATAGTAACAGGTATTTTGGGTTAACAGGTGTCTTGATTTATATTACAGCGTTTTCAAAAGTAGGATACTGCTTTACTGCTGCTGTAGAAATAGAAAAACTAATGTAATTTACTGTTTCAGAAGCAAGCATGTGCAGGTGGCTCGCACTGAATTAACTCTTTGGGGATCATCTTTTGCCTTCCTCAAGAGACAGTCATCACACTTTGAAACACTTGGTTTCTGGCAGCCCTAAGCTTTCCTAAGACACAATAGATATTTCAGTTTTGCATTTAGCAGTATTTCCAAACTGAAGTGTTTTGTTAATAGTCTTGCACTGTCTTGTGAAATGTCTCTGAAATGTAGTGTGGAAAAGGTATAGGAAGAGAATGGAGTTTCACACATGCAGAGCTGCTGTTTGTAGCTAATAAAGCATATTAATTTGCAATAGCATTTACTCCCTTGTATTGGCTTGAGGGTATTTGACTCATCAGTCTCGTTCTAAAAGCTTCATTGCAGTTAAAGGTATATTTATCGGGGGAGTTGGGGCAACACTGAGTTATGTTCAGAATCAGATTTCAGTGAAGGAAAACTTCAAAGTCCAGTAAGAAACAAGCCTGCTGCCACATCCATGCTTAGGTACTAAACTAAACTTTATTTCCTCTAAGCATTGTGTCAGGAACTGATGTGCTTTTTTTGCTCATACTGTACAAAGTCTGTGTGCAGGGTAACAGTTTGCTTAAAGGCAATTTAAAAAAGGGGAGATGATTGAGTATGATCTAGGTGAAAGGCCTAGGCATGGTGGTGTTTTTAGCCTCTGGCACTAATTGAGCCCTGTTTTTTAAGCTGAATACTTACTAAAATGCTCTCTTGGATTCAACCATCAGATCTTACAACTTGGAGCACTGAAACAGCCATTGCATCTTGCCTTTTGTTTTGAATTTCTAATCCATTACTGTGGTTCAAATCAAATCTTTAGCACACAGTTTTTCATGGTTATAGTAGTCTGTCCCAATAGTTCAATGTTTTTAGAACTTAAATATTCCAAAACCATATGAAAAGATGTTATTATTTGGTGTGATGCTAAAATCATGAAATAGAGGCACAGATTTAGCACATGGCTGTCGCACTGTTGCTCTTTTGCTAGTAGCTTGAGAAAGAAGAACTGGATGTATGTTTATCTGCTTTGACTGTTACAGTATAGACAGACCACTATTATCTTGAACTACTATTAATTTGAATTGCAGCTGTAGCCTCTGTAAATGTAAGCAAGACTTTTGTGCAGCCACTGAGTTGCCTAGAAAAGCACAGAGTCCCTTGAGCTCCTTTGCCTCTCTTGGCCTCTGCCCAATGAGCTGCTGCTGACTGCTATTTTTTCTTCTATTTTATTGCTGATGTATTTTTTCTGTAAGATCTGGTTTTCTAAAGCTTTTTCTGGTTCTTTTCTATCTGATTGTTTTGTAACCTGTAACTTCTAGCACAAGAAAACCATGCTGGATCTAAAACTCTCAAGCTCTAATTAGTCTATTGATTTCCCAGTTAACTTTAATGAATTAAACACTATCATTATTCAGATGTTTCTTTCCCTAGATCTGTTAGTCAGCAGAATGTTGTCCTGCTAGACAGTATTTCTTGATAGTCTTTCTTGATAATATTTCTTCACGTGGCTTCAAGACCCACCATTGCTGTTATTTTATATCTAGTTATCTATAGCATTTTGCTCTTCAGAAGTATAAGCAGCAGCAAAGTGCAGATCTTACTGTTATTTACCCTGTGCCCAGGTAATGGGAAAGCTGTACACAGACAGACAGTGTACAGTATTTCCATGGGTTTGAAGATATGGCTGTAAGTTTGTGCAGGCAGTTGAATGAGTTTTATAGGTCAGTTGCATTGATAGGATTTAGATTTTTATTTATGATTGTAAGAGTACATAGATAGATAGATAGATAGATAGATAGATGTGTGTGTGTGCTCTTATATGAACCACTGGCCTATGCGGGAACTTGAACTCAAAATGTTGCATTAACTGTTTTATTTTGTGGAGCAGCAAGCTGGGCAAACCTTCCATGTGACAAACAAGTGTGATTGCCTTCCTGGGAGGTTTTTGACAGTTTGTATTTTTACTGCCTGGGTAGAATCTTTTTTCTCCAGCCTTCACTGAAAACTTACTGGTTTTGCCCAGGCAGGGAATCAAGTTTTGCTGCTCTGCTTTGACTGTTACAGACTATTTTGTATGTCCAATTCTGTGTGTGTTCTTGTACTGTTGTGGTTGTTGGAGAGGGTGTGGGTTAGCTAATTAATAGATTTTAATCTGTTAATTGAAAATTTGAGATTCTGACTGGGCTAGAGCAAAGATCAGATTGCTCCTTTTAATTTATTTTATGCAAATTAGGTTGTGAGGCAGGGCTGAGGTTTGAGAACTCCTCAGAAAACCTCTCATCCCATGTTGTGTGGGGCTCTGAGTAACCTGGTCTAGTGGAAGGTGTCCCTACCCATGGCAGGGGCTTGGAACTAGGTGGTCTTGAATATCCTTTCCACCATTCTGTGATTCTAATGCACATACAGAATTTTCCAATCCAAATCAAAGATTGCTGTGTCTGTTGTTTGAAACATCCTTGTTGAAGTTTGGTCTAGTAGGGACAGATCAATTAAGCTCAATTAAGGATTGAACTGATTAAGGATTACAAAATTTCTGCCTGGCTTTCATGGAATAGAATTTAAAAATCCATACCCCATGCAGCAGAAAACTTGGATTGCTATTCAGAGGTGCCCACAGGGAGCTGCCCATTCCTTTTCTCACAGAGATCTGCTAAGCTCAGGCAAATCTGAAGAGTCAGATCAGAACAAAATTACAGATCTTTCACAGATACAGGCAACTGTAATGTCTTCTCTAAATACAGTTCTGCTGCTGCTACCTTAACCTTATAGCATAGCATGGTTTAAGTTCTTTCCCAGAGAAAGCTGTGCCTGAGTTCATTTATCACTTCACCATGGTTGGCATCTAACCCTGCATCTCCTGCTTTACCAGGATCCTTTCACAGCTTTGACATAACATTGTTTTCTATGCCCTTGCAATTTCTTTCAGGTTTACTGTTTCTTTATCTTCTGCCTCTGGTTCATTGCATTTTTCTTTTTGGAATTTTGCACTGTACTTGTTTGCTTGTTTTCAGTTCTGTATTACATGATTCTAGTTTTATTTATTTGCCAGTTTCATGTTTCAAATCAATATATATGATCTTTTTTTGGTGCTTCATTTATGTCCATATAGCTGAACAGGTGACCTGAGTCTAACTAACCATAGTTATAGTGAGTCTGATTTTATTTTTTCTCTGCTTTCTGGTGACATTTGTTTCTTTTGCATATGTGTTCCTGAGAAAGAAAGAAAGAAAGGTTCTTGCAAGAAGAAATCATCAGAAAATTACTCAATGAACCTTTCTTCATTTCATTTGA
Organism: Zosterops lateralis; assembly: GCF_965231275.1. NCBI lineage: Eukaryota > Metazoa > Chordata > Aves > Passeriformes > Zosteropidae > Zosterops > Zosterops lateralis. Next base: position 61,655,582 of record NC_139765.1, read on the forward strand.
TGATCCTCAGCCCAGATATCCTTCTTGCTCTTCCAGTTCCTTCACCAAGACACCCTGTTCTAGTGTAGCTGTTGCAGGAATCCATTCATGCAGGGTTGTTCTGCCAAACACACTTAGAGTCATTTGGAGAAGTTTTCCGCTCTGAGGGTTGGTCTTTTTGTTTGTGCAGTTAAGAACAGACATGAGGCTGTCTCATATTAAAATTTCATCAGCCGCAGAAGAAGTATGAAGCCATAAGGTGAGCTGCAAATAAAGCAGAGGTTTGCTGTTAAATACTTATTTGAGAAACTTCTCTACACGTTCTTTGCTCGCAGTGTATTTTAAAATACTTCAAGCAAAGGCATTATTGACCTGTTTGCTGTGCACTCATGGTCTTTAGGTGTAACCTTGGCATCAAAGTGTTGAGGAAGGTTATTCCCACTGTCTGGCATTTGCCTTCAGATCATGAATCAACACTCAAGTACATAGGAGACAGGAGAATGCTGTTGTTTAGATAACATCTTAAGCAAGCAACAGTTGCATAAACAGGGACAGGATCTATCATAAGTCATGTTCTGCTTACTGCTTATGTAGGATTGGTTTGATACCTAGTGCAGAAGAAAACCACAGATGTGTATTATAAAGCAGCTTCCAAGAATGAAATGTTTGCAGATCTTAACATGGAGAGGGAACTTCTCAGAACTGTCAGGAAGAGAGATGCAGCTTTGAGAAATAGTTAGCGCTACTACTTTCCCAAGGAGTGCCTGCTCTGTGCTGAAGTTTTGTGTTGCCTTTCAGAACATGCTAGAAAGAGAGCCTCGTAGAGGATCTTTGGAGACTTTTCAAAACCTCATGTTACTTAAGTAATGTAGTTACTTTATGCCGTGTTTTCAGCAGTGCAACTGGAATATAAATTTTAATCCCATTCTACACCCTCTCTTCTTCCCTCTCTGCACCCCAGTCATTTCTTCCTCTGACCACAATGTTTTACTATCTTTCAGTTTTCTCTGTGACTTGTGAGGTTTGCACTGTAAACATGATGACTGAAATGATTTTGGTTATAAATAACAACCTTCTATTTATTGTTGTTTATTTTTAACTTGATGCAGCACTTGAGAGGGTAATGGTGTGTGTAAAGAGTTGATGAAGCAGATAAAGAGGGGAGAATTCTTTTGGTGGCTTCTCTGCAGAAGGAAGTGGATCATAGAATAAAGTAAACTTTTCTGCACAGACACTTGTTTGCTGTCTGCATGTTCCACTGCCTGAAAAAATGAACCAGCTGCTGGAGGTCATTGGTGCATTGAGATCACAAGAAGTAAAGAAATTATTCTGTCTTAGCTTGGTGTGTATGCATGATCTTGATTTATGTTATCTCCTTTGATCAGCGGGAGCTTTATGATGCAAACTGCTCCAGCAAAGTTTTTGGCAGTGGATTTTCTCTGGAAAATGAAGCTGGCTAATGATTACCTGTCTCTGAGGTGGTGTATGTCCTTATCAGTTGGCTTAAGCACAACAAAGGGATCATCAGGCATGGTACCATTCTGATTAACTTACTGATTCCACTATGTCTAACTACTGCTTTTGGCAAAGGGAAAGGGGATGGCAGACCAGGATCCAAGGTCACTGAAGTCAGAAAAAACAGGAATAAGAATGAACATATTGCCATGGGTTCTCATGGTCATCAATCCAGTGTTTACACTGGAAACAGAAGTCATCTCTTATCTATATCTGAGAGGGAAGGAGATCAATGTTCTGCTGCTCAGAGTGCTCCAGGGGTTTGTGAATGGATTAAACAGCTCAATCATCATAACAGGTTCCTAAAATACTCCGTTGATGAAAACAAATATAAGATTGCTGATTGATAAGAGATACTGTTAAGACACTAATGAATTCATTAGTCCATGGAGCGAACCTTTGGGGACTTTAAATATTTTTTGGCAAGGAACATGAAATATAAATTATGTCTTACAAGTTAAATAATATTTTTTTTGCATGTGTATATGTCTAATTTGTTACCATTTTGAGAGAAGGATCTTTATGATCAATGTTACTATTATGTTCTTTTCAGTAGCTAAGATAGGTTCATTAGAGGAAAATATATAATTCTGAATTCAACAGCCTGAGGGAAGTGGGGCTGCTGCTCCATATCCCCAGATCCAACCAGTACCGAGGCTGAAGCTGTGTTTCCTATAAGCACACACACACAGAGAACACACATACACAACATGCTTACATTTGTTCATGGCAAGTCATGAATATCAGAGAGGCAACAGTGACAGCTTCATCCTCTCTGCTCTCTAGCTACCAGGATGGTGTTGCAATGTGCATTTTGGGTTTTCTAAAGTTCTGTATGATTTTTATTATTGAGTTTCTGTAATGGTTCATCTCTACCCACACCCCTTTCCCTAATCCCTGTCGTTATCTCCTCAATAGGCCTCTCCGTCCCCATTGTACCCCCTCTCCCAGTCTATTGCACCTTATACTGTATCTTGTCAATGGACACACCCTGGTACTTGATGGCTCTGGCAAAGCCAGGTGGCTCAGCCAAGGCTTCAGGTATCCTCACACCCCTCTTGGCAATGTCAATGCCCCTGTACCAGTCACTCCCCTTCATTTCCAACAGTAACGCCCCTGTACTTCAGGAGAATTAAGAGCTCAAACTCTCACTCTCTCTGACACCAGGGCTTCGCCCTAAATAAACACCTTCCTAATTACCCCCAAGTGTGTGTCCACTCCTTTTCTTCCAAGCAAAGTCAGTCTCAGTCTGGAATCTGGACCCAAAGGAACAACTCGTTTATATGGTATCTGAAGAGCAGAGCTAGCTGGAAGACGAGCTCAGAAGAACCATAGGGTGGAGGTCCAGTACTTAGAATATATGTACATATGTAGAGATATATCACACATCTGCAAGGCGGATCCCTCCAGCACCCAGGCTCACACAGTCTCCCTAGTAGCTTCTTCATCCTAATCTCCCCAGCTGAGCTGGACGTATGAGCCCTTGAGGCTGTAGCCCTGTTATAAATGCAATGGCAAAATCGGATTAATATAAAAAAACAATTTATTAGAAAAACGATCCCAATCACTGACAAAGAGAAAAACCACAAATAGGACGGGCAGTGCAGCGCTGGGTGGACAGAGATCCGCACCCTAAGGTACAGATTCTCCCAAATCCACACGGAGTGGACTGCAGCTTGGGGTTTTATAGGGTTTTTCATATCCCGAGGCAAAACAGGTGTGGGGCATAGTCCAACAAATAGTCCAAATACATCTTCGAATGGATTTCCCGGATTCGCCAAACTTTGCAAATTGTATTCCGGGAAGGTTCTTTTTACATGCGGATCGGGCTCGCCAGTCTACGATTACATCGTGTGTAATTCCTCTCCGTCGAGGAATTCCTCTTCGTTTGGAGAGGAATTTCTCCATCTAGGTATGATGCCGATTCTTATCTCAGTTGGCCAGTTTCTTTGTCCATCCTGAGGGCCCCTGTCCTGCTCTTTGTCTCAGGCTGGGAAGCGGTTGCTGTATGAGCAGCCGCCTGACTCGGGAAGAATTTTTAAACAGACTGTACCTTTTTACATTTTTATATCAACACCAATCTAACATATATTTCTATATTTTTCATCACTAATTTTTACCCCAATGTCACATTTATCCCAGCCCCACTCCAGTTGTTGGTACAGACCATTCCATGTGCACATGTGTGACTGGCCAGGAATTCCCAAGACCCCTTTTACTGCCCCTGAGTGCTCTTTCTCTTAGAGATGGGCAGATGCTTTTCACACCCAGAGCTGGCAGAGACTTCCAGGGTCCCATAGGTGCTACTCTGGACTGGTGGTGATGAGCTTTTGGTAAGCTGATGGCTCATGTGGTGGCCCTGGCAGTAGCCCACCAGGGTTCTCCATCCTGCTGCTGTTCTCAGTAACACTGTAGGTGTGCAGAGAAGCTTTTATTACACAACCAAAGACAGTTAATGTAGCCATCTCACCTTTATAATGAATAGAGTGGAAATTGTGCCTGTCTAAAAGCTGCATAAACATTTAAGGTCTTGATGTATTTTTTTTCCCAAAGGTTCACTTCTGGAATGCATATCTTAGATTAGGACCTATATAAGGAAAATTTTATTTGTTTCACAAGTTACTTCTAAATTTATGAAGGTTTCCATAAAGGCTTCAGGTTTAAAAAAATCTGGTTCTTAGTGGATTTAATGGGAGTAGTGGAGGAGGAATGAGAATGGTGAGAACAATCCAATAAAACTAGGAGAACACAGTCCTTATGTCCCCACCCAGTCATTTTACACCCTTGTGCTTACTTTAAAAACAACTTTGTACTTGTCACTCAAGGTGAAAATTGGAAGGGCATAGGGCATTGGGGAATGAGGCCAGAGAGGAAAGGAAGAAATGAGCCATGGTGTGGTTCCTAAAATCACTTGCCTCTTCAGACAGTAGGAACAGACCTTGCAGTAACTGTGCTTTTCAGCATGTATTTTGGAGAACATATTTTACATTGAGTGGCAGTATTTCCACTAGCCCTTTGGCTGATGGCAGTCACCTATATTTATAAGCTTGAAGACACAGAATGTTTTTGTAGACTTTTCAGTTTGTGCTCAAACTTGGAATTCTCTAGCAGAGAACACACTGTAACACAGTACTGTCTACCTGTGCTTCTCTACTACTTAAAGTAATTTGTGCTTAGCTTACCAAAAGGATGGGGTTTTGCTCTTTTAAAACAGGCAAGACAATGGATTTAACGTTGACTTCCCCATTTCCTTAGGTAGGTCAGGCACATTCAGGTTAGATACACGTTAGGAGCAGAAGTACCAATTAAAACAGGAAGAGTCACAGAGTACACCATTCTTAATATCTCCATCTTCCTGCTTTTTTCTCCACGTAGTTGTATTTTGAATCTAAGGAACAGCAGTCAAATCTCTGTCCCTATAAATTTTATGGTTGCACTCTGATTCATGTGATTTGGGTCTAAAAGTATTGTCCTCTACAACAATCGGTGCAGATGGCCTGACAGATCTCCTTTATCAGCTAAGACTGGGAAGAGAAGGTGCTAATTTATTAGTGATAGAGTTATAAATTCATGTTTGCCTCACGTTTTTTTTTCTTTTAACACCTTCAATTTGATAAAAACAGTAAAGACATAAGACAGGCTTTTATCATTCAGATAAGAATTGCCAGCTCTTAAGTCTTTTGCATACAGGTGTTAACTACTTCAGCTCAACTCTTATCTGGCTGATAAGATTAATGACAGTTTTAGTTACAGCTTTTTATTCTTGCCATGAAGTTCAAAGGTTGTTGGAGAGCAACCATTGCCTTTCTCTTCCTCTGGACAAAGGTCTATGAGTTTTCAGAAATCATGGCAGTAAGCTTTCTTTTCATGAAAATGGCAGTGCCTTGCTTTTGCTCTTCTTCAAGCATTCTGGGAGTGAAGGGCAAGACTCAGTTTCTGAGCCTTGGATAACTGTGTTGGCAGATACAGCAAACACTTGGAGAGGCAGTTGAACCAGTCATGAAATGTTACTTTTTTTCTATTCTATGGGCAATGTGTATTATCTCTCCTAAAGAAAAGCATCTCAATCTTACTCTCTATGTACTTCTTGCAAAAGAGAGAGATGATATTGAAGACTTTAATTGTTACTGTATTATCTGCATCTTAGTATTTTAGGTTGCCATTAGGGAACATGCTTATGTAGGGCTGTTAAGATGAAGTTGGTAACATGACATGGAGAAATAGAATGTGATATATCCAGCAGTAGTTTTAGGTAGATTTAGGATCTCTTTTAATGACATGTGATTTGTTTTCCATGTTCTTGTATCTACTGTGAAGGTAAAGACAAGATCCTGTTGTATCCTCCTTCAAGTTACTTTGGTTTTAGGTGGTTCTCATGGTTTAGTGCAGTGTAACTTCCTTATTCTAACAGAATCAAAAACATTCAATCTACAGTTTGAAAACCTTCAAACTGATTGATGGTGAAACTTGGGTTGTGACCTCTAGCAGTATTCCAAACTAACACTTGCCATGATCTGGATAACTGATTTAGAGTTGGGCCTTGTTCACTTAGTCCAATACACCATTTGTGTAATTTATTTTACCTTGAAAAACAGAGAAGGATGGAGCTTCTGTTTTTCTGTATATGCTCGTAGTACTTGGAAGAGCTGGAGCATGTGTAGAGAACTGGACACCTCCAGGTCTGGATTTACATTACAAGCTCATGTGGCTCTTTCATATATTAACCAATCTACTTGAAGCTCAACAAACTCAAAGGTGGAAAGTCAGGATCTGAATTGTTTGGGGTTAACAGGGCAGTGTCTTGTGTTGCTGTCCTTTGTAGCAGAAAGAAGGCAGGGTGTGTGTTTTTAAAACTTTGGCTAAAAATGTTTTGATATCACATTCTCATTTTATTGGAGAAGTTTGGCCAAAACCAAGTCATTGAACTGATTTGGTTTGTGTCTTTTTTATCCAGCTGTAGTTTTGTTCTGATGTGAGTGGATTTTCTGTTTAGGACTGATTAAAATAGCTTCTTAATTTGTAGATAAGGCCAATGTTGCCAGAACACATCAATTAATTACTGGAAAAGATAGATTCTATGTGAATAATGACATGAGGGATCATTATGGAATCCCAGGATGGTTGAGGCTTGAAGAGACTTCTGAGGATCATAGTTTACAACCTCCCTGCTCAAGCAGGATCACCTTTATTTCACATAATAAAGCTGAAGTCAATCAGTCAGAGTGTGCGGTAAATAAATGTCTTAGTTTGAAAAGACAGGAGTCTGTAAAGGAAGGCAAAAGCCTCCTGTGAAGTGGGAAAGGTAAACCCCCTCCCTCCCTCCGAATTACCACAATTTCAAAATAAAAAAAACAGCTCTCAGGCAAAGGTATGGGAATGGGAATAATAGTTATTTACTAGAAAAAAAACTAAAATAGAAAAAAAAGAACAACAAATGTAATTAGTACAAACAAAACTACTGATACAGTCAGAAAACCTGACACCCTGAGGAGTCAGGGTGTTGGTAAAAGTCCAGTTGGATGGTGGCTGTGCCTCCTGCAGTGGCAGATGAAATGCTGCTGAAGCAGAGATCCTGTAGAAGGGTATAGTTCTCTGTGAAGGTCTGGTGATAGAGTAGATGGGCCTGGTCCTCCTCTGGGAATCCAGCAGGGAAAGCAGCTGCTTCTCTGGGAATCCAGCGAAGATGGCTGCTCCTCTGGGAATCCAGTGAAGAAAACTGGGGCCGATGGCTTAGACCAAGCTTATTTTATGCAGGTAGGAATGCTTGGTTCCTCCTTCTGGGTGGAGCATCTCACAATGGGATGATGTACCTTATCAGTCATGCAGTGAGTCACTTAATGGCCCATTAGCAGGAGACATCTCCTCTGAGGGAGACATTGTTCTTGGAAGAGATAAGATAACTGCCCCCTACCTCCAACAGATGGCAAATAGAATACATTCTTATCTCACAAATCCAGGACAATAAAAAACTACAATTTTAGTAGAAATATCCTTTTGTGGCTGACAGTGTAGGGAAAGTATTGCTTACAAAATACTGAGAACTGAAGAGATGCTAGGCTGTGTCAGTTCTAGGAGATAGAGATTACCAAGACCTGAGTGGAAAATTCCAGCACTTTCATCAAAGTGAAGGCATAGATAGCAATATTGGTATTTTGCTTATGATCCGACTGTACTTGCTGAATCAGACTGTCAGACCAATCACGGTTATCTTTGTCTGATGTTTAGGTAGCAATTTGTTTAATTTCTTTGTGGTAACCCTTTCCCAGAAAAGTATTGATGTACAGCTAAAAACAGAGCACCCCTGGTTAGCACCATTGGTTGAAGGCAAACACATGCTTAAGTGACTTGCTGGACTTGAGCCCAAGGCCTTGTTCACAATGATGGCTCTGTTTCCCACTGCACTCACGTCCTGTCATCGAGTGTGGCACTAGCCAGCATCTCTGCCTAACGACATAGCAGTCCTGTCACTTTGCTCAGAACTGGGAGTTGAGTTTCTTGCCCAGTATTTCTGAAAGCAGCAAACACGGGGCAGTGGAAGTAGCAGAGTGTCTTTTAAACATGTTTGTGGCACTGAATCAGAAAGACAAATAGATCTTTACAAACCTTCTGCCTATTTTTAAAATTGGGCACATCTCCCAATTCCTGTTTTAGTCAGTGCAGATTGAGAGTAGCAGTAAGTGGCACATCCATTGAAATAATAACTGTTTGAAAGTAGTGAATTGTGTATCCTTGAGATGCTGTTTGGAAAATGAAGCTTCTGAAATAGAAGGGAAAGCAGGTGGATGAATGCTGAAAGCAACTGACAATCTGGAAGAAAGAAATGGGTTTCTCAGTGTTAAAGTCAGAGTTCTGTCTTTTGAAAATGGACATGCCAGTTTGTGAATAAGCAGGAAATAACAGAGTAATAAAGGAATCTCCCTCCTACAATGACATATTTTTAAAAAACTGAGGGAAAATCCAGATAAGCATGAATACAACCTTATAAGTTCATTTCAGCTCTTATTTACAAAGTAATTAATGCAAAAGCTTTAATTACATGAGAGAAGCATAAATTAATAGCTTGCATATACTAAAGACCAAGTGTGATTTATTTTCTTATTGCTGTTACAGACTAATTAGACTGCAATCACAGTTCTTGTCTCTAGCTTGTCAAAATACTTTATTTGAAAGGAAATGCCAAATCTGAGGTTAAAAAGGAAATCAAACTCATTTTGTCTGCAACCAGGTTTTTCGGTGGAGACCGTGGATCTGTTCCTCCTTCACTGCTGGGATCAACTATGGAACATGCTGAAGAACAAGAAGCATGTCCTGAGCAGACCGAGAGGTATTGTGTGCAGAGACCAGTCTACAGCCAGGAGCTCCTGCAAGGACAGCTGCACAGGCGACAGAAAACCCCTCAGACTTTAGGGCAGAAGATTGCACATTCTTGTCGGTAGGGTTTTTGTCTTATCTTCTTTTATTGGTTAGAAATATTATCATTCTTAATTGATTCATGCACTTAGCTGATAATCTCTTCAAAGAAACCTAAAAGATAAAACTACTAATTCTACTCTTACTTCCCAGCAAGATTGGGAAGAAGCTGTGTACATGCTTTTAATGTTAATGTATAACTATATTAGAAAATGATGGATAAATTAGTTGAATTGCCTTCACCAAAATGCAAAAGGGAAATGTGCAGCATAAAAATGTGAAGTATTAGTCAAATCGCATGACATGAATTTGTAACACACAGAAAAATATCTGTCCTTTTTGTGTGGAAATACTTATGGCCAAATTTGTGCTTCACATGATCCTTTCACAGAAAAATGGAGAAGTGTGATAGCTGTGTAGAAATCTAAAGTATTAGTCTAATAAGAACTTACTAAAGGCATTCTCTAGCTTTTAATTAATTGCCTTGGAATCTAAGTATCATCTGGTTAGACATGAAATGTCTTTAACTGTGCTTCTCTTGCTCTGTGGTACCAGGGGATTGAAGTTCTGGTTAAGTTCTCATTAGCTTTATGTTTATCCATGCTTCATTTGCAGAGTTTTTCCACTTCTTTCTCAAACCTTGTTCTGCAGGACAACAGAATTGCTTTTCTATAAAATATTCCTGTTCACATGATTTAATATTTGGAAATTTGCTTTGGTATATGGAAGGGCTTCAATGGTAAAGACACTTAATTCTTCCTCAGAAAACTTATCTGTCCTGAGTAAAAAAAATGCGGATCAAAATCTTCCTTCTTGTGATAAAATCTACTTAACCATGAAGTGTGGATGACTCTCTCACTTGTAGCAACAAGCTTCTTCACTGTGCAATTCAGAAATGCTAACAAATCTCAGCAATTCTCTTACAATTTTCCTACACAGAAAAGCATTTATACAATCCCTGTGTTACATTTTTAGCCAAGGTTAAGCTTACCACAGTACAATCAAGGTATGATGCAAGGCAGTACTGGATAGAGATAAGTGTTTCCTGGCTCTATTCATTTGTCATGAGTCAAGGTTTCAAAAGGTTAATAGCTCTGCTAAGAGCCACAAGGGTCAGTGCTGCTGGCTTCAGTGCCTTGCCTTTCTGGGTGAAGAAGGGTTATGTTCTCAAACAACCTGAAAGTTGGTCTGTCAGTACTGGTAGTGATAGTAATAAGTACTGGTTAAATTAAAATATTTGGTATTTTTAAAGCATAAGAATATATTATGATCAAAAAAGTATAAAAGCACAGAACTAGTAAATGGGGGAAAGCACTGCAAAGGACTCTGATGAGTGAAAACCACTATCAGGAATCAAGTTATGCTCAGGAGATTGTTACTAGGGATGATCTCAGAAAAGGTGTGACCACTCAATTGTGCATAGACTGGAACAGTTTTACTTCCCCCTCCAGCCTCACAAGACTTTTGTTTTCTTCTCCAGTTCCGTAAGGTTTGTGAACAGCACTAACATGTGATTAAGGGCTAAATTAACTGGAGGCATAGTTGTTTGTGCTTAACCATGTTCAGAAATTACTGTCATCAGGAGGCTGAGCCTGCCTGTAAAGGAGATGTTTTCCTGTATAGGGATAAAAGAGAATTTTTGAAACCTGTTTGTCACCTGCTAATGTGTAACTTTCTTTCTGGTTTGTATTTCCAGTTGTTCTTCTAAGAAAGCCAAGTCTCATCTTTACCGTTTCTTACCAATTTTAAAATGGCTTCCTCGTTACCCAGTGAAGGAATATTTACTGGGAGACATTATCTCAGGTATAAGCACTGGGGTCATGCAGCTTCCTCAAGGTGAGTGTGCCTCTGGACTTAATTATCTCTTCTTTGCTTTTTCTGTGTGTGCTTTTATGGCAGTGCTTGGCATCCTGAAAGAGGTGCTGAGAACAGGATGTGTATCTCAGGGCTTTGTGTGGGGATCAGCATGGATTCTGCAGACCAGCCCAGAATGATGATTCCCTTAAAACTGCAAGTCAGTGATATGCACCAAACTTTGAAAGAAGCTCCCTCTCTAATCAGTATCCACAGCTCTCAATGGTAGACCAGCTTTTTACAGTTTAAGTGCACGTCTAAACTTTGGCTGAATGCACCATATTATTTACTGATCTCATTGTCCTGAAAGTCCTGGCAAATTTCCTTCAGAGGGTAGCAGTATCTAACAGATATATAGACATTATGTTTCAGAGAGCAACTGGGACAAAGTAACCAAACTGAATTTGACCAGAGAAGAATGTGCAAGAATTCACAGACTTATCCCTAATGCTAGAAGTCACCAGTTTATACTGGAACCATAGTAGCAGGAAGCGATTTACGTGGTGAAAATAAATCAAAAATAAATCATCCCTAACAAGACTGAAAATCTATGGAAATTTCTATTAAATTAATTGGGAGTGTCACCCTAAGTGGAGGCCAGTCCTGAAGCAGGAGCACGCTCTGGGAGACAGAGAAAGCCAGTGTTCACTGTTCTGTTCAGCTCTTGGTGAATGGACCAGTAGATTCTTTTGTTTAGCCCAGCACTTAATATTAGCAGTTTCAAAAGTGTTAGGAGGTTAGAAAACAACAGCACTTTTACAGCAATATCTTTATGGGGTGCCCACTGCTCTGGGAATGGCAGCTTCACCATAGCAGCCACAGTCTCAGCAGATTTTTCTGGGAGGTCTTGGAGTCAAGGAAATTCCTTGATTTGTGCAGAGCCCTGTCCAGAGGGTGATGTAATTAAGCATATATAAGTTTACTTCTGTGTTGACTTATTTCATATTTGCATCTCACTTGTTTACTCTAGGCTGAGGCAGGTCGGAAAAGTTCATCTCTAAATCCAAGATTTTAACGGGTGGTAACCCATTAAAATAATTAAATACCCTAACTTAGTCTATGCAGATCATTTCTTTATTTCTGAATCTTCCTGGTTTTGTGTAAGTTTTATGATTAAAGTTGTTTTTTCTTCCACGCATGGAAGCATCAACTTATCTTAAACTGATAGCTAATGTGATTAATTCTCATGCATATCTGTCATATACTAGACACAAACATTGCCAGTTGTATCCTGAAACATAATTTATGTCATGACCTGAAAGAACACTAAAATTTAAGTGGTCAGCAGTGAACTTTATACTTAATTTTGTGACTCTCTTTTAAAGTAAACACTATTTATTTGGTGACTGTAAACATGTCCTTAAACTGCTCCTAATCTTTCCCTTTTTTAAAACACAAAAGTTGAACTTTCATTTTTCTGGAATGGATGTAATTAAAACAAGCATGAGTTCAAAAAAGCCTGGGAATCATTCCAGGCAGAACTACAATGACCACGGTGTTTAACCATGGCCTCCTATCAAGTCAATATCTCTTTATTCCCTTGGCAGTGACAGTCTCTAAAAATGCCAGTACAAATGAAAGGGAATAAAAGGGTATTCAGTTTAGGAACTTCACATAGACCCACCCTCCCAGTTTTGAACACTGATTTTCAGTTCTAGTTACTTGTACTGTTAAGTTCATCATCATATTAAAGGCCAGGCTCTTACAAAACAGGGTGTTTGTTTTGTTAGGAGAGGTACTCCTTGGGTGAGAGAAGATCTGTGGGATGAATTTTACAAATACTTAATGAAATGCTCATTTGAGCAAGACAATAAACAATACCATCAGTCCAGTTTTGGTTAGAATATGAGTTTTTGGTTAGGACTCAGGTGTTCCTTAGGGTAGAATAAGGCCCTGTGAGTTACTGCACTGCACAAGAGCACTTGGATGGCACAGAAGATCCTTTGGTTTAGCTCTTTTGTTTTTTTAATGTGAAGCTTTGTCTCCCAGTTTAAATTATTAGGGAGTGGTGTTTTCGAGTATCCCTGGCTCTCCATGGTGGGTAAACCATTGCTTCTGTTTGGAATTTGCACTGACCCATTGAGATTTTTACCCCTTACTTGGACCAGTGTGCCCAAGTGTGGCAAGAACACACAGGTGTGTTACCAGCTTGTTGAGAGTGCAGAACCAAGCCAAGGCAGTGTTTTCTCCTTGAGGCCCCTTTGTTCTGTTCTGGTGTCAATTCTCATTAGCACAAGCTGTGTAGAACTATTGTTTTGGCTAGAACTGCTTGGGACAGTTACGTGCCCTATCACATGGTGAACACCACTTGCTTGTGAGCCTGGTCCCATGATAAAGCACGCCCTGAGTCACACAGAAGGTGGGAGATGTTCTTCCCTGGTGTCCCTTAGAGCTGTTCCCCCACAGGTCCACAGTTTTGGTTGCCAGCCCCCATTACAGATAGGAACGATGTAGATTGCATTCCACTGCATGGAACTGGACAGGGCTTAATGACAAAAAGGACTTTGTTTTTGGGAAGAATACCAGACTGTAAAAGCTCTGTGACCTTACAGATTGTCAGAAATTATTCTCTGCTTATTTTACATTTTGAAGCATGTTTTGTGGAAACATAAACTGTTATGTCATCCCAGTCATTCTGAGGTGAGGGAGGAGGGAAGTGTTTAGTCAGTTATAGGTGGCCATGAACACCATGTCTGATGAGAAAAGGAAGACAAAGTCAAATGTGTCCCATTTGTTATGAGGGTTCGGGTGTTTCTAACTAGATTCTCCTGCAGATGAAAACAAAAGCAACATAAGGCATTTGTTGGCCATTAAGGAGTGCTTCCACCCACAAAGGGAAAACAGATGCACATGTGTACACACAAACACACACACACCTGCAGTGCCTGTAATTAGAGACTTTGCTTTCCTGGCTCAACCCATCATATTTCTAGACACTTCCCTATAGCATTTCATATTTTAAAGACTATTCACTGCAAGATCTATTTTTTAAACCTGGGACAAGTCTCTAGATTTCCTATTAGATGTAGGCTTAAATCCCTTTGCTTCAGGTGGTTTTTTTTTGTTGTTGTTGTTTATCTAACATATATATTTGTGTCTGTTTTCTAGGTTTAGCCTATGCTTTGCTGGCAGCTGTTCCCCCAGTATTTGGCCTATATTCTTCATTTTATCCTGTTTTTCTATATACTTTTTTTGGAACCTCCAGGCACATATCAATAGGTATATCTGTATGGGTAACTGAAAGTCTGTCTGTATATGTGTGTGGGTGTGTTTAATAAAGCTGTAAAAATAAAATTGGAAAGGCGTAGTTGTTTTCCATTACTTCAAATTTAAGTGCATAGGAGAAACACAAATATGTGGAACATAACCAGTACTTTTTATTGTTAGTTTATCCATTTTACTTTGGAAGCAGTAGAAGAGCATCTTGTATCAGATTAGGTCTGGAAATGTATGCTGCAAACTCCTGAACTATGATTTCATTGCTTCAGTCAGCTGTCTGTGTGGCCAGGATGAATCTTTAATTTGCAAATTAGAAACTGAGATAGAAAAGAAATGATGGTGTTTACCTCCTGCAGAGATGTAGGTTCACCATCTAACTGGCCTTAATGGTGCTGAGTACTGGAGCAGCTTTGGGGACTAAAAATACATTATTAAGGTAGAAAGCTCTTAGTTTAATTCTACATATCTCAAAAAGAACCACTCCTAAAAAAAAAAAAAACAAACAGGAAAGAAAAAAAAAAAAAAAAAACTTGCCAGGTTTTAAGCAATAACTTTCCTCTCCCTCTTATTTCAGGCACCTTTGCTGTGGTTAGTATGATGGTTGGTGGCGTTGCTGTGAGAGAAGTGCCTGATGGAATGATTTCTCTGGACTCTAATTCTACTAATATTACAGATGTCCTTGAATATTACAGTGCTAGGGATACCAAGAGGGTGCAGGTAGCTGTGGCTCTGGCCTTTCTTTCAGGACTTATCCAGGTAGGTGCTCACAGTTTGCTCTAAGGGCAGCTCTGCTGCTGGACTTGCAGGGGGTGCTGGGTCAAGGTTGGATCCCCTGGAACCAGACTTGTGCTTCTGCACTGCTCCATGTAGGACACAGGCTGCTTTCTAGCAGCCACATAACAGGACTGGGGATGGATGCATTGGAGGTGGGACTTCATCTGGCATCTTAGCTGGACTGGAAAAAAAATGGGATCTTCTCCCTTTTCATTTTTTCCTATCCCATCAGAAAAACTCAACTGATGTTCTCTGATCTGTCCATAAGTGCATACAAATAATGCATAGATACATACCTGTATCTCACACTGGACCTGCCAGTGGCATGGAAGATTGGGTGCATTGATGGCTGCTTCTGAACTGGCTTTAGAAAAGCCAAGCTCAGATTTGTCCCATCTGGCTTGGGCATTGAGGAGAGGGGTGGCATTGTGTGCTATATCCAGACTATAGTGGGAGTCACATGGTTGACACTTCTCTTTTTCCTTAGTTGTGTTTAGGTTTCCTTCGATTTGGATTTGTGGCCATCTATCTAACAGAGCCTCTGGTGCGAGGATTTACCACTGCAGCTGCAGTTCATGTCTTTGTTTCCCAGTTAAAGTATTTTCTTGGCATCAAGACCAGCCGGTACAGTGGACCCCTCTCAGTTGTATATGTGAGTAACTACACTTACTAAACATGCAAATTCTGTGTAGTCTGGATCTAGTTCCTTAGCTTTCTCCTGATTTTATGTATTATTTGGCACTAAGTAGAATAATCTTCAGTGTTGAACACTGGGTATGAGGTCTTTAAGTGCCATAGCAATATATGAATATCTGAAAGTGCAGCCCAAGTGTGACGTGATAGATACACACGGTCCGAGATGGATTTTGGGGCTCTGCAGTTTTGTAATATGAACAGATACTGTTCATTGAAGCAAGTCTCTTGTGCCTTGGGGAAAAATGTGCTCCTAAAATGCTTTACTGTAAATCAGGCATGTTCTACAAAGCTAGGAAATGCTGCTCTCAGAATCTTCCCACTCTTAAGTGGAAGAAAAGGGAAGATCTCAGACGTCTGTGAAAACCTAAGCTTTTGAGCAGATTGATGGCTCAGCAATAATGAAGTTTCAGGATTTCATTTACATGGAGGCTATAGAAAATACTTTGTGGGGATCTTCTGTACTTTTGTGCAGATGTAACAAACCTTGTGGAAATAAATCTGCATTATTGATTAATTCCAAAATTTGCTGTTCAGTTCACTGATCTGGGAACCAGTCAAACTAATTGCCAAACAAATAGAAGGGAAGTTACAAATTCAAGATGCATACTACCAGAACATCTTGAATGTATAGCATCTTGACAATTGTTGAAATTTTCAATCTGCATAAGGAAGAGTATGTTCATCTTCTTTCCAAGACCTCTCCAGAGGTTATTTATTTATTTCAGTGCAGTGGAAGAAGGCGGAATAATCAGTATAGGGAGTTATTTACCCTCTAGAAACTTGAGTATTCCAGCAGGCTTTTTTTCTAATACCCTTTTAGTGAGTGTTTTCAATTAAAAGTTTTTTTGGAATAATGGCCAGTTCAGCAGCATTGCAGGATCACTGTTATTTAACCATATTGTTATGGCAACCTCAATAACTCTATCAGCAGCTTTACTATTTTAGAATAGTTTATGCAGCTCTAAGTAAATGTGACTTGCCAAAGAATATTTGAAGGTATTAGAAGGAGTTTGCATTTATTGCTTTCAGGTAGCTGCCACTGAGGAATATGTGTGAAAATGTTGATGATGAGAGATATGGTTTAATTTAGGCTTTTTACGCCATTAAAGTTTTTTCTTCAGATTTTTGCCCCCTTTAAGGAGCACTGATATTGTAAATGATTCAAGTGCATTTCTCTCACTGAGGCACTCCAGTCCTCTGTGTTTTGTAGGAACAATGGGTATTTTGGTGAGGCCCTTGTTCACTGTGGTTGTAAATTTAGAATGAAACCACAGCTGAAAAGCAATATATAATTTGCTGTTTTGTGGCAAATCTCTGCGAAGATTCTGGTTTTTTAAGAATAATTATGATGCTTCTGGTATGTTACAGAGCCTAGCTGCCGTGTTTTCAAAAATAACAACCACCAATATTGCTGCATTGATTGTTGGATCAACGTGCATTGTTCTATTGCTGATTGGCAAAGAAATAAATCTCCGGTTTAAGAAGAAGCTCCCAGTTCCTATTCCTATGGAGATCATTGTGGTAAGCCAGTTGGGAAATTCTGTGACTAAATTATATAGCTATTCTAAAGCTGTAGAAACTGTCTCATGTTCTGTCTTATCACACTGAGCTTGAGAGTGACTTCCATTGAACATAATTCATTTGAACCTTAATCCAGTTGAAGGTTTGGATTCTCTTAGAATTAAGAATTGGAATGCTCATATGGAAAGCAAAAAGTCCCAAAGAAGAATTAAAAAACAATTTAAACACCACCTAGTGCTCTATAGCAATGGTTAGATATATATGGGTTGTAAAACCCTCTCTATCCAGGAGTTTGATTGATTGATTGTCTGCAAGACAGTGCAGAGTGTCTTGAGTGGCATTTCTTACTTTGAGTCCAAGAGCTCAAAACCCTTTCCTGAAGGAAGGTGCTTACAGATGCCTGTTCAGAGGTTCTGCAGGCTTGCTTGTTTTTTGAAATGCAGTAGCAGAGAGAAGAGCTGGAATTATCAGGACTTAAACTTCTTTCTCTGTTTCTGAGACTGATAACTGGCTGCAGCACTGATTCTGTTTCAAATGACTGTTCTAAAATACCTGTGTAAAACAGACTATCATAATACACACAAAGCCTACAGCTCAGACAACCTTTTAACTTTAAAAGTGATTTGATTTAAAAATGAGGTCTCCGATTACTACAGCTCTCAAAAAAACTACTCATAATAGAGTCAAGA
Organism: Zosterops lateralis; assembly: GCF_965231275.1. Classification (NCBI taxonomy): domain Eukaryota; kingdom Metazoa; phylum Chordata; class Aves; order Passeriformes; family Zosteropidae; genus Zosterops; species Zosterops lateralis. The sequence goes on from NC_139765.1 coordinate 61,673,239, forward strand.
AAGGGAATAAATGAAGGTATGGGCACAATCTAGATAGAAGGAACAAAGACAAGGGATGCTGGTGAGAGATGAAGGAGATGGTGTAATAGGGTGTTTATTGATAGGCAATAGCAAAACGATGTTCCTTCCTTTGCTGTTGCATCAGTTCTCGTTACAGATAACAGGCAATGCACATGCCAATAAGGCAGTGCACACAGGCAGGAGTGTCCTTGCATTTAATTTTTCCAATACATTAATTTGCCTGAGCTTGGCTTAGGTAAAGGGAATTTGAGTGATTCGTATCATACCATAGCATGTTCCATTTAACTGTTTACAAAAAAACCTATAAAATCAGGATGAGTTGGACATGATGAAGGGAAAATCATATTTCTTCCTTTTTGTCTGCTTTTTTAGCCTCTAACTCATAGAAAACTGGTTGACAAATAAATGTAACCCCTTGTGTGTATTAATCATAGCCAGCTAACCTTTATATCTCTTCAGGTGTCTTTATCTCTTTTTAGATAATGTTTACAAATGTGTTTGTGGATTTTTAGGTCATAATTGGCACAGCAGTTTCAGCTGGAATGAATCTGAATGAGTCATACAAAGTGGATGTTGTTGGGAATATTCCTAAAGGGTAGGGATGATACATTCTTATTAAGACTGTGCCTTTTCTGTATTGCATATAGTTCTTATCATATTAATTTGTAAATATTAATTTCATCTCCAAGGTTACGTGCACCAGCAGTTCCTGAGATTCAGCTAATCCCAGCAATATTTGTGGATGCAGTAGCAATAGCAATAGTTGGATTTTCAATGGCTGTATCAATGGCCAAGATCTTTGCCATTAAGCATGGTTACACCATCGATGGGAATCAGGTAAAAAAGCAGAAGGGTTGTTTGGTTGAAAATTCTCAGTAGCACCTTTATTACATTGTTAAAGTAGTGTGATATTGGCAAAAATGAGGGTTTTTTCAGTAGTGGAATCAGGCCAGATTTTTGACATCCTACACATTTGAAAGCCAGGAATTAGTTTAAGTTCATCTTCTGGCTGTATTTAAATAACCAGTTTCACTTTCAGCTTCACTTTGGGAAACCTGCTTCTGCTATACTTGGACATATGCATGAATATTAATTTTTGGGACAGACGTTACTTGACCATACTGTCCTGATGAGTTGCTACAGTTTCTCTGCATTCTGTAATAGAGCAAAGCATAGAGGTCTCATGTGATAAATATGTGTCAAAGAATTCTGGAGTTTAAAAATTCCAATTATGTTTTATGGTTTCTTTTTATTCCCACCCATTGTAAATGGGCAACTTGTCATTTTCTGAGGCAGCAATTGGCCCTGTCTATACTTAGCATTCTGAGCATAATTTGATTGATAAGGACTGTGTTTAGGATACCCTAAAATGAAAATGATATGTCCTTCTCACCTACTCTGGCCTTCCTGTGCAATGTGGAATCAATACTTCAGTTGGATTACTGGTCGATATCATTGTGGTGTCAAGGGAGACAGAGTTCCTGTGCTGTAACACATCTCCTAGAGCACACATCTGACACAGCACAGAGCAGCTGTTCCCCCCCCTTATCAAAGTGATTGCCTTCCTCTGAGAGTAAATGAAGTTTACCTATGAAATTTTACATCTGGTCAGGTCAATCCCATCCTTCATGTCATTGTGCTGTTACCCAAAGAGAGAAGAGGACAGAGCTGTAGCTGCTGCAAAGTAATTGGCTCTATTTACCCTCAACACAATCATTGCTGACCCAAGTTAAGCATCTAAATCTTTTCCTCAGGAGGTGCCAGGTGCTGCTTCACCTGAGTGTTAAACTGTAGAACTCCTTGTCACAGTAGCAGTGCATGCCAAGTGTTTAAATTAATCCAAAAAGGATTGTACAAACAAAAAGAGTAAAACTCATTGAGAATTATTGGAAATGTATGACTCAAGTCACTCAGTTACAAATAGCAAGGTGCAGAATGGTCTGGGGAGGCTTCATTACAAGCAAATCATGTCTTAGGCATCAGAAATGCAGTACTGAGGTAGATGGAGCTTGATCTCACTCATGGGAGCAGTTCTCATGTGGGGTCTTCCTGAGGAAGCAGTGGACACTCATTGGTTTTTTCATGTACAGCAATGGATTACCACTCATGGAAACACAGGCAGGGCTGCTCGTGGTTTTGAACACATAGGGTGGGAAGCAAAGAATGGTGCTTGCATGAGAAATCATTTTTCATGTATATTCAGGGTTAAAATTCAAATTATCACCAAGATGAAGAAATTCTTAAAACAAGCAGTGCTGTCATTCATTTTAGTTTTCAGTCTGATTGATTCTTGTAACGCTTGGGGATGGGAAATGTCTCCAGCATTTCATCAGAGACTTTATTTAACAGATGATTTAACATGCATCAGCTTGTGCATGCATGAGAACTACATGCACAAGCTGATGTAGAGAATTGTAGAGAATAAGCAATTATTCTCAACAATTAGGTTGCTTATTCTCTACAATGAAGTTGCTAGAAAACACTGTAAATAAGATGTGGATGTTAATGTCTGTGGATAGTTCCAGCTTGGTACACCTGCTAAGTATAACTGCCTTTGGCTTTTTTTGCTCTATTATTTTACACAGGAACTTATTGCCTTGGGAATATGCAACTCTGTGGGGTCATTTTTCCAAACCTTTTCAGTGACATGCTCAATGTCTCGGAGTCTTGTCCAGGAAAGCACTGGTGGAAAAACTCAGGTATGTAAAATAACCAAATCCTGAGCCAAAAGAAGTTTACTTTTTGGAGCTCCAAAACTAAAGTCTGGAGCTTATCTAGATGGCTGTATTTCTCTATCTGAGCCAGAAGAAATAACTGGAGTTTCCCATGTTTCAAATCCAGACTGGGTTAGGATAGAAAGTGGCATGATAGGTTAAATGGGTGGATGGAAGGAATCAAAAGTCATTTGAACAACCAGCCTTGTTGAAAGCACAAAGGGTTAGCTAATCAGTGATATTTCCCCTTGGGGACATTTCTAAATAATCTCTGGGTTGTTGGGTTTTTTTGGGGTTTTTTTGGGTTTTTTTGGGGGTTTTTTTTGGTTTTTTTTTTCTTTTTTCAGATTGCAGGTGCACTCGCTGCAGTTATGGTTCTTTTGGTAATTGTGGCTATTGGATACCTTTTTGAACCACTTCCACAGGTAAGGGAATTTTGCATATTAGGCATTGCATTGACTGTTAACAGAGGCCCATGAGTATTGCTAAAACTTGAGATTGTGGGAGGTTTAGTAAACAGCAGTTAGGCTTTGATCCAGAAGCCTTTACATTTTGTATGCATTTTTGCTGTAAATTTGCCTAGAAATAAATAATGTTTTGAACAATCCAGCAGTCAGTATTGGATATCCTGGACTCTGTCTTTAGAACATAAGAATACCTTCAAGTAATTCCCCTTTAGAACTATTTAGGTTGGAAAAGACTTTTAAGGTCATTGAGTCCAGCTGTTAACTCAGCACTGCCAAGGCCACCACTGAATCATGTCCCTAAGTGCCACATCTACTTGCTTTAAATATCTCCAGGGATGGTGACTCAACCACTTCCTGGGTAGCCTTGTCAATTCTTGACAAACATTTCCATGAAGAAATACTGAGTACAGGGGGACAATCACTAACTACCCTGGCCCTGCTGGCCAAATTTGATTGCAGCATAGGAGTTCTGGGTTGATGTTAAAAAGTTAAAGGAAAGTCACATCTTGGTGGTAGAAGTCTGGGGCTGGATAATGGCTCAGCATAATGAGTTGGGTTTGCTGCTGTTTATACTTATTTGTATAAAAATAAATTTTTGTGAATAAGTATATTTCTGACTTAAAAAAAAACTATTTCTGGTGATGTGCAAAAGACGATGCACAATTCTTGTTTCTTGTTATAGGAGTTGAACCTTGGGTTACAACTATATGACTGTTGCAGGAATTGTTTCAGTATGTTGTAGAGGAACATGAATTTAAGATTATAGTCTATTGCTTCAGGCACTGTAAGTGTATCAGCAAGTGTAAGAGCATGTGATTCCTCTTGCTAGAAAAGAGTAAATCAAACTGAGCTGAACTGGTTTGCCATTTCTGCAGCTGCAGTAAAAGCACATGTCCACTGAACTACCTGAAAAGTTGTGGGTTTTTGAATAGAACATCTGTTCAGTGGACTTACATCAGTTATAAATCACAGAAGTAGTTACTTGTGATTCTTTGAAGTTCTTACTTGGCATTGGGTTTATTTTGCTTCTGAAAATTGCATTTTTGTAATGTTCTTAGACAGTGCTAGCTGCAATTGTCATGGTGAACCTGAAGGGAATGTTTAAACAGTTTGGAGATATCAAGCACTTCTGGAGAACCAGTAAAATTGAGCTGGTGAGTATTGCATAGCTCAGTGCATATGTTTTACTGTATTAATTTCATTGCTATCCCCCAAACGGCATAGAAGCTTACCAAGGAGTTACAAATTAGTGTTGTATTGCAGATGAACCTAAGACAGAGAGCTGTAAGTACTCTGGGAGAGTGATCTGTTGGAGACGAGAATATTTTTGTTGTTGCTCAACAATCTTGTAATTCAGGCCAGAAGTAGTATGGTTGCAGTAAAAGCAAAGCTCTGGCAGTTTTGCTATAGGAACTGCACTGAAGGCTGTGGGAATGTCTGAGAAGAATTGGAAAACAGAGTAACAAAGAAAACCACTTGAAGGTATTTGCCATCTTTTAAGATAAACCAAACACCTGGCTGGAGTGGGCCAGAGCTAAGAGTATATTGGAGGGAACATTTTGGTGGCATTTCTCTCCTGGATGAACTGAGTTAGAGGTACTCGCAAGCCTTGAGTTGGTTAGTTGTTTGTTTTTAATCCTAAGGTATTTGGAGTCTGATGATGATAGAACAGGATTCCTTGGAGAACAGGACTTAAGGCATTAATTAATATTGTGACAGTCAGATGTTAGTTAGAGCCTGGAGCTTTTCTGCCCTTCTGAAAGGTTAAGGCAGTTCCCATCTGGCATCGTGGTGGGTTACATTAGAACCTGTTCCTGATCAGAAGTGATACAAAGGTTTTGAGGTTGGGTTATGCCGTTGTTTTTGTTGTTAACAGGAAAGGATGCATAATAATTCAGACCTTTTCTTTGTTTTAGGCCATCTGGGTGGTAGCTTTTGTGGCTTCTCTTTTCCTGGGACTAGACTATGGTTTGCTTACTGCAATAACATTTGCAATGATAACCGTTATTTACAGAACACAAAGGTCAGATTTCTTCTTTATCAAAATTAGTGTTTGCCGATCTTCTGTGTGGTTTTGTTTGTTTAAGGGGTGCAAATAAACAGAAGTTCATTCCACCTTCTTCAGCTGCACGCTGTATGGAATTTCCTTCCTAATATAGGTCATGCCCTTTGGCGCTGATCCAGGGTTCACATTTTCTTTTTCTGAGAGCAAAATTTTTAGAGGGCATGAACTTGCACTGTCAGTAATAAACAGAAGATTTTTCATTTCTCATACTGGTTAATCTTCTTGTTTATTTCTTTTAATGCTTACAGTTTAGAACTTCAAAAGTCTTCTTGCTGCCAGTTTCAGTACATGATTACATTTTGTGTGCACTAATTGTCACAAACAAGCTGAAGTTGTGTCAGGTTATCACGGGTTGAATGTTTAGGTATTTTAAAAGAAAGTTCTAACTTGTAAAATACTGTGGCTGTTCCTCTAGTTTTCAAGTCACTTCTCCCCATTCAAAGTGACAAAACTCTTATTGTGGAGCTTTCCAGGTCTACAGTGAAATGATTTCATGCATGTGTGGATAGGAGTGGCATGTGAGGCTTCCAGGCTCAAGGTCTGGGACAGATGGAAACTGTAAAAGTCTTGGTTTCATCTGCATTGGAATGAAAGCAAATTGTGAGATTTCCATTATGCATAAATAACAGTATTTTTCTGCCATCTCTATAGAGTTTTATTGTTGCAAACAGAACAGTAATGTACTTTGCTGTCACAGTTCTTGTGAGTTGGGAATATTCATCTTCTTAGGTATTGTCCTGGGAGCAGAGTGGATCTTTGAAATTGCAGCATATTTTCTGCCATTTTGAGTTTGCATATTTGCAAGACCATCGATAGAACTGCACCAGTTGGTGCTGCAGAGAATTTGCCCTGTATTTTCACATGCTTTCACTTATGCTTTTCAGAAAATGACAACATTTCTAGTCTGAGTGCTAAGCTTATAAATGGTTTTTGCACTGGCAGAAGCAAATTTTCTTTTAATTGTGTTCTGCCCTAAACTGCTGACTGCATTTAACCATGATAATCCTCTACCAGACAGGCCCTGCAGAATGAAATTTTAAAATAAGTTTCAGTCTGTGTTAAACACTCACTTTTCCACTTTATAAGTGATAATCCAGAACTACTTGTTTCCTTTCTCTCTAGGCCTGAATACAGAATCCTTGGTCAGATTCCTGACACTGACATCTACTGTGATGTGGAAGAGTATGAAGAGGTAGGAACATGTTCTTCTGCATTGGGTGGTTTCATTCAGTGGAGCAAAGACAGCTGTGGCAATTCACTGCCTTGCCCTACCACACTGCACATGCAGTGCTGGCTGCTGAGCATTCACCTCTGTTGAAAGGAAAGAAATAAATTTGGGGTTAGTAGTAAAAGTTGCTTTGTTCAAAATGCAAGTTCTATGTACTGCACATACATTTCACCAGGCTGTGATCAAAAGTAGTTTTATACTAGTTCCATTGTCCAAGTGTTTAGGAATACCATTGCCAACCCTGCTATGAACACAAGTGCATACCAGGCCACCTTCTTTATTTGTGTGGCAGTAGTGCAGGGAATCCATGGAGCCCAGAATCCAAACTTGTATGTTCTTCAGAATTGCATGAACTGTTCAAAACAGCATCCCACCCATCCCCTGCTCATTAAATCTACAGGATTGATGGGACAGTTGCTCACCATGCACTTAGCTTCTCATAAATGCCATTTTGTTCAACCAGAAGCTGATGAAAGCATTACATTTGGTCAGTGTGGTGGATATAAACATGCTGTATTTGTTCCCAAAAAACAACTACAATTTTCTGCACTCTCTGTTCTCAAAGATGCTGCTATAAAAGTTATGTCCTCCTTTACTGAGGAACCAGTCTGTAAAAACCTATGGAAAAAGACAATGCAGTTCTGCATTAAATATGATACAAAGCAGGAGTATGAGTGTAGACATTTATGTCTGTATGCAAAGGAGAGGAGACTCCATTTCTGTTACACTGAATGCAGTCAGCATTTCCTCCTGGGTAAAGGTGGGGATGGCAGCATATGGCAGGCTGGGTCTCTGTTGCTGGCCAGGTCATTTGCATGCAAAATGTCACAGTTCAGCCTGTTTAGAGATGACTGCATTTAAAGTAGGGGAGAGAAGTGAATATCAAGACCTGTCTGAAGGTCTGGATAAAACCAAAGATTTGAAAGGTTGGGGTTTTTTGATACTTGGGGAATCAAGAAAGAAAGAGAGGAAAATAAGTTATTATGCCTGTAGAAAGGGAGGCTAAAAAGGAAGCAATTTAGGAGTGCATGATTTCCTCATGGTAATACCAGATGCAAAGAGCAGCATCGGAGAACTGCAAATATTTAAATTCTTTTATGGCTGTACATTTTGGTGTAATACAGAAGGAGAAATGTTACCAGGCACTGATAGTGTGCAGTATTACACTGGGAAAGGGGGAGGTTCTAATCTGATTGCCTTTGCTCACAACAGTGCCAACCTACTTTATCTGGCACATGCTGAGAGCATCCAGGGTTGGCTGTTGTGCTGCTGCGTGTTCATGTGTCTTGTGATCACACAGGGGCTTTTATTCTGTTTAACTGTGCACATCCAATATTTTCCCTAGGTTAAAGAATGTCCTGGAATCAAAATATTTCAAGCTAATACATCTCTTTATTTTGCTAATAGTGAGTCATATGCAAGAGCACTGAAGAAAAAGGTGAGTAAATTCTTTAATGTCTGTGTCCTGAAAATTCAAACTGGCTTCTGAAACATGCTCATCTTTCAGCTCCTTTCTGTAGCCCTTAGCACAGTGTTTCTCAGCCTGCAGCCCCTGGTGATCTGTAAAATATAAGAAGGTGACCCAGCCAGCTACAGATTCTCTTAGGAAGCAACAACATAGTGGGAGGGAATGAATAGACAGTGTAGCTTCATACTGACTGCTCATGAATGGAAAGTGGTGGGTGCAGAGCACAGATTGGTCAAACCTTTTATTTTTTTCAGCAGGAAACTAGTTGCTGAGCTGAAAACAGAATGGGAACAAAAGTTTCCTTTCTGGGTCTCTAACTTTACTGGAGTATAAGACCGTGGAATACTGTGGGCACTTAGTGCCTCTGGTGGGCAGCAGGTGACCTGCACACAGGGTGTGCCTCACTCCCTGTGTCACCCCTGATGGCTCTGGGTGACAGTGGCAACAGCACAACTGCCTGACCCGGGGACAACTGCACCTGTACTAACTTGTGAAAAATTTTTCTGTAGCTCCCATGGCGAGTCTTGTGCAAAACAGGTGGGTGGTACTTGGCCTCACAAAGCAAGAGATTTTAGTGATTATTGCCCAAATGCACTTCTCTCGCCTTTGCTCTCCGCACTCCAATCAGCATTTGGTTGAAACACAACACTCTCTGATCTCGAGAAAAAAAATGAAATGCATCTTTCCCTCATCTTGTTAACCCAGTGCTTGCCAAGATGATTCCTTCTTTACACTGTTCTCACCCCCACCAAGGGAAGCTGGAAAATGCAGGCTTCTGGTTTAAATTTATGGCAGTGATTAATTCAGTGCAAATTGATACCCCTGTGACATCCTAACAAGCTGAATCTCCTCTGATCATACTTTCTTCTCCTGACAGACTGGAGTGGACCCCAGTGCCTTATTAGCAGCAAGGAGGAAAGCCCAGAAGCGCCATGCCAGGGAGATAAAGGCAGCAAATAAATGCAGAACCAAAGCTGTGGTGAAGCTGGTGAGCTCTTCAGTAAATATTTGCATCTGCTTTATCAGCTTACAGACTGCTTTCAGGTGTTAGCACTCTTGTGTTTTATACAAGGTGTGCTGCTTAGGGAGCAAGTGCTGTGCACTGGGCACAGGGGCTGAAGGAACAGTGTAAGGATCAGGGGCTCACTGCTATACTGGATAATTGTGTTGGACCTTGATTGCATTCAGGTAGCACAGAGTGGCACAGAAACTCTCCACACTGTCATGCTGTCTCACCAGTGGTGTTGGCAGAAATCAAAAGGACACTGCCTCTGCCCCTCCCCACACACTTGGAATAATAATGTAGAAATAAGATGTAATAAAACTAATTCTAATTAGGAGCCCCTGTAGCAAGAAGGTGCCGTCCCCCCTGCCAATCCTGGCATGGGCAGGATAAACTGAGAAGGGTTATTAGGTACATGATTGTACTTTTATGCATGTTTAAACTCACTGCCATGGTGGGAGATGGTGTGTGATTTTACCATGGGAAACCTAAAAAAGGCCTAACTTGAGAGCCCAATTGCTGTTCTTTATTTTGAATATATAAGTCTTGATGGCATCAGCCAGGGGTAAGACAAGGAGATGGAGTAAAAATGTGTCAGTAAAGATGACCAGGTGTGAGTGTTTGAAGGAAATGGGTAATTCAGTCCTGAGATAACAGCTTTAAGCTGTTTATATGTGACTGTAAGAAGGCTGGGCATAAGAGAATAAACCTTGATATACACAAGACATGGAGGTGTGTGTGCATGTCAAGCCAGTTTCTGTAGTGACCAGGAGCTTCTCCCCTTTTAAAGGCTTAAACAACACGAGTGAGGGGAGCAAAGGGATTTACTTTGAAAAAGCATTGACTGCCTTTTATTCATCTTCTCTCCCAGACTAACGACGTAGAAGCAAATGTAAAACATGAGATAGCAAGTGATGACTTACCTGTGAATGGAAAATTTGCAGATTCTACTGTACAAGACATGTCTCATGATGAGCATGAACATTTTGTGGAGCCCAAAGCAAATATTCACTCTTTAATTCTGGATTTCACCCCAGTGAACTTTGTGGATTCAGTTGGAGCAAAAACACTAAAAACAGTAAGTAGGCTTTTTTTCCCCAGAAAAACCCACAGAAAACTTTCCAGATACCTAATAAGAAACCTGTCAACATGAGACATAACTTCCTGCTCAAATACAATCCAGTATCTCACCTAATCACTGGTTTTATACTGTAAGTTTTAGCTGAATAATGGGGAATGTGTATTCTGCAGCTTTCACAGTATTTGGCTTCCAGAACTGTGATGTGTATGATGATGTACTATCTACATTTAACTTCATCTTAACTCTTTTGTAGATTATAAAAGAATACAAAGGAGTTGGTGTCTGTGTCTTCATTGCCAGCTGTAGTGGTGAGTTGAGATTTTTTTTTTTGTGATCTTTATGGGAGAGATTGTGTTTTGTCCCCTTCCCTCTGCTCCCAAATTTTCTGCTGCCAGTAGTGCCTCAGTAATATCAGCACTTTACACAGATTTGGATGTGAGGAAAAACAAGCCCATATACATTAGAGCTTTAACTTTAGTGAAAGTAGAGCATTGATAAAATGAGCTTTGTGAGGACTGAATCCTGCTCCCATTTCTTCACCTGGCAAGCTGTGAATGCTACACTGAACTTAGTATCTTGAAATCATAATGGTAATGTAATAAGGAAAAAAGCCTGAAATGTTCCAATATCTGATATTTGGGATAGTAGCATCTTCTGCCAAGAATAGGCCTCTGTCTGTGTCTGCATAAGAGAATTACCTGTCTGGTAATGTGCATGTGATCCACCTGGATATTTCAAACTTTTTTAGTTACAACAAGTAAGAGAACAAGTTCTCATCTTCTTCCTGGGATGCCATTATCTTCCATCTTTTTACTGAAGTCTATGTACTGATGCCATGTTTGGGTTTTGTTTTGTAGGCCCTGTTATGAGTCAGCTGACAAGACTGAATTTTTTTAATGAAAATGTAACAAGAGAGTTGCTGTTTCACAGTGTTCACGATGCTGTCCTTGCTTGCCAAGTGAAAGATGGGTCTGCTGCACGGGCTGACTCCAACATTTGAAGAGTGGCATCGAGCAGAATGGGAGCCAGATTTATGCTGATGGAGATTCTTTCTGAATATTTAATTTGCACAGTTTGAAGAGAGCCTGAGGCTGTTTGTATCTACGGGTATGGGGTGGTGCTTATTTTTTGTAGGAAGAGTGGATAAGGAAATGGAAGCCTTCATGCTCTTGAATTTTTTTCCTTTGATCAGGGTATAGCTTTCCAATAATACACAAGCACAGAATTATGCAAGAAGAAAAAATTAAGTGTATTCTGCTGCAGTCAGAATCTGGTGGACAAGGTGACATTCCTATTCCTGTTGAGAAAATGGGCACTTTAACTCACTACGAGTGGGATCTTGCAGGAGGTAACTGTTCTGCAAGTGCAATACACTGTACCAGTGTCTTTAAAAACTTTCTTAGATGAATTTTAAAGCCTGATTTCAACATCTGCATACAACAGATTCGTACAATTTATAATAATCTGTCAGCTGGATTAATGAATTCACACAGGTGGCATTTACCTGCTGCTGTTTTTAAATCTGGATGGTAGTTATATTTTTAAAAATACCTAACCTGTCTCAGCTATACCCAGTTCTTAATTTTTGCTCTAAGTGAACTTCAAGTCAGAAACTCATTGTTTGATTATTACATTATCAGTATGGTACTTCTACTGCCAAAACTCAGTTAGGCTTTCTAGAAAAGAACACAGATGATTTTAAGCTAAACTTAATTTAACTTCTAAGTTTGAAGACAAAACTGGTTTAAGACAGGAATGGAGCTTATTTAAGTTAAGAACTGCTGCCCTATATGCAATCTTTTAAGCTGGAATAAAAATTTAATCAAGGTCTAAAGTCTAAGTGATCCAAAAAAAAGGTACTTTTGTGTTGCCCATCTTCCTCCCAGTACTGCTGCTTCTGCCTCAGCTTTTAAGTGCTTTGAGAAATAACAACTCAAAGATGGTACGTGTTTGGGTTTTGTAAAAGAAACAGTATTGTGGGGTTTCTTTTTCTATTGTTGGCCTGGCAGCTGTGGTACTGCCTCACTTCAGGTGTGAGATGAAAACCATGGACATTATGCAAAAGAAATGTTTAATGCCCCTGTTTCCCCTCACAGCAGTCACTGTGAAACTCAGCAGAGACAGGAACCTAAAAGTGTTTCTCTGTAGGTTATTTTGAGAGCACAGGGCAAGTGGAGCATCAGTGCCATTGCATTCAGCACCCTCAAATCACAGGTCCTGTGCATAAGGAATTCACACACCTTCCTCACTTCTGGCCACAGAATGTAATACTCTTATTTTATTTCAGGCTCTGTTGCAGTTCAGGCTTGCTTCAGGTACACTGTTTCCCAGGAACCAGGGAAGTCAGGGAAGATACTTTATTTCCTCAGACTCCCCTACTCATAGGGCTGGGAAGCTTTCTGCATCAGAAATTGCTGCTTAGCTGGAGTTCAAAGGATGAAGTGCATGCATGTCAAGACATTGTGTGTGCTTATTTAAAACAACTTTTGGTACATTTTATAATGTTAACTATTTCAACAAGCCTTTGTATCTACATACAGTATATTTTTCTACTTTCAGCTTGTCGCAGCTTCAGTTTTTAACTCTGTAGTCTGTTCAGTTCACCTCAAAATCCTGTCAACTTCCAAAATAAAGTGATGTCACTTACCAAAATTTTCCACTTTGTCTTGGTGAGACTCTATGAGAGACAAGTGAGGCTCCCAGATAAGATACAAGTGTTTGATGCCAAGGGAGGGGCCAGGAGAGGTTTCCACCTGTAGGCAGATCTTTTCCTGCTGTGCTGGTTCCTGCTCCTCACTTCTGTCACCTCCATGAGTCCTCTCCCTGTCAGGCCTCACAGGGATACAAGGAAAGCTGGCTTTCCCATCCTGGTAGTAACAGCTGCACTTCCTGGGGAGCTGCTGAAATGCTGGACTAAGAACCTTTGCCCAAGAAAGTCCCACATCCCAGACCATGTAGAACAAGTGCTCCTGCACAGCCCCCAGCAGTACAGGCAACTCATCCCATGGAATAAAATCTGGCAGCTTTTGCTCATCTCTTCTGTGCTTTGGTGGCACCAGTTGAAGCACTGGTCCCCCCCCGGGAGCCTGAGCCAGCCCCTGCAAAGGGAACTCACTTCCCCTTCCCTGCACTGCTTAGCAGCCCACTGTCTAAAAGTTAAATCCTACCTGGGGCTTGTCAGTCCAGAATAAACAACCCGAATCCTTTAACCTTGTAAAGGGCTCCAGTTTGCCTGCAGGGACAGGGGAGTGCCTCCCCCCAGCTGCTGAAGCCCCACCACAGCAGATGGCACTGGTGGCCTAAATTTGGGTCAGTGCCTAGTAATAATCAGGGTCATGTTTCTTCCCCCTCCTTTTCTTGCAAGAGCACAGATGGTCATTCAGGATACCTGGTAAGAGCCAAACTCTCCACACTTCACTTACCCTTCTCAATTAAAAGCTACACTTGATTTCAAATGCCGCTTCTGGTAAATTGAGATGCTGTCAGTGCTGCTTTCTGAAAATTCTGTCCCACCAATTAACTTGCATCCCTCCCTAAAATGTTCTTCCCAAAATGACACACACGTATTGAGATTGCCTGAGTTTCCATATTAAGATACTGAGACCAAACAGAATCCTAACCTAGTCCATGGCTGCATACTCTCCCTAGTGCACAGACTTCCTCTTAAAAAAAAAAAAAAAAAAAAAAGAAAAAGAAAAGAAATAGAAGTGGCTTCATAATTTAAGCTCGAGAAATTGATGGGTCTCATTTTGACACAACTGACAATAAAACTTCTCTCACTTCCTAGACAAAGCAGTTCCCAAAAGCATTTTTTCCCTCAGGTATTTCTTCAAGCTCTTCCCCCAAAACCACTTAAATGCAACAGTCTAAAGGAAAATTGAAGGCTGTTGTTTTTTGTTGAGCACACCCAGCTCTACAGGAACATGTCAGATGATTGAGGATTAACCTTTCAAGGCTGCCTGTGGCCAAGTCCCAGCCACCCTCAGCTATGGAGCACCAGGACCCTGGCAGGGTCATCCTCTGTGCAGCAGCATCTCAGATAAAGCATACATCAAAATCCTCATACCAGACTGATGTCAAACTCTTCACAGCAGGATCAGGGAAAAGGAATTTTCCATCCCTTAGCACTAAGAAATTACACTTTCCTCCTCCTTGACCCAGTTACTGTTTTGTAAGACAACACAAAGAATCTCAGCAAAAGGGATAGAAAAACCACTGAAGATAAAAAAAAAAAAAAAAGTTGTGATGGTACCAGTCTTCACCAATGGAGGGGAAAAATATCCCTTCATGTTTTCCCTAAGCTGGACAACTACTCAGACCACCACACATGCCTTCCCTTGGCAGCTCCTGTTTTCTTGGAGCATTTCTCAGCACACCCAGAAACACTGGCATTACTGTGGGCTCTTCCAGCACCTCCATGGCTCAGATTTCAAGTTTTGGGGTTTGACCAGAGATCTAAACTTGAGATGTCTGACATTGCCCAGGTATCTGATTTAAAATTACCTGTGTCTTAGGCCATGCTGCTGTAACACACTGAGACCTTTTCCCTAAAGCAGCAACACTCCACTGGAGTAGAACACTCACAATGAACACACACCGACTGTTTGGAACACTCCATTTATTTCTAACTTCCAAGAACAAAACACGAATGACTACACTTGGATTTTTGTTCCACAAAAAGTTCCAGGGGCACAGGAAGAATCTTCCCAGGTGTTAGTTGTAGGTCATGTAGCGGGGGGTGGCGCTGAATTTGGCGTAGGATTTGATGACTTTGTTCACGGCCTCCAGGAAATCCTTCTCGGTGGCGATTTTCCGGCGTGCGCGGATGGCGAACATTCCAGCCTCTGTGCACACACTGCGGATCTCAGCGCCTGGAGAGAGACAGGGATAGACACTCACCCCTGACTGCCTGGGGACACCGAGCAAACACACAGCTCTAGGTAGGGAAATAAATACAGTCAGCTCACCTGTGCTGTTGGGACACAGCCGAGCCAGCAGCTCAAATCTGATGTCCCTCTCCACACTCATGGAACGAGCGTGGATCTTGAAGATGTGAGTTCGCCCCTGAAGGAAAGGGAGGACAGAGGTGTTCATGGCATGAAAGAGGGGATGACTCCAGCCTGCAGCTGTCTGTGTCCACAGCACAGACAAATGAAAATACATCCTGCATTTGCTGTCCAGCTATGGTTTCCTATGTCTGGACTGGAATTACTAACGCCCCATGACACCAAAGTAACAAAGTAACAAGGGCTTTCATCATATACCTCAAGAAATCTCTCTCAAAAGAGCCAATCAAAACAAAATCCAACTTCTGAACTGAATTGTGGATCTGGTTAAAGGATTTTTTCCTCTGTTGAGGCAGGACTATACAGTGATTACAGCTGCTTACCATGGCTTCTCAGCCAGGATGGAATTTGTGCAGTGTGGAAAGACCTTTGGCACATCATTAATCCCCTACATTTCCATGTGGTTTCTCATAATTTAAGAGTGCTGCATTTGCTGATTCTCATGAACTTCCAGACAATGATGCCCTAACTGAGGAAACACTCTGCTATCAGAACACACTTGGCAGTGAAATAGAGTTCTCACCTCAAGATCAGGCAGGCTGAACTCTATCTTCCTGTCCAGCCTGCCAGGCCTCATCAGTGCAGGGTCCAGAGTGTCAGGTCTGTTTGTGGCCATCAGCAC
The DNA here is from genome assembly GCF_965231275.1 of Zosterops lateralis. Classification (NCBI taxonomy): domain Eukaryota; kingdom Metazoa; phylum Chordata; class Aves; order Passeriformes; family Zosteropidae; genus Zosterops; species Zosterops lateralis. The sequence goes on from NC_139765.1 coordinate 61,688,974, forward strand.
CTTGATGTTTCCCCGGGGGTCAAAGCCATCCAGCTGGTTGATGAGCTCCAGCATTGTGCGCTGCACCTCATTGTCACCCCCGGCCCCGTCATCAAAACGAGCACCTGGAGGGGAGACACACCAGTTTCACTGAGGGAGAGGCAGCTCCAGGCCATGGACACAGAGGTGTCACAGTGGCTGCAACACAGGACACCTGGGAAAATGGTTTTAAAGTGCATACAGGTATTTGGGATGAGTTAAAAAGGCCCTTAGTACAAAAGGGCCTCTATCTCACTACCTAATAACCGACCAAGCTACTGGGATTTACCCATTTGGTTTGTTTGGTTTGCCTTTCCCTCAACCAAAATCATCCTTCTCCCTTATCTATGTAAAAACTACTTCCAAAGGACCTAAGCACTTTCTTTTGAGAAAAAAAGAATAATGTTCAGGAAGTAATGAAGACGTGGAGTGTAGTCTAGAAGCTGAAGGGGGTTTAAGTTAACAGTACTTTTTTGCAAACAAAATACAGAGATTCTTCACTGAAGTTCAAATAATCTGGGTGTTCCAAATGTGCAAAAGTGGCTTCCCATCTGGGCTATATAAGCTACTTCCTGACAGCTTTCTGGACATGGGGTGTGCTGGGAGCAGTTTTGCTAACTCAGTATTTACAAGCACTTCTCTTGAAATGCAGCAATCCAGACACAGAATTACAAGAAAACCCAGAAGCTCTCACAGGAGATTAGAACTGTAGCTACTACAAACATACCTCCAATGGCATCAATCTCATCAAAGAATATAAGGCAAGCTTTTTTAGTTCTGGCCATTTCAAAGAGTTCACGAACCATTCGAGCTCCCTGAAAGAAAAAAAAAATATCAAGAATTTGTTAGAGATTTAAGGCATGTTAAAGGAAAACTATCAAAATCAAACTTTTCATGCTTTGTAAACACTTCTAAGTTTCCAATGAGGAAACTCTTTTCATTTGTTCACTTATATAAAGCTTAAAGCAATGTATAAAGGAGAAAAAAATTACTGCTCTTAAACTCAGAAGTACAGATGAAGTAATTTACCTCAGGACCAACTGAAAAATAAGTGGCAGAGTTGGGAGCAGAATCCTAATTCCAGAGTCCCCCTGAACTGCAGATTGAACTCAGAAGTCATGTCACCATTGCCTGACCTGCAGTGATTTGTGTGACAGCTCCTGCACCTCCAAGCACCTCCATCCCTCAGTCCACTGTGGTGTCTGGTACCCACAAGGCAGATGTGCAAACCCCTCCCCACTCCATCAGACACTGCTCTTACCTCCCCCACATATTTCTGCACCAGCTCCGAGCCGATGACTCTGATGAAGCAGGCGTCAGTCCTGTTGGCCACAGCACGGGCACAGAGGGTCTTGCCTGTGCCAGGTGGCCCAAACAAAAGCACTCCTTTGGGAGGCTCAATTCCAAGGTTCACAAATCTTTCAGGCTGTAACAAAGGGAGACAGAAGGCAAGGTTATGTGCAAATTTAAGATTAGGTGTATCAAAGTGTATATGCAAATTAAGGAAATCATTCATGAAGAGCCATGTAAACAAGGCTGGGCTGGATTTCACTTGGTAAAACCTGACTTCCTTTCATTAAGCTGTTTACACTCCATGACGTTGTCTTTTCTTGCTTTTTCAGATGCTAACAGATGACCAGAATACTTCCAAAATAGTAGAAGCTTCAATCTGGAGGTTACTTACATGAAGCAGAGGGGTTTCGACCACCTCTCTCAGCTTTTCGATCTGCTCCTTGCAGCCACCAACATCACTGTAAGTGACATCAGGCTTTTCTTCCACCTGCACAACAAAGAGGTGAGTGAGCAGTTACCAGCCTGGTGCTGCAAATCTTTATGGGCTTTCAACAGCCCACAGCAAAATTCAGCAAAAGGAATCACAAGGTAAAGCCATGTCAAAGTAAGTAAAGGCAACTCTCACTTGCATCATGGTGACTGTGGGATCAATCTTTGGAGGCAAGGGGATATGGATTTGGTACTTGTTTCTGTCCACCCTGGTGAGGAAGGATAAAAACTATTATTTTAACACTGGTTAAGTAAAGTGTTATGTAGAAACAACTCTGTAAGTGAGAAGCTGAATTCTTGAACTGTTCTTTTCTCTGGCATCAAGAGAGCCAAGCCCTGAAAGCTAATAGTCAGGTAGGCTAGATACTGGAATTCTTTCTGTAGAAAAATTTAAGGTTTCCAAAACTATTAATTCCAAAGTATTTTGAAAACTAATTTTCAAAATATCCCACATGGCAAACTGGCAAAATACTGACTCTTAAAGTAACAGGGTTTAGTCCTCAGTGAACATTTCCTGGCTGCCCTGAGTGTAACCTCAGAGTGCCAAAGGAGGAGCCTACACAGTCTCTCTGAAAGCTGGGACTGTTGGGGCCCAAACTGCAAGGTTTCTGTCCAATGACACATGAGTTTTGTCAATTTTTGTCAAAATAAAATCAAAACAAGATTCCAGCAGAGCATACAGGTGAGTTACTGTCATCAAAGAGAGATACAGTAGTGGTGTAATTTCAACCACTGCAAAAACTGGAAATGAGGCTTGTTGACCTGTCAAACTACAACATGTGACAACTCAGAGAAAGCTTCAGTCTGCAGAAAGACTCACTAGAACACAAAGACTTTGCTTACCCAACTCTCATGCCTTCTTCTATGTCAGTAGGTGCCACCTGGTCACTGAGATCCACCACGAACTTGGCAAATTGCTTGACATTGATAATGTACTTGGGGTCCTCGGAGTCTGCATTGATGATCTTTGTGCACCTAACACACAAACACAATTGCACCTCCAGGCAGACAAACTGTTTGCTATCTGCACAAGCACCAAGAGTCACATTTTCCAAATACACCACAGCACCTGTTGTACTTGTGATTACACCATTACAGCATGATACAACAACTGCAGGAATAAGTACAAGTATGAAATACATAGCACATAATCACTGCTCCTTTATGATTCAGTGGGAAAAAGCACTTTCAATATGCACAACAAGAGAATTTTTTTTAAATAGAAGTCCACACATAAGCTATAAATCAGATTTCTAACACTATGGAGCTCTGCTGGAGGATAAGAGTGCTCTCACCTTGCAACTTGCAATGGTTGCTCACTTTGGAGAGTTTGTTTATCTGCAGCCAGATCCCAAAGGGCAGGAGGAGCCAAGCCAGTGTCAGATTCCTTGATTCCTGTGTGCAGCACAAACAAGCTGAGGAGGAAGCAGCTGACTGGGATGTCAGCCATCCTTCCCACACCAAAACCTCAGAGATAACCCTGCAGGAATTTTGAGAGACCTCCAAAACAACATACACACATATCTTTGATGGATTTCCTAAAAAAAAAAGTTTCCTAAGGAAAGGGCCTACGTGACCATGCCAGGTGAACATTCAAATCCCAGCCTGGCCACCCTCTCAGACAATTCTGCAGTGTGGGGATGATTACAGCAGGACAGAGCACAGATACTGGAGATTCACATTTCACTAAAGGAGTGAAACTCTCAAGTGCTTTCACTGAGCTCCAGTGCAAAGTATCAGAAACTAAGGGATTCACACAGATGAAAAACCCCACAAAGCTTTCAAAACATGCACATAACAAGAACTATCTCCATGATGTACTTAAAAGAATCAAGATTATTTTACAAGAGAAAATGTGGTCTTCCTGGGAGAACTGAGAGCCACTGCAGGATTAGCAACAGGGCAAGAAAACATACATCAGTGAAAGAAAAATTAGGAAACAAATTAACTGTTATTGTTATTACTACTTCATTATCTGGTGTGAGAAAGGGGCATTTGTTTTATACCACCATTACATATAAAAACCACAGTTTTGATAAAAAATTATAAAATCAGATGTACAGACTAGTCCTGCCCAGTTGAAAACATCACCTAACAAGCAAAAATCTCACACTACCAAAAAGAGAACTGTGTTCTTTTGAGAAAAATAACAACTAAAAAACAATGCAGAAGTTGTTGGAAATCAACTTCTTACAACACTTGTTTTGGTATCTGTGGCTCTTCAACTGAAAGCTTTAAAAGACAAAAACATACCAGTGAGCTCATTGATTTTCTTAAGCAGTTGTTGAATATCATCTTCTACTTGCTTGATCTGCCTTGAGTACGTGCTCTGGCCCTGGAAAATGAATATCATGTAGATTTCCTAAGCCAAATTATCTCATGTTTAGGAACAAATGACAAGAGCTGCTGCACATCATGATGTTCAACAGACTCTTGGTACAACAGCCAACCATTGATGACAGCCAAAAAAGACAGAATTAACTTCCAGTAACAATATTTCTGTTTGCAAAAGTGAAGTGCAGCTACACACAACTGACCAACTGGGAAGGTGGAAATTTTCCACATTTGTAAACTTTAATAATTTGTTATTCTTTTAAACCTGTTCAGCCTTACTTTTTCAAAGTGTTTCTTCTAAAGTTTAAAAAAGACTTAGCAAAACTATATATACAGAGATTCTGAATATACTTTCTGAAAACCACCTGTACAAAAGCTTTAACTGCCTTACCCAACCTTTCTATCATCCAGAGGACAGCAGAAGGATCAAGGGGTAAATCAGAATTCTTGCTTGTGATAAAATGCTTTTTTTGATCCAGATCTGCCTAACACAGGTAGATTCAGACCTGGATTTGCTTTACAGTATCTCCTTTGTAGACCATTGGCAATAAAGAAGGAGCTGCAGTGGGTACAGGCTGTATTTCAGAGCTTTGTAAAGGAGTCTTGATGTCAACAAAATTCAGACTTCTGCCAAACATACCTAAGCTGCAAATTTCATCTTTCAAGAGTTCTTTTACAGAGCAACTGTACTTCCCAGTGTAAAGGATAGGTTGGCATTTTAAGCTTTATTGTCTGTGGAAAGTGCTTCCCAAAATTATGTTCTTTTAACATAATGGCTAAAAGCAAGTCAATCTGGTGGCAAGAGGGTCCTAAAATTACTGCATAAACCAAGAAAACTGGTCAGTGAAAAAGCCCCAGTAAAGCCCTGGCTGTGAGACCCCTATGGCAATCAGCAATGAGACACAAAACAATCAGCAATGAGACACAAAACAAAAATAGAGAAACAAACCCTTATTTACTCCCAAGTTAACAAACACAAGATTATTTTTAGTGTTGCAGGCTGCAGCCTTCAAACTGGAAGGTGAAAAGGGAGGGAAGATTTTAGCAGGAGAGAAAAGCACTAGGAGAAGCAGAGTTACCCTCTACCTGCTAAGTGCACATCCCTCCACTCCTGTCCTGTATCTCCCCAGGAACTGCTTTGTGTCTTTAACACTCCCACATGTGTGTCATGTGTGTGCTACTTACATATGTCTTCAGCAAGGCAATATCTCCTTCATCGAGAGCTGAAACAAGACAGGACAGACTTAGCTTCTAGTAATTTGTCTGAAAATTTTTGTCTGAACAAAGCCAGCAGGATTAATTCTGCTTCTAGAAGATCAAAACATGTCTTTTGGAGAGATTCTTTTGAGTTTCCACTTTTCACTGAACCAAAGTGGAACAAAAGAGATAAACAAGAAAAATGAAACAAGGTCTCCAGCTACTCTTCAGTCCAAAAACCTGCACCACCCACAGCTCACAGCAAACAAACCACTTCAACTTCGTTTCACTCAGAGCAGTTCCCAGCCTATGACTGTTCAAAAAAGGGATGGAATATATCACAACTTCATCTTCTAAACCTCCTGTTTCTAGATGTTCAAGAAAGCATCAATGAAAACCTGTCACCACTTTCACTAGTGATGTCTCTGCACAGAGGTGGCTCCAGTAACTCCTCTCCATTAACTAAGAAAAACAGAACTCTGCCAGAGTCACCCTCTGCCACACCACCCTCACATCATTTGCCATTTAACAGACTTTCAACACCCCCTTTCCCTTCCCATCCCTGTTTCCTCTCTTGTCTAATTCCACTCTTCTTAAGACAGATGGAGCCCAAACCACACAGTTTTGGTGATCTGGGTGCAGCATGTGCTATACAGGGTTCTGAAGACCTTCTGTATTGATCCATGCTTTTTTCCTATTTGTACCACCCCATTGATTGGTTTTTTATAGCTACTGAACACTCTGTTGCTACAATTCAGAAATCTCTCCTGAGATTCAGTTCAAAGTCCATCACTGCTTACATTTTGCACTGCTTGTGCTTCCAGATGCTTTATTAAATATTTGCTAACGTGAAATAAGAAGCCACAAGAAATTAAAACATGTGGGGCCACCGGCAGCTCTCACAGTGTGCCGGTCTCCTCGGGAATTTCTGGGGCCTCCCGGAATTCCGAACGAAAGCGGCAGCACAGGGGCAGCTCCGCGGGGCTCCCTCCACAAGAGAAATAAATTATCACGGAATCATCAAGGTTGGAAGAGACTCTCATGATCATCAAGTCCAACCATCGACCCCTGTAACCCCCAAACGGTCATCCAGCGCCAGATCCGGACGCCTCCTAAACTCCTCCAGGGATGACTCCACCTCCCTGGGCGACCTATTACAGTGTCTGACCAGCCAAACTGTGAATGGTTTTTTTTTATAACATCTACTCTGAGTCTGCCCTTGTCACCTTTAGGCCATTTCCTCGATTCCTGTCACTGCGGGCACGGGCAGAAGGGACCAGCCCCCCCCTCACCACAGCCTCCTTAAGGGAGGTGTGCCGTTATTGAATCGCCTTTGTTGGATACGTCAAGTATTAAAGAAAGTATTAAACTACAAAAGGCCTTTTTTTTTTTTTTTTTTTTTTCTCACATTATGAAGGAATTCGAGGTTTAGGAACCTTTTGTACAAGAACCCGAGTTAGAAGGCGGACGGTCCCCTCCTCCCCGAGGCTCTGGGCGCTCCCCGCCCCACATGGTGTTTGTCCCGCAGCCCCGACGGGCCCCTCAGGCAGCCCCGGCCCGGCCCGGCCCCGCTGTCCCCCGCCTCAGCCCCCCACAGCCCCCGAGGCCCGGCCGGGCTCCGGGCCGGGATGGGATGGGGACAGTCCCGGGGCGGCGGCCGCAGCGCCAAAGCGCACATTAGGGACATTCTTTATCCTTTTTAGTACTTTTCCCCCCGCCGCTCCTGGCACCGACATGGCGGCCGGCGGCGCCGCCCCACTCCCGTCCCAGGCACTGCTCGGGGAGCGTCCCCGCCACGGCCCCTCACTCACCGCGGATGGGTTTGTCCTCCTTCTCCTCCTCCTTGGTTTTCCTCTGGTCGGCTCCCAGGTAATCCGGCATCGCGCCCGCCCGCCTTACGCAGCACCGCGCCGCTTCCGCCCGGAACACAAACCAGGGTGCACCGCGGCCCGTGCCCAGGAAACTCCTTCCCCCCCGGCACCGCGGCCGCCGCTGGGAGTTCCGCGCGGCGCCGCCGGTTGGTCCCGCGGCCCCGGGCAGCGCCGGCGGTGCCGCCCCGCGGGAGCCGCTCCGGGCGCAGGGTCGGCGCGGGGGCGGTGGGGACGCGGCGGGGCCCGCGGGGTCGGGGCAGGGCCGGCCGGGCCGCTTATGGCGCCGCACGCCGCCGCCGCCCCGGAAGCGCTGTGCGCGCCGCACGCGCCGGCCCCGCGGCAGGCGCAGGCCGCGGCCATGGCGCTGGTGCGCGGCCCCGCGGCCCACGGGCAGCGCTCCACCGTCTGCAGGCCGCTCTCGGCCGGTAGGTACCGCCGGGGAAACGCCGCCCTCAGCGCCCGCCCCAGCCAGGAAATCGACCGGTCTCGGAGAACTTTGCTGTTTATTAGAGTGTAATTGTCCCCGTCTGGCGTGCCGTGCCTCCCCCGGCGCCGTCCCGGCCCGGGGTGCGAGCAACAAGTCCGGGTCCGCCGGCGGAGGGAGGGGCCTGGGCTGGGGGAGCGGGAGCGCGGGGAACGATCAGTCCGAATTTATATCGCTGCCGCGGTTGCCTCCTCCGCTGCCCACAGGACCGTATTTAATATCGTTTGACACGTGCGTTCCCTTAACTTGAAAGCGCCTTTCCAGATGTGAGAACAGCAAAGCGCTGGGAGGTCCCGCCCGATGGGCACCAGGGCTGGTTCTCGCTCCGTGTGTGTAGAGCCCAAGAGAAGATTTAGCCATCTGTAACCTTGTGTGATGCTGTACTTTGGTGGGTTTTCATGGGGTTTGATTAAAAAAAAAAAAAAAAAAAGTGAACCACAGAAGGTGAAGTTGCTTTTATGTTTTTGCTTATAGCATCAGTACTCTGTCAAGTGGAACCTGTGGGAAGATGGTTTGAAGCGTTTATTAAGAGGAGAAACATAAATGTTTCTGCCTCTTTCCAGGAGCTAGAAGATGAGAAAGAACTTTCTGAAGAATCAGGGGATGAAGAACTGCAGCTTGAGGAATATCCTATGTTAAAAACCCTTGACCCAAAGGACTGGAAGGTATGCAGTCAATACGGGTTACTGTTAACTAGTTTTGCCCATCAAAGTTATTTGCCGTGCCCAGGTGCCAAAGATCTCCTTCCTCTTCCCCTTCTACATCCATCTGAATTAGTTCATGTTCCTTACCATGTTGTCTGGTGTCTGAAGGCAAACACATCAGGATAAGATCTGAGTTTTGAGCTGTGGCTTTTTATTTTACTGTCTGAAAGAATGAAGTGTCTCTTCTCCCTGTCACCATGTCCTTTATTAAGGATTTATTATTTGCACTCTTAATAGTAACAACAGCAATTCAGTTTTCCAATAACTGAATTTTCTAGTGCCTCAATCCAATTTAGATGAAGCTACTTGAATTTCTATGACAGTGGTTTAATTTATTGATATTCAGTTATGCAGTGATTATTCAGTAATTCATGAGAGTTGTTCTTATAGTCTTTTCTCAATATTTATTTGAGAGAGGGAAGAATTCTCCTTCTTGCCTTTAAGAGGTGGGGATGACAGCTGGTTTTCTGCATATGTTTTAGTGGTTATATTATGAATGTTTATTAGGATTTGTGGTCCTTTTCTCTCAGAATCAAGACCATTATGCAGTTCTTGGACTGGGAAATATCCGATACAGGGCTACTCAGAAACAAATCAAAGCAGCTCGTAAGTACCTTTCCCTCATAAGCATAACCTTTTTTTTCAGATATACACAACTGGTTTCCAGTGAAAATACCTGCATGTTGTGAACAAGGTTTTTTCTGTTTCCCAGGGCTAAAAGTTTGATTTGTGTTGCTTACCAGAGTCTTGTGTGTCTGCTCAGTGTTAGCCATGGGGAAGTGCAGCAGCATTCATAGGCTGTAGTTTTCTTGCTAAATTTCATTTTGGATTGTGTTCAGAACATCAGTAAAGGGATAGAATACAATTTTTATTTTATCTGAACTATTTTGGTTTTCATTAGAAATAACAACTAAAATTACATTAATTATTTTTTTCAGTTATTTTTATATTTTCAGTTAAGCTAATTGTACACTTACAGATGTTAAAGCACTTTGCTAGGAATAATAGTAGAATAAGTCTCAGAGACTTCTTCAGATGTTGAGGTGGAATAGAGAATAGTTTCTGAGTTGTGGTTATTTTATGTCCCAGCAAAGATGAAATAATGTTAATTCTAAGTATAGTGTTAAATCAAAGAAAATTCATTATCATCTGTTTTCTTCCAGATCTGACTGTTTGGTTTGTATTTTTACTTAAGTTTCAAATGAGAGGAATGCCAGTTGGAGTTACTGTGTTACTTTGTAATTTGAAACTGTTTCTGATGAACCATTTCTAACTGTGGTGCATTTATGTGTTAGATAAATCCATGGTTTTGAAACATCATCCGGACAAGCGAAAAGCTGCAGGGGAACAGATAGGAGAAGGTGATAATGATTATTTTACTTGCATAACTAAAGGTAAGCAATTGATCTTGCTTCTTAGATACTCTCTCAATCTACTTGATCATCAGAGTCTTATTTGTTGTGCTTCATTAGGATTTTAATGAATTGTAAATGACTAAATAGCTGGAGTAGTTCTTTTTCCATTTTAGAAAACTGCATCAAAAGATGACATTAGGTGTAGCTTCCCAGTGGGTAGAAGCAGGATGGGAGTGCAGCTGACAGACATTTGGCTGCTGTGCCAGCTGGTGACAGAATGTGACACCTGTGGCAGTGCACACCCAGATGAACCCCTGGAGGTGGCCCCATACCTGGGATAAACTAGTGAGCCACGGAGCAATTCCCCACAGGCACCAACAGCAGTTGGAAAATCTGAATTCCAATGTGCCTGCTCTGACAACAGAACATGTGTTGTTTGATCCAGGTCATCAGTTTCTTCAGCTGCCCATTTTTTGCCCACAGATGAGCAAATGAACTCAATTGAATAACATTTCCCTCTTGCCTGTAGCAGTGGACTTGGCAGTGCAGGACTAATGACTGGACTCTGATTTAGAGATCTTTTCCAACTTAATGATTCTGTGACCCAGAACACCATTGCTGGCCAATTCCAAAACCATAGGGGCTGTTCTGGGTGTATGATTTACATCTCCAGAAATGCTTGAGAGCTTGGCTTTTTTGTTTATTTTAAACAAATTATTTTCATTCAATAAGATTGAAGCAGGAGGAAATCTTGGAATTTGTGTTTCTAAACTTCCTTCTCTGAATGTCCTCTTACACATACTAGTTAGTGTGAGATATGTTAGACCAGCTGATGTTTTCAGCCTCCTTTGGAGTTGTCAGGAGGAGGCAGGTTGCCAAAGGAAAATAGTTTTTCTGTTGCAGTCCTGTCAGAAACTGTCAGATATCTGTGATGAGAACTACCTACACATGAATTCAGGAATATGCTCTGTGTTCTACATGCTTGGAGCAAAATATAGAATCTTCCCTCTTAACTGCTTCCAATCCCAAGTTTGGGGGTAAACAGAAAGGAAAGCATCAAGTAGCAAAGAAAGGGAATAATGCTCCTAGGCAGCATTTCAGAGGAAGGAAATACTAAAATGCAATTGTAGGAAAGGGGACCTGGAGTAGGAGCAAACAGTAATGAAACAGGGAGAAGAAAATTGGAAAGGTGGGAGAACACAGGATGGATTCAGAACCTGGTCTGACAAAGGGATGCGTGGGAGATACAGAGCCAGGGGAACTGAGTGTGTGGGGATCTGTAAGTGGAAGGAACATCTCTTAAATGGAAGAGGAACCAATGGATGTGCACAGAATTTCCTGCATCAGGAAAGTGGTATGAGGGTTACTGAAGCAGGATAATTGGGTCATTTGGAGTGTTGGTGGAGGGAAGTCCTTTCCCAGAGGGAAAGGGCAGACTGGCAGACAGCAGCTCACTGGTGGCCACTGTCATTCCTTCCACTGACATGTGCAGTGAGATCAGTTTACAGAACTGCAGAGCACCAAGGTCTCCTCCAGGTTATCACCTCCTACATCCAACCTTGGTGGTGTACTGTCCTCTGGCAGGGGTGCAGGCACAGAAGTCCATGAATGACTGCAACACAAATTTGATTTCTTTGACTTTTGATTCCTCTTGAAAAACAGTGGTCATTGTAAAACTTCACACTTCATTGAGAAAAAAGTAAGAGTACTGAAGCTATAGTTTGTGTGATTTCCAGAATATAAGATTAGTAATGTGATGCTGCCCAGCTGCAGGGGTTTAAAAATAGGAAAACGGGCTGTTTGCATGTTTTGGAGAGTTTGTGTGGAGTTTTATGTTCTATCCAAGACTCAGTACAACTTCATTGTGACCTGCAAAAATTCTAATGAATTACTTCTGTTCTTACCCATTCTGACAACACATTAATTCAGGGACTGCCTTTACTCTGTGCCTTAGTAGACCATTTTGTCAATTTATCTTGCAAGGATATAGTGTAGACTAAAATGTGAAGCTGTCATGCCCAAACTCTGAACAAAATTTACTGCTATAAAATTAAATATTACCTGTTTTGTTACATCTTAATAGTTAAATGTGTTCTTTTTCATAAATGTTCTTCCTACTTAATTTAACAGGAATAGACAGCAGTGCTTTTTGGTGTCACTAAAATAATTAAATACCAAACTCTACAGAACACTACAGATAGATCAAACACAGATCTGAGAACATCTTTTTAAACATTTACAACCTTATGTCTGGTAACTTTCAGCTTATGAAATATTATCTGATCCTGTGAAACGACGAGCATTTAACAGCATAGATCCAACTTTTGATAACTCTGTACCTTCCAAAAGTGAAGCAAAAGAAAACTTCTTCGAAGTTTTCTCACCAGTTTTTGAAAGAAATGCCAGGTAAGCTATGTCTGACTGCCTCTGCTGTTGCTGGAGAATCAGCCTTTGCAAACTCTTTTGACACTGTGTTTGTAACAAGAGATGCATTAATTTGCTAGAAGTGTAATGCAACTAAAATAGTTGCAATTATTTTTTTATTTAATTTTAAAATAATCTGTCACATTAATAACTGCCACATTAATGGCACTGAGTTTGACCCATGCGATTTTAAAAAAAGTTCTCAGCTTCCTATTACCTACTGCCCTTTTTGTACAACTCATTTTTTCATTTTAAAATTACTTACAATACCAAATCATTGTGTGCTGCTGACTAAAAATTCCTTTTTTTATTATTTTCTTCTGATAGTGAGACATTAGCAAAAGACAGTAGTTATAGTCATGATTTAGCTGGTTAAAAGAGAAGATAATTATAACTATCAATATTTGGTGGTTCTCTCTAACATTGTGTGACTTTTTCTGTATTTGATTCATGGTTGACAATTAACTTTGTATTAAGGTTGTCACAATAGAAACCTGTCAGCTTTTCCCTGTATAAAAGTGCTTAATTGCATGAGGCACTTTACAACATTCTGAACAATTTATTATCTAAAGTAATCTTACTGAATGTTCTGTCAAGTATTCCGTAGACTTCAGACATGGATCTGTGGTTGTCAGATCAGGTTTTTCCCTGCTCTGCAATGGAAATGGATGCTCTGTCATGGAACCACAAATTCTAGAGCATGTGGAAGACTTCCCCAAAAAAATGCAGTGGAGGCAGAGTATCCATTATTCCCTTGTACTCCATTAGAATGTGTGGGAGACTTCCTGTACCCTACCACAGAGCTGAGTTATTCACAGAGCACTTTCTGTCCACTTCCTTTAAGCTCCTCTACCAGAAGAATGCATAGAGAATTGAATATCTACAAAGATAGCTTGTGCTCCATCAGGTCTTCTCGAGGCACAAGGCAGGAGGCACTCAGGCAGGAGAAGGTTGCTTTTTTGGGGAAACTCTCCCAAAAATGCCCAGTCTGGAGAGTACTTAGAAGGAATTCTCCTGTTCTGTTTTTCTTTCCTGGTGCCCCCTCTGTGTTGGTGGGAGGAAGCCTTGGATTTTGATTCTGTGCTTAACAAATGCCATGTTATGAAGATTGTATGTATTATTTCTTGAATATATCCATGTATTTTCAGGTGGTCAAATAAGAAAAATGTACCTAAACTTGGGGACATGAACTCCTCATTTGAGGAGGTAGATGCATTCTATTCCTTTTGGTAAGTTAGCTGATGCCTCGGTTTCTATTCACAGTATTCAAGACATGCAATATAAAGGGCTTGCAGACCCTTTGGTGTGTGGGTTGTTCACTGTGGGCTGACCCAACCTCATAATGTCACAAAATTACCCCACAGCTGTTTGTGCCTTCCACAAACTGAGCTTTCTCTTGGCTGATCCATCCATTTATAAGTTCACAGTTGCAGTGGGAATTTCAGACTGCGGTGGCTGAGAACTGACCCACAGACTGGAAGTCAGGTTTATCTCACCTAACCTGTGTTTTAGGTGGTTAAATTCCCCTAGTAAAAGGAGTGTTTAGTCCAAAAATGTCAGTAATGTTTATGGGTTGCCTTACCTTCTAAATATGGGTGCTCACATAAAGAACTCTATGAACTGTACAGACTGCACTGCATTTCCACTGCCTATGCTGGGAGCTTAGACAGCTGTAGACATTTAGAGTGGGCAAGACAGATGCTGTCCTGAAGCAGACTATGTCCCACAGTACAGAGAGGTGTAAATCATATCCTGCATTTTGACTTAACACAGTGTGGAATCACTGTAGGTGCAGTATAATTGTAAATTATGTATCATAAATTGTAAACAGCAGTCTAGCTGCTTACAAACAACACTAAAAAAGGTAGCTGATTTTTAACAGATTTGCTGTTTTTTCATTCACTTTTTTTTCCTTAAATTTACTTTAGGTATAATTTTGATTCCTGGAGAGAATTTTCCTATTTAGATGAAGAGGAAAAAGAAAAAGCAGAATGGTATGTAAGTAAAAATAATTTTGACAGGAGACTGAGAGATTGATACAGCAAGATTTTCCAACTTTCTCTTAGACTGTAAGTCATAGGAAGAAAGGTAGCTGAGCCAAGTCTGAATTCCACTCTCCCAGCTTAGGGGTCAGTCATGGACTTGAACTGAACTTAGTCTGAGGCTTCTTTGTGTAATTGAAGTAGTTCCTGCTTGCCTCACAGAGGTATATCTGAGGTGCTTTGAAATGTGTGTTCATTGAAGTTCAGACTTGCAATTCCTGCCAGTCCCAAGCACAGGTTGAACCTGGAGCCAGGACAGAGTGGATGAGGAGCAGGCAGGTATCATTTCTCTCTTTAACTTGTACTGAGGAAGTGATACTTCATAGACTTTGGAAAGATGTGTTCTGTTGGCTTGATGTTAATAAAAATTACATATTTGTTGATGTAGTGATAGTTGCTGAATTACTCAGACCATGTTGCCATTGGAAAATACATTCTGTTTTTATCATTCCTGCAGTTCTAAGCACAGAATGTTTAAGTTGGAGCACTGAATCATTTAGTCTAATACGCATTTCACAGGACACAACCTTTCTCTGAGTAATCCTTATGAGACCATAATTTGCAATGTATGAATCTCTTCTTCTAAGTTTGGCTAGAAATTGGTTTTGTATTTAGATTCAGTGGTTGTCTTTCTTTGTGCTAGAAGCTGCCATATTTAGGCTGTAACTAGGCATTGCTCTTCTCTTGTGCCTCTTCTGCTATTGAATTTCTTGAGCCTCACCAGACCCACTGTTCTCTCTCCTGTGAAGATTCTGTGAAGGCACTGTAATCACTTCCCTATCATTATTTCTTGTGGTGAATCACACAGAACCTCTAGGCTTCTCATTGGAAGGATCTTGAATTATTTGCATAGCTCTTTTTTTCTGCTCATTCCTGTCATTAGTGTCCTTTCTCAAAGATATTTAGACAAATGGTACCTAGTCTGCTGTACTTAGGAGAGAAAACTACATTACAGCTGCTGTTCAGATGGTCATGATTCTTGCTGCCCCTTCTTGCCAAAGGTGATGTTGTTTATGTTTTAAAGCTTCAATCTACTTGTATGAGTCTTCTTCTCAGTTATGGGGATTGTTTTCTTTGTTCTGAGGTATAGAGTGGTTTGGGTTGGAAGGAGCTTTAAATACCACATAGTTCCAACCTCCCTGCCTCCTCTGTTGTTCTCTATGTGGTTGTGTGGATGAGGCTATAGACTCCCACTAAAAATTTGCCTCGTTCTTGACAGCACTGGTAAATATTTCAGGTTATTTAGTCAGCCCATCTATAACCTGAGCTGTATTTTAATGGAGTGAATCTGGCATGACTTTACCAGAGCATCATGCTACTTCATAGAGTGTTGTTTCTGTGCAGATGGGTTTACTTGACATATTCTGCAAAACAAGATCATTGTGGCATTGCTTATACTGCTGTCCATTAATTAAATCATATACTAGCATCTCTGTTGTTTTGCTGGAGTTTATTGTTAGGTAAGCAAGTGGATTGCATTTTGGAAATAAAGTCCACAATCTCATTCCCTACAATGACACATAAGCAGCTTGGTTTGTCAGGTTTATATAACTATGTAAACACTTAGCATTTTTTACATGAGCTCAGGGCCTGGAACTTCATTTTCTGAAGTCTATTTTTGAAGTATTCACTGAAGAACATCTGTGTGGGGGAAACTATTTAAGAAGCTTGTTGATGAATTTCTAACAGTGGCACTGTAAGGCATTAGCACTGAACTGTGCTTTTCCTTTTAGTCGAGATGAAAGGAGGTGGATTGAAAAGCAGAACAGAGCTGCCAGAGCATTGAGAAAAAAAGAAGAAATGAACAGAATTAGGACTCTTGTTGGTGAGCACACAAACTGCTGTTCTTTCAAGAGAGATTAGCTAAAACTAACTGTGGAAATCTCCTGGTTTTCTTCTATACATGATGCTTCCTTTCTTCTGCCAGACAATGCATACAGCTGTGATCCCAGGATAAAGAAATTTAAGGAGGAAGAAAAGGCAAAGAAGGAAGCAGAGAAGAAAGCAAAAGTAGAAGCAAAACGAAAAGAACAGGAGGCAAAAGAGAAAGTAAGTGAAGTATTTTATTTGGGTTGAAAAACTCTGCTTCATTCACATCTGATGCACTGCTTCAGGTTCTAAATGTGTCAGAAGACTAGTGATAGAATTACACTGGGGTTCAGAGATGTGTTGTCTTTGATGCCTGTGCAGCAGGCAATGCAAAGCTGGCAGCCCTCTGAGAATGAGATGGAAACAAGGAACACAGATCTGAAACAAAACACCTTTGAAAACTGAGTTCTTTTGTTGCATATAGTTCCTCTGGTTTCAAGGCAAGCATTAAGTGCATAAAATGGATATGTCTGCTTGCCTTGTGCATGTGGTTTGTCAATGGTTGGTTGGTATGAAATGCTTTGAGGTAATAGAACATACTTGATGAATAGGAACAGTTCGGAAAAGATGGCTCTGAAAGTACAGGAATGAAAGGGAACTGTAAGGTGCAAGAAAGTAACTTAATAGACATTAGAACACTGCAAAATATGTCAATAGTGATGCAGGAGAAATATTAGACCACGAAGTTTGTACTCCTGAGGCAGGTGTAGGAAATTACATACGGTTTTATATCTTCATTGTAGAGGAAGGCAGGATTTATAAACTGAGGGTCCTCACAGTGAGTACTTAATGCCAAATGGTATATGTTTCATCATATCCCTCAAAATTCTTGGAAAACTAAACACTGCAGTATTTATGCATTTTAAAACCCCCAAACATACACACAAAACTCCACCCAAACCAGAAACAACACATTTTGATATTGGATCACTGAATGACCCTGTAACAATGTGACTTGGAGGATTTTTTTACTTGGATTTTTTTTTCCTTTTGATTGCAGCAAAGACAAGCAGAATTAGAAGCAGCACGGTTAGCAAAAGAAAAGGAAGAAGAAGAAGTCAGGCAGCAAGCATTAGTAGCAAAAAAGGAAAAAGAGATACAGAAGAAAGCAATCAAGAAAGAAAGGCAGAAACTCAGAACAACATGCAAGGTATTTAACTATGATTACAATGAAATACAGGTTATGTGAGACAAATTACTGTATTTGCTTGTTCTTAGGGCTGGAGATGGGTATGGAAAGTGGGTTTACTAAAAAAAACCAGAATACTAAAACACATACTTACATGGGTATGAGTTATGAGTAAAGCAGACCAAATAGGTCCAAACACAGCAGTGGCTGAAGAATGCTGTGTGTTAAGCCTTTGTCTGAAGGAATAGGACAATAAAGTTCAAGAACTTTGTAGAACGTGTATTTCTGCTTCCAGAACTGGAATTACTTTTCTGATAATGAGGCAGATTGTGTTAAAATGATGGAGGAGGTGGAAAAGCTTTGTGATCGTCTTGAGCTAGCAAGGTAAGTCTTCCTGCTGCTGCTTTCTGCTCATTTTGATACCTCTTTCTACTAGCTCTCCATTGTAACTTAATAATTTATTTTTAGTCTGCAATGCTTGAATGAAGCACTTACATCCACAACAAGGGAAGGAGGAAAGGCGGCTGTAGTAAAACAGGTAATTATGCTGAGTGTCGAATCAAAATAACAAAATAATTTGTGAAGTCAACCTGTTTGAATTGAAGTAAGATACAGCATAGCTGCTGTGGAATCATGCTTGTTAAAACACAATTTTAACTCTGATTTTCAGAGTCCACAGGCAGAGGGATCTCTGCTCCATTTTATATTGTGCAGTTCATGGCTGGTCAAATTAACAGGGGCAGCCAAGAACAAAATACACATTTTTATCTGTAAAGAACACAAAACCTACTTCTTGTACAGTATACAGAAACAGCAGAGGAATTTCATTTTGCCCAATAATGGGTAGCAGTTACCTTGAGGGAAGGAGGGCAGTCTTAACCTACTCTGTTATGCAAATAAAATCCCAGTCTAGTGTCTGTGACTTGAGGATAGATCCACAAAAGAACTTAAGTGTGCTCCAGGCTGTAGGCACTAGAAGGGCAGGTAGGTTGGATACCAAAGAATGGGAAATGCAAGACACGTGGAATCAAAATTTACCAAAACTCAGCAAGGACATGCTTATGTTTGCCATTGGAGAAAAGCCATTTGAACTAAAAGCTGAACCTACATCCTGCAGAAAGAGTAAGGTGCTTTCTCTCATCCACTGTGGATTCACAGCTGTGAACTTTTTTCCATGGTGGGGAATATGATCTGCCCCCATCCCAGGGTCAGGTTTACTCATCAGACAATTGAAGACTGAAATGCCTCTTGTTTTACAGAGGACTGAATTCAATATTCCATTCTCCAAGAGGGTGTTCCAAATGCAGGGCAGTCCTCTTTCTATCTGTTAAAACTATTCCACTAAAATTATCTATCAGGTAACTTTCCTTTTGCCAGGAAGGTTTTATGAAAAAGGTTTCGTGCTCTCGCCTTTGCGCATCCTGCCACCAGCCATAAGTGCACAGCTCTTCTAATACTGCCAAGATTGGACTGGGCCTGCTCAGAAGCAGATGATTAAAGATTTACACCAGTCTCAAGATGTGATTACAGGTCACAAAAATGTGCAGTGGGTTAACTGCAGTTATTTTTAGCTCACTGAAAAACTACATATGGCTATCTAACCCTGAGTACACACTTAGTGACTAAAATCTGGAGTTCACTGTAACTTAAAAGTTCTCTGTTACTACAGTTGTACTGAGGTAATCAAGTTTAGATACCAGTTAGGCTGGGAAATCTGAGAATTGGTGTATTCAACGTGGATGTTTAATTGCCCTCAATGGTCTTAATACTTTTGTGGATCTGTCCCTCTGAGTCCAGTGTTAGCCTAAACAATTACACAAGGTTGAAAACTTTTGCTTTAATTTTGGGGGTGTTGATTTAATTTCCTAGTGAACCTGTGATGGATTTCTGCTATTAACTCGTAATATTTAAATCCTAAAAATGCACACATGGAATGAAGGGAAATAATACTGGAACAGATAAGCTCCTCTGTTTCCTTGTATATATTATATACAGAACAGGAACTAAGCAAAATCCAAGGTTCAAAGCAAGTCCAGAGAGGGAGTTGTGTCACTGTAAAATGTAACAATAATTCAGTAAGTAAATAAATAATGCTTATTTACAATCTTTAGATAGAAGAAATAAATGAACAAATAAGGCGAGAGAAAGAAGAGGCAGAAGCTCGTATGCGCCAAGCAACAAAGAGTTCAGAAAAGTCAACCACTGGCGGTGGAGGGGGAAGCAAAAATTGGCCAGAGGATGATTTACAGTTGCTAATTAAAGCTGTGAACCTCTTTCCAGCAGGGACTAACTCAAGGTACTTCTCGGGTTTGTTGCTAAAAGCCCTTAATAAGAATTTTTAATTAAATAACAAACATAATAAAACATATTTTCACATCATCCCAAGTACTTCGTCAGTGTAAGGAATTCCTAAACATCCTCCTTTTCCTTGACTTGGAAGCAGCCAGTGGTTTGTTTTTTCTTGGTATTGTGCTCTGTGTGTCACTGGAGTTAGCTCTGGCCCCATATCTTGTTTCCCCCCCCCAGATTTGGGCCTCAGTCCATTACCAAGATGGTGCTGAGGTGCCTTGTTTGCACAGGGCTCACTCCAGGGTAGGCTCCAGTCCTTCAAGTGGAGAACAAAACCACACCAGTGACTGGGGTGCAGGTGGGTAGGAATACAAGTGTGTTAGCTACTTCCAGGAGCTCCACAGTGAATTTGAGGCTGGTTTCTCCTCTGCATGGTAGGAGGAAAATATTCCAAGGTAGGAGCTTTGTTAAAGCTTTACCAGCTTTCTTCAGGGGAGAGCCAGGGGAAAAGGGAAAGGCTGGGATTTACAGAAAGCAGCACTGGCACTCAGCTTACTGCTAAGCATCAAAAACAGGAGCACACTTTAAATACTTTTCCCCAGGAACGAAATGTCTTCTTCCATTTAGGATTACACAGATTTCAAACCCCTATTACAAGATTTGGATGTGCTTACTGAAAAAAAAAAAAGCTGCCACACTCCATGGAATGGTACCAGTGCCTGTTTCTACAGCTCAGCAGTCAGTCCTCAAGGCTCCTGTCTGATCAGCAGTACATACTGCCTTCCATTTTCTAAGGATCCACTGGGAATAATCTTGGGACTAGGGCTGTTCCAGCTTTCTCCTGTTTAAGCCTCTTTACCTGGTGTTTAGGCATTCTTCTTGGGGGCAGTGGACATAGGGTTAGTAACTCCTCAGCCCTTTAATGCAGTCAGAGGTGTTCAGGGAATTCAGGAAAGCAGCAGTTAAGCAGAATTTTGAGGATTAGAGGTTTGCACTTACCTACATTCTACCCCAGCCTTTTTCTGTATTGGGAACTGAGTTCACCCAAGCTGATTGAATTCTTCAGTTAGTGACTGAAAGCTTTGCAGAATACCTCCTCTGGGATTTTACACATATTTAAATATGTTTGAACTTACTCAGGAGTTCATAAAAATGTTTACAGGAGCTTGACCACAGCTTGTATGAAGATAAAGTATTATGTAATATGCTGATTTATTTTTTCTGTTCTCGCTGTAGGTGGGAAGTTATTGCCAATTATATGAACTTGCACTCTACTACTGGAATAAAACGAACAGCAAAAGATGTCATCAATAAAGCAAAGAGTCTCCAAAAGCTTGGTATCTATATTACCTTATTTTTGCAATAACATGGTCTGCCTGCTTCTGTACAGCTGACTTTTCTGTGACTGGAGCTGTGTTTCTTGAGAAAATCCTCTGTACAGCCCCAAAAGAAAGGTAGTTCAGATGGAGGATTTAGAGGAGCATTTATGTGATTCAGTGTTTTCATCCTAATGGCTCTTTTGTAAGTCAGCACCTCACGAGCAACTCTCAGGAACTTAGTGTAGCTTGATGCTCTGATGTCTGGGACACATGAAATTCCAGGGCTCAGGGAGAGATAAATGGGCCTCTCAGAAAGCTCCCTACAAAGGAAGGCATCTGAAATAAATGGAACTGATGAAGCTCTAGAGATACTTTAAAAAAATTAATGAAATCCAATACTAGAGTAAGACACCTAAATGAATGTGGCTCATCTCCTTCAAAAATTAATATAAAAGTGAAAAATGAAGCCTAGAGAGCTCTGGAATAAGGAAATTACACATTTCACTACAGAAGGAAAAAAACCCCGCTGAGTTTTCAAGAGCTTTCTGCATTACAAACCACATAATGGCACAAGGAGCCACCTGGATTTTCCATGTTCCTGCCTCTCTGACACAGTCATACCCTGGGCAATGCATGAGTTTTGTGCCACAGCCCTTACCTGAGAGAATAATCACTCTTGATTTTGGTGAAGTTGTAGATTCAGGTTTAAGATTATATGGAACAAGTATTCCTCTGAGCACTATAAAGTAGGATAAGGGATGGAGAATCCCTTATCCTGACACTGAGAAAAGTTTATTGGATCCTGAATGATTTTTTTTTAAATCTACCAACCTCTTTACCATTGTTTTAAAGTCAGTAGGAATTGGGTTTTATGATTTCATGATTATTGTAACTAATCTGCTACAGAATGGTGGTGTCATTAGTATTATTACATCTGGCTTTAAAATTCTTGCAGTAATTTTTCTCTTTAATGTCTGTTGCTTATAGACCCTCATCAAAAAGATGACATAAACAAGAAAGCATTTGACAAATTTAAAAAAGAACACGGTGTGGTGCCTCAGATGGACAGTGCTGCCCCCTCAGAACGATTTGAAGGTAAAGGTGAAAAGGGAGCCCCTCTTGTGCACTTGTCTCCCCAGGTCTCTTAGGAAGAAAGTAACCCAGAACTTACTCAAGATTTGCTTACAAACTTTCATAGCAAGTAAGTCAGCCAGGCTCTGGTGCCAGATTTGAGGGTTTCTGGTACACACAATACACCCCAAAACTGCATGGATTTTAAATCAACCATAATAGGTTTTTCTAGACAATTTTTAAAATATCTATTCTTGCTATCATTTTGCATTTAAAAACAGGATCACCTCTAGATTCATCCCCTTGGACTACAGAAGAACAAAAACTTTTAGAACAAGCATTGAAGACTTATCCAGTAAATACTCCTGAAAGATGGGAGAAAATAGCAGCAGCTGTTCCAGGCCGGTCAAAAAAAGACTGCATGAAGCGATATAAGGTAAGGCCCCTCACCTGCTCCTGGGGCTGTCACTGGTTCAGGTCCTGAGAGAATCCTTTGCTTTTACTGTTCCATTGCCTCCCAGAGACAGTATCTAACATGGGCAAAATGATGGAGCCTTAGGGGAAACGTTTTAATTTTGATAACTGAACCCCAAAAGAGCAGTAAGGACTAAATGTTCCTCAGTGGAAATAGTGGCTCTGGAAGCTGGGAAGCAAAGTCTGTGTCAGGAAATGTGCCTCATAGTTTGACAGCAAGCTCTAGAGAGGGTGAAGTCCTATCCCTAGCCTCTTGTAGGTGAAGCTCCTGGTACACAAGCATTGACCTTCCATCAGTTGATTGGTTTCTAAGAGAATTGCTCTACAATATTAAACTGTGCAGACTTCTCATTATGTTGAGAACCAGAGTGTTTCACAGTAAATATATGTAGTGTTCAAAACCACAGCATTGTTCACGAGTTACATGTTTAGTTAAGTTTTTTTTTACCCATTTTCTCTTCAGGAACTCGTGGAAATGGTCAAAGCAAAGAAAGCTGCTCAAGAACAAGTGATGAATGCTACTAAAGTCAAGAAATGACTCTTACTGACAATCCTTGTTTTATAATAAAAATGCAAATACTGTACATGTTTCCATTCCTTTCTTCATTATACAGACACACAGGAAGGGCTGGTTCTTGTGTTTTAGTCTTCTCAAAAGCAACTCCAAACTTTTAAACAGGGGTGTAGTTGGGTTTTTGGATGGAGTTTTTTTTGTTTTTCTTTTTTTTTAAAAGCTAAAATATGCTGGAAGTTCTTGTTATTCACTACTCACGACGCCAATGCAAGCCACTGCAGATTTTGCTAAATTCTGGAAGTTGTTCAATTGGACCTGGAAGTTAAAGAAAATTGGCCATGACACATGCTCAACTCACAGCAAGTGCTCTGGAGGGGTTATGGGAGAATAGGGAAACTTATACCACATACCCACGGCAGCAACTGCAGGATGCTTATCATAGATGTACTTTGTGCAGATTTCTCTAATAGTCTGGGCATCAATAGCCTAAAAGGGGTAAAAAGAGGCATCTTTGTTACAATCCCATCTTAAAACTGTTTCTGATCTTAATTTTGTATAATCCAAGGGAGCCAGCAACAAAACACTTGAAAGTTAGTTCTCAGTTGGAAATGTTTTCTCAGCTGAACAAGAAACACAACTTCTATATTGCTACTTTCCATAGCAAGTAATGTTCTTGATGGCCTTTTAGAAGTTGCAGCACAAGTGCCACTTACTTCAATTCTTGCCTCAAGTTCTGGAATTGGGATTCGGCGCTTATAACACAGCATTTGTCTTCCAATGTCTTCACAGATTGGTGTGGACCCTAAAATAGGAGGAAAATTGCCTCAGTTATCAGCCTACAGCTCCATAAACAATAAAAAGTTCTCATAAGTCTCACCATCAAGTTGTAGCAGCATATTTGTCTTTAGAAGATTTTTTGCTCGAGCTACTTCATTTTCTGTAACACTTGTGCAAAGCCTTATCCTGAAAAACAGTTTAAATCCAAAGGCATTAAATAATGGCAGTCTGTAGCACACAGGATTGCCTGTGATAAGGAGGTGTGTAGACATTACTGCACCTATCAGGCACTACTTTTCTGCAGACAAAGCTCGTAAGACAGGCTGGAAAACAAGCCATGGATACAAAGCAGCAGCCTAAGAGTAGGGGTTTTGGAAGCATGCCAACATACCCAAGAGCAAGTTTTTTTCTTAGAAGAGCTGTATTTTCATTTTATTAAATAACTATTTTGAGGCAAGTGCAGTCTGTACTTGTTATCTTGAGAATGGATGTTGCTAAGAAAGTAGGAGCCAAGCAACTAGATAAGAGGTAATTAGCCAGAAGGCAATCCATTACTTCCTGGCTCCTCTCTAGGTGAGAGAATAATGTGCCACACTGCCTACGGAACATTTTGTGAGGAGAGGGGGATGCATTAAATAGCTTAACAATAAATTCTTGTCCCAGGAATCATCTGTGCCTTCCCTGGTGCTAAGCTGCAGCACACAGAGTCAGTGACAACATTTTCCTCCACAACTTGACAGGGATCTCATAGAATAATAGTATATGAGAAGTGATTTATGTGATTAAAGAAACTCCTCAATTTCAAGACTTGTTTCGATTTCACCCACTTTAAATCAAGCGCTCTTAAGTAACATATGGGGGTTTTTAATAGCATCTGGAGTTCAAGCTTTACAGTTGCATCTATGGACACCCCTCAATACAGATTTAAGCCTCAGATGAATGAGTATCGTCTAAAATTGTAGGTTTCAAAATTCCATATGTAACACCTCAAGTTTTGTTTCCCTGTGTATTCACCAGAGCTGTCTAACACCAGCATGTGGTACATCAACTACAGCAACTGCAGACTGGCTAACTACTAATACTGTCTGGTAATTGCACATTCATTATTCTCATCCACAAATATTTACTCTTTCAGTGGTGGCACTTGCAGCTCACAGGCTGTACACTGACTGAGTAGTATTCTAAAAGGTCTGACAGTTTTGTGACTTCCGTCATTCGCCAGTCACAAAAAAAAAAAATCTCTGCTGTGTTTTCTTGTACAAGGAACAAAACCTACATCTTAAGCTATTCACTCCAAGTAAGGGTGCCAAAAACTGGGTGCTGGGACTTGGCTTTGGGTGCCAAAGTTTAGAATTTGATGCATTTGTTATTCCCAGGCAAGACCAAGGAGAGAAAAATATTCTCTTTAAATACTTTGTAGATTGTATTCCTCCACTAAAAACAATCTTTTCATAGAAACAGTTGCAAGCTTACCATTCTTTCTGAACAGAGTGCACCATGTCCTGAATAGTGGATGGCTCACAGACCATATACAGTCCCCACAGCCCTGTGTCAGTGTAGCAGGTGTTGAAGGACTGGAAACTGTGACACAGGTTACCGTGGCAAGCAATCTGAGCAAGTTTACTGGACAAATTCTGCTGAGGCAAAAGAAAAAGATATTACTTTATGAAGTTTTTTGAAAGCTCAGCTTTCAATTGATTCACCTCCATGAATTCCCATTTTCATTTCAATGATGACAGAACATGCAGTAGTAGCTACAAGGTGAATTACCAGCTCTTCATTTCAACTGTTTATTTTCTTGCATGTAACATCACATTTCAAAATAACACCCCAGATTTGAGCCAAAATTATAAAGACACTTAGGTTCAAGAAATGGACAATTAATTACTGATACCCACAGGTTCTGGTGAGTACAGGTATAAAGCATCCTACTTTCCATGAGGGTTGGCCCTCAAGTCACCTCTGTTTTGGTGGTTTAGAACCACTTCCCAAGATTCTCCTAGATCCTAGATCTCCTAGATCCTAGTAATAAACTCTCCCAGACTCACAGCTGGATCCCCTCTTCTGTCTTGGCAGTGCCTAAGTCAGGGAGATCCCACTAACCTCATGAAGAGCAGGAGGGTGTTTGCAGGTTCACTCACCACTCCTCCTCCAAAGGAGCGATCCCAGTTGCCGATCAGAGTGTTGGCCACCATGAGCGGGATCGTGTCCGGGTCTGACCAGCCAGCGGCTTCGACAGCAATGGCCAAGTGTGCCAGGGGCATCTTGTCATCCCTGATCCGAATCTGGAACACAGCACAGCAGCTCCGCTGCAGCCTGTGCACGCTCAGGCATAGGGCAAGTTAAATAACAGAAAACAGATTCTTCCATTATGGCTGTGTTACAAAACATGCACTAAAACTAAAGCATATGAAGATTATTTTAACATCAGCCTTAATGGGTGTCCCCTGGGGCAATTTCAGATCACTTTGCCAACACAGACAGAGAAACATTACAAGTCATTTTATGACTACCAGCAGCAAGGAAATCTGATGACCTTGTAAAATCTGAAGAGTGAGGAACAAAATGTGAATGCCTCAGTTCTCTGCCACATCCTTTAAATGAGTGATTCTCAACAAGTGGAAATGCTCCAATACTGTAGTCAAGAGGATAAAACGACAGTATGAGCAGGGATAAGGAAGGTATTCCTCCAGAAAGTTATGAAGCATAAAACATGGTGGCAGTGACACTTAGCCAGGAAAGAATGGGAAGTACTGCTTTAGAAAGCAGCTGCTCCATTGCCATCACTGGGGGCAAGAAACCTTTTCATGTGCTGAGTCTGTGGCAGAGCAGCCCTCTCTCCTCACCAGAGAGCACATGTCGGGGATGGAAGGGCCAGCTCAAAAAGCCACCCAGCAGCTTACCTCACTGCCTGTGAAGCTACAAGGTGGCAGGGGTGGCAGTCCTCCTTCTGGAGCAGACGGCAAGTTACCAAAATGGCACTTTGCCAGGTCAAGTAGTTCATCATGAGAGACCCCTGAATAAACATATTTCACATGCTTTGTGTGTTTCTGTAAACAGTTAATTTAATTTGCTGCACATTTTAAAGACTCAACCAAGCAGTAATTTTTTGTGCCCCTGCTTTAATACCCCACTTTTGGATTCTTCACATATTCCCTTTACACAGAGCAAGATCATCATGATTCCCCCTTCTTGGTTCTCTTTAACAGCCTTTCATTAAACTACATCAAATCACGTTCTTTGCTCTCTTTCAAGCCTCAGTCTTACTTCTTTCTCTCTGCATTCCTTGCTACTCCCCTCTTCACACCTTCTAGAACCCTTTTTTCCTGCCCACATGGAAGAATGACTTTAGCCTCCAATTCACTTCTCATTCCTGATTTAAGGTTTCTGGAATATTACTGAGAAGAAAAGGGAACAAAAGCTCATAGGGTACAAATGCACAAAATACACAGGGCTACACTGAGCTAACAACAAACAGGACCTTCTGAACAATGGCTAATTCATCATGTTGTTCCCACAGACTCAGGCCCTGGATTCCAGGTTGAGTATCCCATACTGACCTCCAGCAGCAGCCAAGACCATTCTGGGTCCTTTGTAATGTGTTGTTATGTACTCCACCAAGTCATTACGATTTATGGATCTAGAAACAGGAAAGGAGACAGCATTACTGTGTCAGTAAAGTTCACTAGAGTAAAAAGAGATAAATGTGTATAACAATGCAATATCAAAATAATTAAAAGTGCTGCCAATGTTCAGAGCAGACGCAAAAAGCTAAAATAAGGTTGACTTTCTAAAAAGCAAACAGCAACTGGATAAAAAGCTCTTCCAGCTTCCTGAGAAGTAGTTAAGAATTCTTATTCTGTCAGGTAGAGGCAGGATACACTAATGATCTCCTTTCCTTTGAGAACAGCACATTTAGTAGTCCCCTGATCTGTACTGGTCCAAACAAATGTTGAAAGAGCAATGCAAACACCATGTGCTTATGACAATGCCTAACATGTGACTTATAGGAAAAAGAAGTATTTCCAATTTTGTGCCAGATGCACTTTTGAGAAACAGGAGGAAAATATGGCAAAAAAACCCCAAAGTCATGCAGAGAACATCTGAAGTTCACATACCCTTTGATGCCTGCCTACAGGGGAACTAAGGTAATACAGGGGTTCTACTTACAATTATATTCAGAGCAATTTCAGCTATCCTTCAGTGTAACAATGAAATCTGACAATTAAAGACAATTAAAGACAGACATAGTTTTGGACATACTTGATATTTTCAGTGGGTCCTAAAATTGTCCGTCCTAGGGCTGTGTTCTGGTAGGCTGTGGCATGAAGGTAATCAAAGACAACTTCTTGCAGATTGGTTTCAACCTCTTGCATCTCTCGAAGTATAACTCCTCGCTCACGCTCAATCTCTGCCTCTCCCAGGGTACTGTTCTGAATTATGTCAGCAAGAATTTCCACAGCTAATTGCAAATAGAGATGGAAATGAAAAAAGTCTTTTCAGACTACTAGAAAAATCTGGTTTCAAAAGTGAAACTCACCCCAAAGAGCAAGTGCTAATAAGACTAGCAAGGGGACAGGAAGAGAAGAAGTTCAAAACGTATCTTCTCTTGGGACTCTGAAGAGAAATTATTTCAAATATCAGCTTCCCTGCTGGCTCCTTTCCAAACCTGTATTCTCAGATTCTTGTGAAGTTCAAGAACAGACTTTTCACCTGGCAAGGAAGGGACTGTAACACTGTGAAAGCATCATTCTCTGTCATCTCACTGGGAGCTGGATAAGCACATTGCTCTTTGCAGCTTTTCTGATGAATGAGAGCAATTACCTCTTGGTAAATCTTTTGAGAAAGCCTTTGCATAATACACAGTTTGTTCCCTGGACGTGTACGCGTTCAGATGAGCCCCCATGTTCTCAATCTCTAGTTCAAGGTCTAACTGAGATCTCTTTTTTGTTCCCTGAAATACAACAATAGGAAAATTACATTGGACCCTTCAGTTCATCTACTCATCATCACTACTTCTCATCTCAAAAAGTCATGATCAAAAGAAAGAAAATGTGTTCTGGTAATAAAACTGGCATACTAATCTCTCCAAGCTTGAAAGTCAGATATAAATCCTACTATGCTCCCAAATGAAAATAAAAAGCTGGCTAAAGGGTGATTATGTGTCTTCTAAGACCATTATAACAAGGTAAAAGTGAGTTAAAAATTAGATCTGTGATCTGATTTTAGCTTCATTTTCTAATGGAAACCAAAGTCTTATTGTCCACCTTATTTTTCTCATTTCAATTTGGAAAATTTATTTATCCAATTCTGACAGTTTTCAACATTGATCATTAAAGATAAACAACTTAAAAATCCATTGTAAACATCTGCATCAATATTCACACTCACCTTGAAAGCCATATGCTCAAGAAAGTGAGCAGTTCCATTGTTCTTCTCATTTTCATACCTGCTTCCAGCATCAATCCAAAGTCCAACCTCAGAGAGGAAAAAAAAAAAGTCATTTTACCAGCTAACAGCTTTGCTATGGCTTTTTCCTTACACAGAGCAGGGTTTCAAGAAAAAGAAAATTTTGATCTTCACAAAAAAATTAATTACAAAATCCACAAATCTACAAAAGCCTTAAGACTTCTATGTCCTGGCTTAAGTTGTAGGAACAGTTGTTAATAAATATTGAAATGCAAATGCAATTTACTTCCACGAGGAAATGAACACACAGGAATAGATACAAGAAACCCTTCCTTTTGTAAGTTACTTACTGTGCATGTTGAAAGTCCAGAGTCTTCAGAAGCTACTTGCAAGCCATTTTCCAAAGGACTCACCCTAGTTTCAGGGACATTTAAGATTACTTCTGTTGCTGCTTTGGAAACCGTGAGCCTCCCTGTTCCAACATGCACAGACTGGAAAGGAAAATCATCAGTCATGCTCAGGTACTTCAGTTATATCCAAAGATGCTTTTCTGAAAAATGTATTGCTGAACTTAAGCATCAAGTCTGTGGATCTTTCTTAAAGCATGCATTTATAAGGGAAAGAACTCAGGACTGCTATTCACCCCTTCTTCACATAAGGGACGCAGTAACCTGAATCTGAATCAAACCCTGAAGATAACTACAAGTGAGGTGCTGCCCTCCAATCTGACACAAGAGCTGTTATTCTCAGAGAGCCACACTTGTTTCCCACTTCTGCCAGCAAGAGTCTGCAGGACCTTTACCATCTGGAATTCTCCTGGACACCTGCCTTCTAAAGTGAAGTGAGGTATGGCCCAAAGGCCTGTGCCAGAACTGCACTCATTGATCAGAGCAGCACAATCATGTGGCAGTTAAAGCACATTAAATGAGAGAGGGTAGAAAAGAAGGGAAGCTTACTGCAGCTTTTCAATAACAAGAAATGCAGATTGCATCCCCAATGCAAGCCAACAGCTATCTCAAAAACTGTGATTTCAAATGTTTCAAATAAACAAAGATTTCTCTCTCCACATAACTGCTCTAAACATTAAAGTACACATTCCAGTTCTCACCCACTTTCCTTCTAGAATAGGTTAGATCTCTCAAAACTCACTTATTTCAGAATCACAGCACAATTCAAGTTTGAAGGGACCTCTGGAGGTCTCCAGTCCAACTTTCTGCTCCAAGCAGGATCAACTTGGTCAGATCACTCCGCTCAGGACTTTTTGCACCTGGGTACTGACAACCTCCCAAGATGGTGAGAAACTGCACAGCTCTGTGAGCAGCTGCTAAACAGCTTGACTGCCACATATCCAGTTTTTCCTCTCTTGTTTCAACTTACGCCCATTGTCTCTCATCTTGCAACCGTGCCGCACTGTGACAGGCCTGGTTTTATCTTCCTGACAACCTCCTCCTAGGTGCTGGCACGGATACTTTCACAGCTCCTCTCACAGATCCAGCTGAAGTCATGGCTTCTTCACCCTGAACAATGTCCGGACGCTCAGCCTCTCCTCACAGGGCACGTGTTCCAGCCCAGTTCATCCCTGAACACCCCCAGTTCACTGACATCCTCCTCACACTGACCAGCGCAAACTGATCACTTACTACACCTCCCGCCGTGCACCGCGCCGCCACCGCGACTACAACTCCCAGCATGCACCGCTCCCCACGGCCTCCAACTCTCCCTGTCTCCTTAGCGGCAGCCCGGGTACCAGCGCTCGGAGCCACCGCGGCGCCCACGCTCCCCGCGCCTCCCTCCACTCCGCTCCCCGCCCCGCCGCCTCACCCGCTGCGCCGCTCCGGGCGCTCGCACCAGGCGGGCGGACCAGGGCAAGAGAAGCCGCCGAGCCGCTGAGCGTGCCGCAGACGCCGCCATCTTGACGCCGTGGTGGGCGGGGCGGGGCGGCGTTCGGGGGCGCGCAGGCGCGGGGCAGTTCCATCAGCCGCCGGCGAGGGGCGCAGTGGGGCAGCGCAAGCTCCATTGGCACAGCTCGCGGGGGTGAGGAACCGGGAATGCCCCGGGCTGGAGGATCCACAGGGACATCGAGTCCAGCGCTCGCCCGGGACAGGACAACCCCAGCCATCCCGCCGTGTGTCTGAGAGTGTTGTCCGAGCGCTCCTGGAGCTCTGGCAGGCTTGGGTGGTCCCGCTCTCCGCAATGCCCAGAGCAGCGCAGCTGGAAAGACTTTTTCCTGCCGATATCCCCTTACGGCCAGTAAACACAGAGCGCTCCGTGAGCCGCCGTGGGCACAGCCCTGCGGCTCCTTCAGCTGCTCCGGGCCCTTTCGGCAGGGCTGACCCGCTCTGACTGGGGAAATCCCGAGGCTGGAATAACCTGGAGTGTCTCCTGAGAAGTGCCTGCAGCGGGGCTGGCACACCCGTTATGGACAGGAGGCTTCGTGCACAGCAGTGAATGCGGCGCTCCGCCGGGCCCAGCGCTGCTGAACTACCTCAGCCCCAGACACAGGACTCCAAACAATGGGCCCTCCCTAAATGCCAGGGGCTGGGAAGAGCCTGTGGGCTACCTGACAAGAGCCAGATTTGGGCTGGGAAAAGTTCTACAAGTGTAGCAGTGGAAGCAACTTCATTCCAGTGCTGAAGATTGTTCTTGAGCACGTCTGGAATGTGTGACGTGCGGCTGTAGATAAACAGGTACAGACATGCAAGAAGCAGGGCTTGGTTTTGACTTCCTGGTTAATTTTTTAATGTTTTTTAGAAAATTTTAATTTGGCTAATCAAGCATTAGTTCAAAAATGAAGGAAAACCTGGGTGAAATTCTGTTATTTGTCCCACAGTCTGTTAAGTGACAGAATGCAAAGAAACAAAATATTACTTTAAAAAGAAATCTGTACTATTATGCTGGGGGAAGCACTGTTTCTAGGTGCCATTTTCCGAACCCTGAATGCCTCAGACGGCAGCACAGTACTTCTGACACCCTCTGCCTCTGTACAGACACCACAAACCTTCCCTGTCCTGCCTGCTCTAAGAAGAGGAAGAAAGCTGAACTCTTGGCACATGATCAGGAGGAAGAGGTTGAAAACAGTGGGAACTGCAAGATGCTTCTGATCAAAAGGAAGAAGTTGAAAACGGTGGGAACTGAGGATGCTTCTGCTCGGGATGATCCATCTCGTGCAGCTGCCAAGGTCCTGTTACCCAGAGGTGATTCTCAAGAGCTCTCAGAAGTGTCGCTCCCTTCCCCCGAAACGTTATCGGTCACATGAAGATTTTAGGTGACAAAAACTCCTGTGACTCCTAAAGGACACAGGATTGTTGGTAGTTTCTGAGCTGGCTCAGATGCCAAAGTGTGAGAAGGCTCTGAGATTCAGCTTCTCAGACTCCAAAACATGGACCAATTTCAGAAAAATCCACTGTATTTTAAATTTATAGCTTTTTGGAGGTATTTTGTGTATATAGGCAAGTTCTTGCTCCCTTGGCAGTTCAGAATGAAATTGCACCAACTCCCTAAAACGTTTGCACAGCCAGTTCATAAGCTCTGTGCTTAAACAGCAGCTTAGTCCTGCAGCTGGGCTTGTCCAGTTTTATCACAAGGACTGTAATTGCATGAAAATAGTAAACTCCCAAAGCATGATAGATTGCATACAATTAAAAATGAAAATTAAATTTTTTAACACACAGGTTAAAAAATAAACCTAAATGCCAAGAAACCAGATGCTTCCTAATTTGACAATGAAGCCTTGACCACATATGGAACTGTAAATGTCTTATTGAAATTGTTACTGTTATTTGCTGCCTGTACTATTTTAGTGCCCACATAGCCTATGCCCACATAGCATGCACATCCTTTCACCAGAGAATTTACATTGAAGTCAAATTAGTTTCCATGGAATAGAAAATCTAACCTTACATGAAACTAGCTACTTCTTTTATTTTGTTTCATTTCTCCCATTTAGTTTATGCATATTCAAAAGATCCATCCAGTTCCAGCATTTTTTAAATTTCAGATAGAGCTCTGTCAAGTTGTAAAAGAAAAAAAGCAAAGCACCAATTTGTGCAACTGAAAATTAAAATTAAGCTTCTGTTCCATTTTACAGCTAGATCTAACTGATCTCATTATGCTGGGATTTATCTCAAAGATGTTTTACCAGATTTCAGTAACCCATTAGCCATCCTAGAAATTTGAATCCTTCCTAGACATAGAATTACAGCTTAAGATGAACTGATTATCCCCATAACATGTCTCCTACTTAACAAAATAGGAGTGTCTCATATGTAAATGTAATCTAAAATTTAGCATCCAGCAAAGGTCATTAGAGAGATGAAACTCCAAATTAAGAAATCTTATTAAGCAGCTAAAAATGCAATAAATTAAAACAAATACTGGTGTTCTAACAGTAGAAGCTGAATACATAAGTATTCACAAAACTTTTATAAAACATTCCTTTTTAAATTATTTTAACAATTTTTAATATTGCAATATGATTATTTAGAAATGGGCTATTATGACAAGGAATGCTCACAATACTCCTCTGGTTTAGATAAACAGCATTATCTGCAGGTTCCAGATGGAGAAAATTAGACCTTTCTTCATAGTTCTTATGTGTCCAGTCTCAAGGAACAATGGAATAGAAAGGCCAAGGCTAAAAGAAGGAAGTTCCATATAAATTATGTCCTTGTCATCAGCATGACAGATAAATAGTTTCCTGCTAATTTCAAGATGCCACAGAGCCTTTGAGTGGATTATGTAGGTGAGAGTCTCAAGATGAAAATCTGGTTCCTTGGATTTCACCCTAAGTATGGGAGCTTTGTATTTCACACTAAGCAGCTATTTTAGATCAGCATCCCTCCTAAAGAGGTGCCTGGAAAAGGACCAAATGGTACTTTCAGTTTTTAAGCTTAAAATTTGTCAAGAACTCCATTGAAACCAGTAGTAATGCACAGCCTGAATTACACAATTCCAACTGGTTTTCTGAGGAAATAAGGTTTCCATGTTTGTTACTGTACAATATTAACCAAATGACACAAACATCTCAAAGAAAAGGCTGTTCCAGGAACCACCAGCTGAGGAGGTGCTGCACTATCAGCTCAGATATGGGAGAGACTCTACCCCATAGGAAGAAAGATTCAGCTGGTGTTGGTGCCGGCACTCAGAGATCTAGCTTGTTGCTCCTAGAGTAACATTTCTACTTCATAATTCCAGGTGGTAGCAGTGATATAAATGAGAAATCTGTTTATGCATACCTCATGTATGTATAACCACACGCCAGCACAGGGGCTGAACACAACACTGTGAAACCACTCTGAACTAAGATGACAATCTTGATAGAAGCAAAGAAAGCATGATCTTGAAAGGTTTCTCTTTCAATTGCATATATAAAGTATTTCTTCTGAAATAAAGAAAAAGTTCATATAAGCAAGACACACTATCATGATCAGCTTATTACAGAAATACTTGGGAAGAACCTATCCTGTCATGAGCTGCTCCAGTCCCAGAACAAGAGGGCACAGGAACTAAGATTAGAACAGCACTGCTCAGGAAAAAGACCTTCAGAATTGCTGAAACGTCACACATCACACATTAACAACTGAAACACATTAACAATTGAAATTGCCTTCGGCTAAACTACTGCTTAATGCTGTGTTAGCTTTTTGTGGAGTCATCGTGTTCACTGTTTATTTACCATCTATCTTTTTAAAGCAATGATACAGTATTGCCTTTAATGAATATGCTGAAATCCAGCTGCCAGGAATTGGCTTGATCTCAGCCAAGCAAACAGGATTCAAACGAGCCTAAAAACATGGGCTCAAGAAACAATACATTATTTTGTAGAGGAGTGGGTTGGAGGGCTGTTTGGGAATAAAGCTGTTTTGAGAATACAAATCAAACTTTACAGACATTATGTTGTCTGATTTTCATGCCAGCTCTTCACTGGCATCTAGCTGATTATTTTTATCAGTATTACCTAGAAGACACCCTTCAGCTAATTAAATTGCAATAGCTTTTCTTTCCCATGGTTAACCACTGGGCAGCAACTGCAAAGGCCTACAGGCCACTGATACTAGTCTTTTGTACTCTCAAGCTTCAAGGAAGACTGTCTAAATTAAACATAGAGGCTGCTGGCTGAATTTATAACATTTCAGTTGCTCATTAACAGAGCACTCTTTTGAAGCTGTTGATTAAGAGCTTTCTTCAGGGAATATTACAGTATTCTGTCTGCATGCAGTTCTCTTTTTTCTCTTAAGTATTTATGCAGTGAAATAAATAAGTCCATAAGTACCAGTCAGCCCACTACCTGACAGCTGAGGGCTTTTCTCAGAAAGATAAATGGAAGGAGTTTGAATAGCTCATAACAACACTTTTTCAAGAATAACATGCCAAACAAATGATTCTGCCTGGTGCAGTAACTCAACAGGAAATTCCTGTGGGTAGATTCATCTGATTTAGCTAAACAGATAGGTCTCCTTGCCCTTTGGCAGACTCACTACAGAATAAGGATCAGTCCTTTTTTATTGCTTTTGTTTGCATTGTACATGTGTCATTTCCATCCTTCTTTGTGACTATAACCTCATACAGGTTCCCTGTTTTAGAGCATTATTCTGATTCGATGGTAGATGAGTTTCCAAAACTCCAACATTTATTTCAACCTTTTTTCTCATTTTAAGAAAGGGTCACTTCAGTGAATATTTTCTCCAGAAAATAATTAAAAACTCACCTGAGTCTCTGGTATGATTCACCTGAAAATAACACACTGAAAACTGAAATTAATGCAGTTACTGAAAAGATCAGCATTTTGGCACCTATTCAGGCAGCCACTATTCTTTGATTCTCTGATTCATTCCTCCTCTGTCCGGCATGGTTCAGTGGCACTGCTGTGGACATTTTTCAACAATCTGTGGAAGGAAAATAGATTTTCCATTACCCAAAAATGCTGCTAATGCTATTCATCACAGTTTCTAATACAGTAAATGTACACTTATATGTTATTGTAATATCCAGATAACTGAGTTTTCTCTTTTATTTCCTCTCTTAAAACCTTTCTCACTCTTTAATTCCTATAATCTTACTAATGCTTAAGTTAGCCAACACAAACCACAGACCATGTAGTTTTATACTGACAATAATACAGTGTGATTACAGACTTCCCCAAAATAGTCATTGACCCAGGGCAGGTTTTATTTTGCTATCAGGCTTCCCTGTTGCACTCTAACTGTGGAAACAACATATATGAGCATTCTGCTTTACAGCTCTATCCAGCTTCCTACTTGATTTCCCAGCCTGATTGATTGCCATAGTGTTGTAGACTCCCAGGGCTCATCACACTATTGCAGACTGGCCAAATTTGTGTCCCAACTCATCTCTCTGTGCTCTAGGGCCTCCCTTGTGCTCATGTACAAAAGTTGTATCACTCTTCACACCTCAGCTGTATAAAACCAGTCCTCTGTTCTCTTTCAATAGTCAGTGGAGGGAAATAGGCACCTCGACTTTTGGATTATCCTTTGTACTCTGGACACTTCTCTTAGGGTGGTTATTTAGAAATGTTTCCTCCTCCCCCACTGATTGTAGAGGAGTGAATTACTAGTACAGCAGACTCAAACACCCAACTTCTAGGCAGTTACCTTCAGGCAAAACAAACCTTATCCTGAACTTCAGGCTAGGAGCTCATTGCATGTATCTAAATATCCTTTATCTAAATATCTGATCCATATATTTTAATATATTAGAGGATATTCTACAGATTATAAATGCATTTTCTCAAGGGCACAGCAAGTTGAACTTTTATTCTGTAAGGGCCTACAGCATTTTAATGCAGGAGGCTGGAAATTTTGCAGCATCTTTACGTAGTTTTAAATACTGAGTGCTTGCCATTAATTAAATATAAATACAATAATCACATGAATATTTCTTGATTTTTTTATTTTATTTTAAAATAAGTTTATTGTTTTATGCATACATATTCAAGTTTCAAGATTATAGCAACTGATTTTTGTGCTGATTTTAGTGTGACGAACAATCACAATGTAGAAGTTACCAAGGGAAAAGCTAGGAGTGTTGACAGATAGTTGGGAAAGAGAAAGTTGGGGATTTTATAACCTGAGGAGCTGTCAGAAGTTTGGAAATGTGGAGTGTCATTGGTCAGATATTTCTGCTCACATAAGAGGTTAACTTGTTAGAGCTGATATTCAAACTTCTAAATTTCAAGTTAATGATCTGATTGCACTGAGTTTAGTTGTGCATTTCACTAAATATAATTTTTTTAGACTGATTTCAGATTCACTGGCCTTTTTTACAGTCCTCTGAAGGAAAACAATTTCTGAAGCTTCTTAAACCTACTGTGCTATATGTCCCAGATTGAAGTCTTTCTCAAATCCTATTATAGCCCAGAGTGGCAGACTACCATTTTTTATGGGAGACAGCTGCTTTGCTAGTCATTTTTTTCCCTGCCACTTTTCTACATTTTTTTCTAACTTCCAGATGTTTGGCAGCCAGTGCAGTGCAGTAGTTCCAAGAAAGCTTCCAAACATCTACTGAACCCAGACAGTGTGCATGCACAGGTTTTCTCTGTAGCTGATGTGCACTGTGATGCTTTTCCCTCACAAAAGCCGTGAAACTCAAGGCTTGTATGCTCCAAAAATCACCAGGTTTGCAGTGTGAGAATTTCAGTGCTTGTGTATTAATAAGTAGATTTGTAAACAAGCAGTAAGTTTGCAATGTCCAGAAGACAAATAAATTGACACAAAAACATAGAGATCCAGTACACCTTAAATACATTTGCTTGCATGTTTGCCTTTGGAATCTCAGATGCTGACTGTGAGGCATGAGAGTACCTGTGTGCCTCTGAAATAGTTTGGTTTTTTTTTTTTTTAATTTGGAAATCGCATTTAACTAAGTATGTAAGAACTGGGTTAATATGAGAGGCTTAAGAGATCCACCTAAGAGGCATTTTCAAACACGACATGGTCTTCATAGCAGATGAGCTATAGTATGTGAAGCAAAATAAGGTCTGGAATAGGAATCTAAGTCATTACTACTAAGTAGATCCAACAGAATTAGGGGACGGGCAGCTACTCTCTAGCTGATTGCAGTTCCTGCAGATAGTAATACATAGGGGTTGCACTAATTCAAGCATTAGCCATAATCTCATGTGTTTCTGACCGTGCCTATCAATATCCTGCCGGTCTATTAATGCTGGCAGATCTACTTTTGTATTATGTAATGTATTTATTTTATCCTGAAACATTTTTCCCCATAAGAAATAAACCCAGAAAGCTTCAGAACTTGCTTCCAGCTGCAGTGCACAAATTTCACAGCTATTCCTTTTGTCTTTTCCACCTTTTATTTTGTCATGATAAACCTGTATTTTCCAGTCTTGGCTTTTTAGCAGTGAAATGATCTACTTCTCAATCTTTTCTTTTAGAATTACAAGTTAAGCATTACGAGTAATTTTTAGTATAATTATACATATAATTTGATCATAAAGGATTTTTTGAGAAATTCTAAACAACCTAAATCTTCTGGGAACTATTCCGTTCCACTATTTTCCAAAGTTTTCAGTAGCCTGTGGATAAATAAATGAAAAAATACGTGGCATTCCATTTTTTTTTCATCCATGTACAGTACTCATGCATTTCTCAGATATGTATGGATTGACCCTCTCTGTGTCAACATAAAATCTACCCCAGAGAGGTTGTGGAGTCCCCACTCTGTATATGTTGAGACCAGGCTGGTGGGGCTCTGAGCAACCTGATCTAGTGTGTACCCACCCATGGCAGGAGGGTTGGAACCAAATCACCTTTAGGGTCCCTTCCAGCCTAAACCATTCTATGATTCCACCCCCAATCATGTATATTTAAATAAAGACAACACATCTACACAATCTACGTTAAAGCACTAGGAGCTATGTGCATAGTTGAGATTTGCAGATATCTGATATCTGACCTTTACAACCATAGACTCTAAAGTTTCAAATCAAAGTTCAGCACAGTGAATCAGACCTTGAGCTTAAATCGAAGTTCTTGCCTTTAAACAGATTACTTGGTTTGCATATAACAGTGGGTGACACAACGAGAACATGGAATGGAATGGAATGGAACAGAATGGAACGAAATATTTCAGTTGGAAGGGACTGACAATGGCCATGTAATCCAACTGT
Source organism: Zosterops lateralis (assembly GCF_965231275.1). Classification (NCBI taxonomy): domain Eukaryota; kingdom Metazoa; phylum Chordata; class Aves; order Passeriformes; family Zosteropidae; genus Zosterops; species Zosterops lateralis. Next base: position 61,728,180 of record NC_139765.1, read on the forward strand.
CTGACCCATTCAGGGCTGACTGAAAGTTAAAGTGCATTCTCTAAAGTTAAAGTTACATGGCATTCTCCAAATGCCCCTTAAACACTGCCAGGCTTGCGGACTGAGCCCCTCTCTAGGAATCCTGGTCTAGCATTTGCCCAGCCTCTCAGTAAAGAAGTGTTTCCTGATGTCTCTTTTTTTACCTCCTTGCTTTGACTTCAGCAAATGCTTGTGTGGGATGGCTTGCTTCCATTTGTAAGTTAGAGAATGGAATACGACTTCCAGGTAGAAAAGGGAAAGAACAGAAAAAGACAACTTAGATAAATAAAATGTTCTAAATTGTGTCAGCCTGCTATAACCTGTAACCATTCTCTACTAGTACTCTATTAAGGAAGCAAATGCTTCATTTGCTCTCTAAATAAAGAACACATAAGTTAAATAAGAAAGGAATTGTCAAGCCTTCCAATGGAAAAAAAGAGAATCCAAAATTCAGGAACTCAGGAAAGGAAGTTATTTGCTTTTTACTACATCTGCTACTACTATTCCTCTACTACCAATAACAACAACAACAACAATAGTAACAACAATAACAACAGTAATAATAAGTATTCCTAAGCATCTATACAATAGCTAAGAAGAAATTATCAAGAAAATGGAGCCAGACTCCTCAGATTGCTGTATGGTGAAAGAGTGACAAGTAATAGGCAGAAATTGAAATGTGAGCTGTTCGAGCTAGATTTAAGGGAAAGCATTTTACCATGTATAGTGATGCACCCCACACACCCAGCAAGTGTTTTCCATATAGGTAAAAGTTCAAGAGTCACTCCTTAAGGTAAAGAACCCAGAAACTTTGATACCTTCCTGGCAGTGACTGGCTCAGTGCCAAGAGAGAAGCATCTATTGGACTTTGTCCCCGTTCTTCAAACCCTGTATCTCTCTCTATTGGCTGCAAGCCAGATTGTCCCTCCTAGAATATTCAGTATTTAGGAAGAAATACAAAAGGAAGAAAAGGCTTTTTGGAGTGTTTTAGCAAGGTGTCTGAGGTTTTCTTGGACACCTTTTTGCAGCTTATCATTTGTTTTCTGTATCATTTGTTATTTTATTATTTTTCCTTATTAAAGCTTTGGCTTTACCAAACAGCTCTGAAGATCAGTCTCCCTAAGTAATTTTAGCCACGTCTCTGCAAAGGCTGGACCGTCAGAGACTGATACATTAGCACGTAGTTTATAAGACTCCGGCCACCTGTTAAACTGTATCAACCATGTGTCATTCAAGCTGTGGAACTGGTTGTCCATTGACCTTGTGTAGTCCATGCTCTTTCAGGTTTTCAAAATCCAACAGGATCAAGTCTGATCTGAACTCATCACTGACGCTCTTTTCAGCAGAGGGTTGGAGTGGGGACTTCCTATGATTCCCTGCAAATTAAATTATCCTGCAATCCCGTGGTGATGAATAAGAGGTAAAAATAACCTATTAAAAGCAACATTCTGTAAAAAAACCCTCAACAAACAATAAAGAAACCTTGAGATTTCTCTCCAATAAAGAAACCACAGTAGATGAAATTTTCAGAGGTATAGAAAATGTGACACATGAGGTAAGACTGAGAGAATTCATTTCTTTAGTCTAGCAATGAGAGGATTGAAGAAAGGCATATCAGTTCTCAAATATGTAGAAAGTATTGCAGAGATACGAAGTTTTCCTCACGTCCATTGATATGGCAAGAAGTAGTAGCCTTAAATTGCAACTTGAAGATTTCAGTTGTATTTTACAAAAAGCTTTTGAACTGTAAAGAATATTACACAGTTGCCAACTGTGGAGAAGAAGAATCAGTATAACGACAAATTTTCAAGATCAGATTGAAAAAATATCTGTCAGGAGCTGATTGGATAGAGTGGAGTCTGCTCTGAAGAAAAGAATGAACTGGGAAACCCTCTCAGATATCTGTTTTAATCATGTCTAAAGAAGCAACTTTATTGTTCTCATTACTAAATTGGCATGAAAAACTGAAAAAGTGACAGTGAAATGAAAATAACACCAGTGTCACCTCTCCAAGTTTTCTTAAATTATGCCAAGTATTTTTGTCTACTTGTTAAACCCTTCCTTCCATCTTTCTCCCCAACTTCATGTACTGAGCATGATGCCATATGGCATAGAACATCCCTTTGGTCAATTGGGTTGACTGTCCTGGTTGTGTCCTCTTTCTAATTTCTTGTGCACCCCCAGCCCATTTACTGGTGGGGTGGGGTGAGAAACAGGAAAGGCCTTGACTTTGTGTAAGCATAGCTTAGCAAAATCAAAAATATCCCTGAATTAGCAACACTGTTTCCAGCACAAATACAACGTTTAGCCCATACCAGCTACTATGAAGAAAATTATGCTTTTCCAGCCAAAACCAGCATTTAGTGACACAGGTACACAGACACAGAAGCCTTCCAGCTAGGCTTGAAAACACATTATTGATCTGATTCATTTCACAGCACCACAGATTAGACTGGGTTGGAAGGGACCTTAACGATCATCTAGTTCCAACCCCAATTCCATAAGCAGGGATGCCTTGCCTGGTTGGGAACAGGGATACAGGTTGCTCAAAAATCCATCCAGTCTAGCCTTGAACACTTCCAGGGATGGACATCTACAACTTCTCTGGGCAAACTGTTCCAGTGCCTCACCACCTTTGAAGTAAAGAATTTCTTCCAAATATCTAATTTAAACCTATTGTCTTTCAGTTCAAAGCTGTTCCCCCTTATCTTGTCACTACAAACCCTCGTAAAAAAATCTCTCTCCAGCTTTCCTGTAGGTCCCGTCTAGGTAATGGAAGGTGCCCTGAAGTCTTCTCTTTTCCACACTGAACAGCTCCAACTCCCTGAGTCTGTCTTCACAGGAGAGGTGCTCCAACCCTCTGCTCACCTTCTCTGGACTCACTTTAACAGCTCCACATCCTTCCTCTGTTGGGAACCCCACACCTGGATTCAGTACTCCAGGTGCAGCCTCACCTTTGACCTGCTGCTGTGACCATGCTGCTTTGGATGCAGCCTGGGATACATTTGCCTTTCTGGGCTGGGAGCACACATAGCCAGCTCATGTTGTGTTGTCAGTTATGAATTCCTCCAATCCTTCCCCCCTGGGCTGCTCTTCATCCATCCCCTGCCCAACCCGAACTTTGTGTGGAATTTCCCCAATCCATGTGCAGGACCTTGTATGTGGCCTAACTTTATGAGGTTCACAGCTCATGCAAGTCGCACTGGTAGTGAAGAATGCTGAGACCAGCCTGACTTATCAACACCCAAATTTAATATTCCGAGGAAGAACAATGTTTCCCGGCAGAAATTGGCACATCTGAGGATGTGGCAAAGTTCCTGATAAAGGAGCCAAGAAGTGATAGAACTGATAATGTAGCCTGGAGACATGTGATTGATAGTCAAATACTTTGTAGTGTAAAAGCTCAGTCCCAGTTTTTAATGGCAGGGTTTTCTAACATACCCCTTCTCAGAGAGTGTGTAGAGATTCCTCCCTTGAGTGAGGACACCCCTCAAGGTTAATCCTCGAGGTTGAGCAAGAGATTTGCCCACAGGCATTGTAAGAGTGAGTAACATCAATTTCCACAATTATTTTGCTAGCTTTAATATCATTGTTTCAATATTGCTTCAATACATAGTGTACTGTACTAGTAGGTATAGCTACATATACTGTGCAGTAAATAATTCTGATTAAGGTCTTTTAGTTTTTTCATCATCATAATCAATTTAAATTCTTATCTACTTTATTAATGTAAATATATTTGGGTTGCCATCTTTATTCCTGTGGGACAAAGTTGTATAAAGGCTTGATTACACCCATATAATACTTTAGAAATAAACACTGAAAGTCTGGGACTAGGACTGGATCCAGCTCCACCCAGACTCCTTTTTGAGAAGGAGTTTAGAAAGCAAGGGGGTCCTTTCTGCCCCTTGTGACTCAACAGGGGAGGGGGGTCTCCCCAATAAATTTTGTCTGAAGCTCCCATTCTGCCCCTGACACTCTTATAACAAATATCTTTTATTAAATGACACAATTATTTTGTTATCTGATTCTAAAAGCATTTTCTATGGAGGAAGGTCACCAGTGTGCAGCATTGTAATGTAAATGACTTTGCATAAATACCTGAGTCATCTGTCATTATTATTTTTTTAAAGGAAAAGCAATCTGTACCAGTGCAGGTGAAGGGAATACAGGTGACCTTACCCCTGACAGGTAACAGCTGTGTAATTACCCAATTCAGCCTCACTGAGTCACAGCTACATCCAATAAAGATAAGTGTGATGAAAGGAAGGGGGTGAGCTAGTGAGGGGAGGATCATCATGGAGGAGAAACCTTGAGGAGGAAGAAGAAGCAGAATCCTGGGGGGAGAGAATCACTGCTCTGAGGTCAGTCTGAGTCTACAGTTAGAGCCTGTTATTGGAACCTGCAGTTACAGCTTAGCTGGGTAAAAGCCTGCATTCAGAGCCTGCAAACTAATATATGCAATCATAGTTTAGCAGGAAATAACCAGCAGTCAGAGGCTGCAAGGGAAACCTACAGCAGGAGCTGCTGCAGCCAGAGTCAGTGAATAGTTGGAGTCAGGCTGGCTAAGCTAGAGGAATAAAAAGGAATAAACCTCTTTTCATGCTGTGATAAACAAGAAGTCTGTGTCTTGGCTCGTTTCTACCCTCTTGTTAGAGGGCTGCTGCAACATACCAGAATACTTAGAGAAGCATCCATCACTTCCCTCGTTTTAAATAACATAAGAGATATTTACATTTCCTTTAGAAAAAACAATGGCACTTTCTCACCTTCGTTACCTTCAGAGAGTTTACGTTATCAAGAACCCACTATCAGCAATTACTTATGCATTTTAAGTAACAGTTTTGCATTTCTGCTCCAGTTTTGCCAAAACTAAAAGACTCAGTTCAGACGCATCTGTTTTCCAGTGACATTTATGATTGCTTTCTTTCATTTATTCAGTGAACCAGCTGTGTTGACTGATGTCTCAGAAATCAAGTTCAGCCACAGAATAATTCCATTGTAGTTAATTTAGTTGCAGCAAAGACCAATTTGACCCATGGAGCTCTGTATATTGTAAAAGGTCATGCAGCCTGTCAGTAGTTCAGACAGGATTTAAATAGAGCATCCTTCTGAATCCCAATTCAAATGAGACTCCTTTGACATCATCATAGTGTCTACATGTTCAGACTGACATTTTGTCACTCAGAGCACTGCTTATCTATTGCCATACCAAAAAGTGACTGTCATGGCTTCAGTCACATGCCCTCATTCTTTATTTCCATTTATTTATAACTCTCTCCTCTATTCAGTGCCAGCTGTTAAAAGTGGATTTCCTTTCTCTCTCCCTCCTGGGAGCCGTGGATGAAGAGGTTTCAGACGCATTTCAGGAGGGCAGTAGCACGGTACTGATGTCAGCCTGGGAACCCAGCAGCTCCATTTGTGCCAGAGCAGCAGCTTGGCAGCTGAAAGCAGCTCTGTGTAGCATGGGATGCTGACAATTACAATAATACTCCAATTATGAAAGACCCTCACTGAATGTAGTGGTTTGAACAATAGGATTTATTGAATCCCCTTTTACTCCTGTATTTGTATGATAAAGCTAAAAAATTTTTATGGAGACAAGGAAAAGGATGGTCATCACTCTGAATAGCTACAAGCAATCACAAGGAAGCTCTGACATCTGATTATTATACAACTTCCTTATTTATGATTATTTCTCCACAGTAACTTTGTATGACTTAAAATGTAATTACAACTTTTCTTGTTTTCCCTTTTCACAATGTATTTTTCTTTGTATTATAAACTCTAACCTATTTGAAATTATTCATAATGTCTGTTACAATGCCATCATCAATATCTGTTTTTAGCCCTTTTTCTTGTGAAATCATGCTACTCTGTGCCTTTCTCTCAAACTTATTGGCCAATTTCAATGATACATGAAAGAAGGATTAGAATGGACGGATTAGGTGGATTAGGAAATCTTAGAGCCTTCCCATCTTTCTTAGTAAAGGTGGAAAACTCAGCTTCATCTCAGTTCTCATGGTGAAGAAACCTGGATGTATGTTTGTCTTTTTTCCTGCAGCCTGGTTTTCATAGAAAGTAAACATTAGAAATTTGTGTTTGGTTGGATATAAAAGGTGCTCCAAAGGCATCTGTTCTGGTCAGTCAAGGGACAAAGGCCTTTGAGCATCTCAAGAGTACTAGCCCCTTGCTATTGTTTAAATATTATAAATCCTTACTTACTCATATAGGAAGGGCAGGGGTAATAGTAAATGCCTGAAGTAAGTCTAATGTAGCCCAAAGTCATTAAGTTCCTATAATTTTCTTTAACACCAGTTTCTGGATATAGGAAGGAGACTCAAATGAGTTCCATGAGTATGGGAAACACAGGCAGAAGACAGCAGCATGTGTTATCTGAGCAGAAGCCAGTTGGCAGTGGGCAGGTGTGCTGGTTCCTGGCCCATATGACTCACTGGACAAACCACAGCACTCTCTTGCCAAATACAGATGTCATGGAAGGCATGGGAAGAAGTGGGCTTGGATATTGCACTGAGAGAGTGAAACTGCACAGCAGTAAATAGAAATGAAGAGGACACCAAGCTTGTTTACAATTTCATTCTTTCTGAATGATTTTAGGTTTTTATGTGGTTTTGTCTTTCCTCATGTGCTCTGAAGGTGTATAAGTAAACAGCAGCTGTAGTTCTTCCATGGCCATCACAGGTTTTATTCTACATTGTTATCAGTGGTATTATACCAACTTCAGAATCAAAAATGAGACAGAGTGAATTCAAACAATTGGATCTCCAAACAGGTATGTCCCTTTTTAGCAGGAAATAAACTTCTACAAACCTCCAACACTGTCTATTGGATTGTGAAGGTGTTATGTTCATATAGAGGAGAAAGGAGAGACAGTTTTAACACCTTGCAGCTTTACAAACAGCTCCTGTAAAGCATATAGAATATATGGTTGAACTGACCTCCCACTTCCATGATCAACTCATCACATTGTATTATTGGTGCACCTCCAAAATCATCTGGAATCAATCCATTTGGGACACTGCTGGTGAGAACTCAGGCCTGTGCACCCTATGAGGCAGTCTAGATATGCCTGCAGATGTGCAGAGCCTGGGACAGCCCCAGCATGTCCACCATGAAGCTGGTTGTGTAACCCTCTTTCACTGGGTAACTTCACATCCAACATGATTTGAAATTCTACTTGCCTCTGCTCGCAACAGGTGCTAAATAAATTTTCTCCCTCAAGGTTCCTCCTGAAGAGAGTGGATACCATAAGGGTAGTTACTTCTGCACACTGTAATTAGAAGGCCAAGGTTAGGCTTTCTGGTTACATCCCAGCAGGGGCCAGTTTTGCCAGAGAGACTTTTCTTAGCCCAGTAGAATCTCTTTTGGTGCTAAATTTCTACGCTAGTAAAAATTCCTGTATGGCCAATATTAGAGTGATGAAATTCTCTTTTGCTAGTGTAGTTTATTTCACTCAGATATCCAGCACAAACTGTTCCAGCAAGTCTGGGTTTTTTTCTGCAATAAACTGCATCTGCATTATAACAGTAAACATTGCCTAGTATAGAGCAAACTTCAGCCAAAAGGGATTTTGGACTATGACTTGATATTCTAGGATGGAGTGAGAGATGGCACAACATTTTTACTCTGTCATCTAGGAGGATTTTCAATTAAGTTCAGACAGTTCAGTTATAAAGCTATAAAATTTTAACTATAATAATTTCTGGGAGTTTTTTGCTTTAGATTGTGCTTCAGTTACTGGCCAAGAAAATGAGTATCTTGCTTTGACACAGCTTATGTCAACGAACTAAATTAGACTGTGAAAAAGACATTACACTTCAGAGATCTAAACAAAATACTGATAAACTTCAGTTGTGAAGAAGGTTAAAACTTTCATTAAGAGAAATTTTATAATCAAGTTAGTCAAGCTGTCTTGCCCATGATTAATGCACTGTCTGCAAGGGAAAGACACCACTGCAGATACAATTCATTAAATACTAACTGGGCAATTCCAATTAAGATACAAGTTGGTGCATTAAGCAAATTAAGGTAGTTTAAGGAACTTATCCTTCCAAGTAGTTAATAAAATGGTGTAACCCAAAAATTTCAATATTTTTATCCTGTTTCAGCTGTTAAATTCCATTGTGAGGAAAAAGAAATGCACTGACCCCTAAATAACCCCACTCTCCATCACTCAGTATTTTTGCCTCTCTGCAGTTCAAAGAAGCTCTCATAACTTTTCTACTTTCATAAACAGAGGACAATATATAGGGCCAGTCTGAGTAGTAAAAGTGCATGAGTTGTCAGGAGTACATGCCACTGATGGAAATAAAATTATTAAACTTCCATTTCTTGAGACTAGATGCCAAACAAAAACTCTTACCTCATGCACAGATGGCTGGAACCTTCCCGTCTGTTAGTAACTTCTGGCTTCCAACTCCTGCAGGATCCTAACATCAGTCCTCTAAGCATATTAGCTTAGAGTCAGAGAGATCTCTGTTCTGGGTTTACACAACTACTTGAGCACAGATATTCCCTTGGGACTTCTCAGTTTAGATGTGTTTGCCTGCAGAAGACATTGAAAAATCAAAACCCACCAAAGAAGCAGGACTATACTGAGTTCTCAACTGGTTCCAGGGAATACTGAAACAGGGAACTATTTTAAAATCCTGGATCTGTTGATCAGCACCTCTGGAGTAGAATTTTCTCATGTTGTCCATTCTGGTGTGGCACAGTTGGTAATACACTGATACACACTTCCAGTGGTGTCAGAAATTACTTGAACAACAAAACAATATCATTTTTCACCAGGCACGTTTCCTTTCAAGCTGAAAGTTGCACGTTACACAGATACCAGGTGTCTTTACTTACAGCTTCCAACCACTGGCATCTGTATTTGTAGTATAGACAAAATGCATTTACTAAAGCAGAGCCTCCCAAGCTGCAGCTTTTGCAGCACTGGTGACACACAAACTATTTCCACAGCACATGTGGAGCCAGGGCTGCCTACAAGGAGATAACTCAGCTGAAGTGTAGGATGAGCTGGCAATCAGCTACCACCAGCCTGGAGGCCTTTACCTAGTGACTTATACAGACACATAGGCAGTAATTATTACTGTTAATGGTCATTGATCAAGACAGCATTATCATCTAACTCATTCAGGATCTTAGACTCCATACAGTAACAGTAGGAATAACTTCAATCAATATAGATTTGTGTTTAGTAATTAAGAGTGTAAGTCATACAAGGCCAGCTTAGCCTTAGACATAGTGGTAGATGAAATGATCAGGAAATGTCAGGCGAGAAGGGGCAGAAGTAAGAAAAAAATTAGAAAAATTTCCATTGGCAAAGGTCAGGAAATCTTCCTGACTGTAGGCAATATATATCTGTTTTGATATGTAAAGAACACAGAAAACAAAGAAAAAGGCAGCTTGATAGTTGTATCATTCCTTTACCTTAAAGAAACGAAGAGAATGACAGATAACAAAAGAGTAAGGTCCGTATTTCTAGTCTCCCAAGACATGCATTGAGAACCTTGGCCTTGAACACAGGTAGGATTTCTTTACCAATGAGCCACACATCCAGTCCCAAACTCCCAGACAAAATGTACATAAACGTGTTATCGGAGCTCCACAGTCTTAGATTTCATACTGCTGCCACATAATACAGGGTGTTTTACATCACACCTGCATAGCTTTGTTCTTTATCCTTAAGGAAATATTTTTAAAATGCACATTTATTTCTGAGAACCCAATTCCTCTGGGTTGGGTGCCTCATTTCTCTGCCTGTAGTCTGGAAACTTGTGTCAGACGTGAGCAGGGAGTGAGGGGTTTGTAACCCACAGGTGAGGTGACTTGGACACGAGTTTTACCCTCCCGAGGCCGCAGGGACACAGGCGCCTGCAGGGTGGGCTGTCCCTGTCCTGCGGGAGGGCCAGTGCCGGGACCTTCGGGTACCTATTACCCCAGGCTGCTGAGAGAACCGAGCCCGGGAAACTTTTCACTGCGGTACCCAGGAACATTAAACTTTTCACCGCAGCATCTGGCGGTCGGAGCATGCTCGTGCTCCAAACGGGACTGCAGGCAGCGTTCACCTCCCATCGCAGCCGGCCAGGAGCACGGCTGAGCGTTTCCCTTTCCCCGCCCCGCTGCCGAGGAGCGGCCCGGCCTCCGGGGGCAGACCCTGCCGGCAGCGCGGACACCGTCCCGCCGCGGCTCCGGGACTCCCCTCAGACACGGCCCCCCGCCGCCATCTTGTCAGCGCCGCCGCTCCACGGTGCGGGGCCGGGCTGCGGGGAGTCCTGTGCCCGTCACTGTGAGGGGCCGGGCCGTGCGGAGCCCTGTGCCCACCGCGGTGAGGGGCCGGGCTGTGTGGATCCCTATGACCGCCGCGGTGAAGGGCCGGGCTGTATAGAGCCCTCTGCCCGTCACGGCGGGTAGCCGAGCTGTATAGAGCCCTGTGCCCGCCCTGGTGAAGGGCCGGACTGTGCGGAACACTCTGCCCGCCCCCGGTAAGGGGCCGGACTGCGTGGATCCCTGTGCCCGCCGCGGTGAAGTGCCGGGCTGTGTGGAGCTCTCTGCCCGTCACGGTGAAGGGCTGGGCTGTATAGACCCCTCTGCCCGTCACGGCGGGTAGCCGGGCTGTATAGAGCCCTGTGCCCGTCACGGTGAAGGGTCGGGCTGTATAGACCCCTCTGCCCGTCACGGTGAGGGGCCGGACTGTGCGGAGGCCCTGCTGGCCATGGCGGGGCGCCGGGCGCTGTGGAGCTGCTCCCTGCAGCTCGCCGCGCTGTCCTCCGCCGCGGGCTGGTCAGGTGGAACGCCGCAGCCGTTTAACAGCGCCTGCCGGAGACCTGCAGAGCCGCCGCCGTGCAAGGGGTGGAGCGGCAGCATGGAGGAGGAGGAGAAGGGGGACGAGACTCCTCAGGGGCGGCAGCAGCAGCGGCAGCACAGGAGGTGAGCGGCGCTCCAGCGGCAGCAGCGCTCTGGGGCCGGGGGTCTCTGCCCCCCGCGCCTTGCTGTGAGCAGGGGGAACCGCACCGAGCCGAGCGGCGGCTCCAGCCCCCTGCCCCTCCGGAGGGGAGGCACTGCCCGAGCCGTCAGAGCCCGGCTGGGGGCCGAGGGAGCGGAGCACCTGCTCCGAGCGCGGCAGCGGAGCTCTCCGGACACACACACGGTACCGGGGCCCCGCCGGTAGGTGCGGGGGGCCGGGGCTGAGCCGCTGCGGGACGCGGTGGGAGCGGGTACAGCGCCGCGGGCACCGCTCGGAAAAGTTCGCGGGTGGGCGGGCGAGGTGCCTGGGGCTGGGGAGGAGCAGCACAGCCCACGGAGCTCGGCGTGTGCCCCTGCCCCGCTCCCTGCCCCGCTCCCTGCCCGCCGCCCCGCTGGGCACAGACCCCGACGGGCAGCGGCTCCAAAACCAGCGGCGTCCGGGGGGATCCTTTGAAAGAAACCCTGCAAGAAAAAAGTCCTGCGCTCGCTCCCAGCGCAAGCCTTTCATTCCTGTCAATGGACAGTAAAACATGCTGCAGCAGCGCTCGGAAAGAAACAAGTTATATAACCGCTCACAGGAAAAAAATTCCTCTTCATAGTTTCGGCGGCTTGGAAATGTTTTCTTTCGAAGAGGAGGCACGAACAGCTGTTTATTGCAGTGAAGGGGGTTGTTCGCATTGTATAGTGCGAAGTGGAGGATATTAAGGAGGTCATTTAATGTAATTAGTGCAGCCAAATAATCTCAATGATCGTCAATTATCTCTAGCAAGGATTTCGGGAAAGTGTTTGTTGACTGCATGCAGTAAAATTCATGAACTTATGCAGGAAATATTTTTTCTGGTGATGATTATTTCTTCTATTTGCTAAATGGAGATTATGAAGCAAGTTTTTAGTTTTAAAGGAAGGTACTATTTGTATTTTTTCTTTATTTTTCAAACCACTCTGACTAAAGTGGCATGAAAAGTGAAGATAATCACAGGAAAATCACTTCAGTGTTCTGGCAAAAAACCCTTGAAAAGAGTAATTTTTTATTCATAGTAGCAGCTGTATCAGTTAAGAAAGTAGGAAGCTTATCTTATTTTGTAGATAGCATTTTGAGAAATACAAGAGTATGATTCATTTTTCTTATTATTTCAAAAATTATTGCAACAGTTGCTTTCAAAATACTCTAAATTATCTCAAACTGAAATGCCTATTGTAAGAAATGATGGGAATTTTTAATACTTGGAGATTGGAAATCTCTGTTTGATTCAGCTATGATGGAGAGTTGTTTTGGGGAGACGAGGAAGTAAGGGATGGCAGTGAAACTGTTCAAATATAAATAACAGTTATTCAGCTTCTGCTTGAAAGAGATGTGAAGTCTTTTTAAGAGGAAGCAATCCATTATTATAATTTTATTCATTTCCATAAACTAAGTAGATTTGAAGAACAACCAGGAGAAATATACTATTTCCTCAGCCTTTATAAGCTCAAGATTGGATGAAAACTGTTAATTCTTCATTCAGAAATAGCTTTTAGGTCCTTTTCAGCAAAAAGGAAGGTGATTATTTTGTCTGTGATGAGAAAAACAGAAATACTGCCATATTAATTAGTTTCTTTAAATGTAACACCTGCAGTGAAATTACTTTTGCTTTTTGTCACATCTCTGAATCTTTTGCTGATCTCCCCTTTAGTTTTTTTTTTCAGTCTATTCAGTCTTTTTGGGTCGCAGTGTGAGCCTGACGTCTAATGCATTCAGAGCCAGGACCATGGAAAATCACTTGATCACCTTGTGCCTAAAAATTTGAGTAAAAAGGATTTCTCTGTAAATGTTGCACTTGGTTTAAATATTCTTAGAAACTCTAGGGAAGAAGTTATGTGTTACATACTTTTTGCATGTAACATCTTGGTGTTTAGCAGCTGAACAAGGAAGGGATGGTTTGGGTTTGAATAGCCTACAACTCAGCCCAAGCAGATAAACCTGGCAAAGCTGTTCAGGAAAGAGAACTGGGCATTGCCAAGTGAAAACACTGCTGCCATCGTGCCCCTACTGTGAAAAACAAAGTTTGATAAGATGTGTGAGTGAAAAACTGGGTGTTAAAGAGTTACTTCTTCTATATGACCTGTTACTGTGGTTGGAGCTGGAAGAGTAAGCCTGGTGAGTAAGGCTTATGATAAGCTAACGGCTTTTATTGCTTAAAATATTTGGAAATATTTTTGTTGTGCATTGGACTGGTTTTTGAGGGAAGGTTTCGATGATATTCATCTGTTTCTGATAAGAATGTGGCGATAGCAAGGTGTTTGTGTGTCTATTCAGATATGTTTGCATGAAACACTTGGTCTCCTTAAAACACCTATGTATTTAGGATGGTGCCTTGAAAATTAGTAGATGGCTCATGTTTGTGTTGGAAGTATGCCTTGATTCTTCCATAAGAGGAAAAACCCAAACCACACAACTTCTAGTATTAACACTTCTGTTGTTGACTAACAACCAAAGCACTCTGCGTTTTGTTTAGAGTACATGAAGACATTGTAATGGAGAGTTGTGGGGGTGGAATCAAAGGCCCTTTATATACAGGAAAAAAAGGGTGTAATGGAAAACATTTACGTATCGTGATGTTTCCAATTTCCATGAGAGTCGATGTTTTGCTGTGTCTCTGTACTGTCCCTTGGAATTTCTTCTTAAAATGAGCGTGTTGCAGTTCAAGAACTGATATAAGGTTGCTGTATTGGATGTGTTTTTCTGCCTTTCCAGTATGAAGTTTGGATGTTCAAAACTTCCATTATTTGAAAAGGCTGGTGACCTTTTGTCACAGACAGGGACATGATTTATATGGCAAGAGGTCCCAAACCAAGGGAGAACCAGAACTAGAGACATGACCTATTTTGGAATGATGCCATTGGCATCCTAATTTCCATATCCCTCCTCCCATGGTGTCAGGTTTATGGTTTCTGCATAAGCTACCTGGGCTAAGGTCTTCTCCATCTCAGCTACCTTGGTTCCCACCTTTTGGCTTAACTTGTGTTAAAGTTGGTCTTTGAACAGGTGCATTCAAGAAAAGCATCTGTTTCAACAAAGAAAAAATTTCACTTCCTTATCTTAGCTGACTTGGAAATTATTTGCTTGGATTTCAATAAATTTGAATTCTAAGATTATAAATAGTTCTGTAAAATCCCTATATGTGTGGGCTGCATGTACATACATAGACACAGGGAGAGAATGTTGCTAGGACAATCAAAAGTTGATTTTATATTGAAAATCAAGTGGAATAGAAAGAGTTTAGGGAAGTATTTTCATGTTGCCGAAAAATTACATTGGACCCAGTGTGCTTGGACTTTGAACTGAAAAGAGGGAATCAAAATAGACAAGCCTTTAAATATGAACATAAACAAAATTTTATGACTGTCTATTAACTTAAAAATAAAATTGAGTTCTTGGGTGTTGCTGCACTTCCTGGACAACTGAGGTTTTATAGGGTTTTAAAGGATTATTCTTGATGTCAATCTAGAGGAAGTCTACATAGGTGTTTGTTCCATTCTGGCATGAGGAGACAAGGAAAAAGAAAATTAAAAGGCTTAGTAAATGAGCTGGAGATAGCAACTGCACACATAAAAGTGCCAGAGGCTATGATAAATGAACTTTAGATCCTACTTTGCCCATGTGGATCCTATGCATCAAAGCTTTAACGTGATTTCTGAGCATTTTTATGGAAATAGTTCTTGCATTGCCTCTCTAACCAAATGCTACAAAGGAAATCAGTTTTCTCCCACAGCATGTTCAAGTGGAGCCTTAATTTCATTACATGTAACAGCATTTGGGTTTAGTCATATCTAATTGATGTTAAGATGTTAGATGGAAAACCTTTACCCTTAGGATGGAGTGTGAGCTTGTAATATTTTAAAACTTTTTTTTAATTAAGAAAAGCATATGCTAACAGCTTCAGTGGCATCATAACTTAAAATATAAACTCCAAGATGTAGAGGTTGTTAACACACAGGAGTGGCTAAAGTGTGTTTTTAAATGCTCAACTTCAAAGTTTGGCGTTTTTCTAACAGTAAACCCCATCCTGGCAAGGTGTGCCTCTGTCATTAACTGGAGTCACATCTGTAACCAACTGAAACTAATGAACTAGTCGTTTGCATAAATAGTTACACAAGTGCAGCTGGTGCCAGAACGCTGAAGCTGGGCTCTGGATCCTGCGGCTGGGTTGGTGCAAGCTTCATGTTTGCTCTTTTGGAAAAGCTGTATTGAAATTCTGCTTAAGTGTGAAGGGCCATCCATGGAGATTGTAGTTGCTGTTGGAACCACGACTTTCCTGTACAGCTGTGTGCATATGCTATCTGCACTTATTTTTCTGTTGATTTAAAAACTCTCTGCATTTGGTTTGTGACTGGGTATTGTCTTCTGTACCATAACACAGCTGTAATGCACAAACCTTCCTTCTGTGTGTGTCTGCCTCAGTCCTGCAGAGCAGGTATGAAAACTTTGATTCCTGCTCTTGTTCTTTCAACATTCTTCCCTATAAATTAACTGGTCATATGAAACTAGTTGTTTAGGGAGAGCAAAGGAAAGCAATTTCCTTTCTGGTGTAGGGAGATTTGACTCCAGCTTTCCTTTGGTGACTGCTTCAGCAACAGCACAGAATTATACTCCTCTTGTGCTTAATCATAATGATAGTCTAGGCTGCTCTTTCAAATGTGATGGCCACAAGCCAAGTTTTGGGTTCTTTTATTCAAGACTGCAGTAAAAGATGTGGGTAGTGAGGAAAAGAATTTAAAGGCTTCTATCTCCAAGGAAATTGGCTCCTGGGTCTGTCACTCTGTTCTGCTGTGTGTCCCCTGTGGACAGCTACTGTCATATCAGGGTCATATCAACCTAAACAGAACAAGCATGTAACAAAAATCTTCTGTCATATCATCCACAGATCATGGACATGTTTGGGGACTACAGAATGCTCGTATTGGACAGGGACAACCAGCTGGGGCACCTGGAAACAAAGGGAAAGTAGTTATGTATTGTCCCAGATCCAGGATCTTTATTCAATGGATACAGTGCTCCTCGCTGGTCAGATTTAATCCAGCACTGAGAAATAATTGGCTCCAGGGACTACTGATGGCCCTGACTCTAAAGCCTATTTGCATTTGTATCCAGAGGCATGTAAAGGTGTAGCTGATAGGCATGAAAAACTCTCTATTGGTTCGTTCCCCTAATGAATAGCAGCAAACTAGAGGAGCAATGTGTAGTTATGGGAGTGGGCTGCCTTGTGGGTGGTAGGTGGCTATTGAATGTGCTTGGTTATAATATGAAACATCACTATCTAAAGAGGTAAATGGAGAGTTGCAGCATCATCAGTACTAAGTGTAAATGAAACCTTGGAAGGGAATAGATTGAAATTGAAAGGGTAGGAGGAATTGTTGAACCTAACTTGGTGGTATGTGTAGCTGAGCTACATAGTGAATTCTAAAATTCTAAAGTTCCATTCTTTTTTTTTTTTTTTTTTTTTTTTTTTTTTTTTTTTAGGCCAGTGCTGACATAAGTAGTTTTTGTTTACAGCAATATATTCCTGTTCTCACCCTTCCCTGTCCTAACCAGTTTGTTGGTATAAACACTTGCATGGTTGCTCAGTGATGCAGGTGAAAATTAAGTGCTTCTCTAGGGAAGGTAAGGTAAGAAGTGACTATCACCTAGATTAGTTTCTTAAACAAGTCCACTGTGTGGACATAAGTATTTGTTTTGGCAAGCCTGGGTGAGTAATGAGGGCAGAAATGGATTTGCTCATGGTAGTGGCTGCTTAAGTAATACATCTACTAAAGAATAAGCCTAACAATAGATAACCATGGGTCGATGCCTCACCTCTTTTTTTTATTTGTAACTAATTTATTTTTCTCCATGATGTCTAAGTAAAACTTTCCTTTTTTTTATTGTTGATTCTCAAACTAGATAAGAATGATAAAGGACTTATTCTGATTCCACAAGACTGTTTATTGAGAGAACTATTCCTTTTTCTGTAACTCTTTTATTAATCTTTCTTGAATAGTACCCAAGGACAGTGTAGAATCAGGATACTTACAGATCTGTTGAATGAAAATTTTGGCAACGCTTCTTACTAGGGATTTTTAATGTGATTCAAATAATAGAAGTATTCACAGATCAGCTAATGCAAGCTTGAGAGATCTTTGTGTGAAATCCTAATAACAAGAGCATCTGGAATAATGTCTGGTGCAACTGCTGTGCAGTGATAAAAAATTGGCATAGTGAAAGAAAACTTCAAGATGTGTAGCAGTACACAGTTCACAGAAGGCTCAGGTTCTTCCTCTGGTAAGTCTACAATGGTAAGATGGAACAACTTGAAGTACTGCACAATAAAAGTTTAAATGTATTCAGAATTTTCCAGTCTCAAACAGTTCATTAATTAAAGCAGCCAATTTCAGACCTGAAGGAAAAATAAAAGCAGAGCCAAAACTTAGCTGGCAGTCATTTGATAGTAAAGCTTGAGGGAGCCAATTACTTACATGGTCTCTAGGATTTGCAAATACCTTTCCTTCTAACTGAAACAATTATTTCAAGCCAAAATGAATGTTTTTTACAGTCATTAAAAATATGTGTAATGAAAGAAAACTTCAAAGTTGTGTAGCTGTATATGGAGAAAGGTCAGAGTCTTGTTTTGGTAAAGCTGCAGTGGTGTGAGTTTGCTGGGGGTTGTGTGCTCGCTCTTCTAGGTGATCATTAGTGCAGCCTAGTTCTGGATGTAGTTTACACAGAGATTAGAAATAAGCCAAACCCTTCCCTTTAAAAAAGCAGAGAAATTAAGGGTATTGTGAAGCTATGGAATGTTTACCAGGTGATTGTAAAGTTTTGGGGAAGTTGGTGTGTTCCACTAAACCATAGCTTCATAGTAGTTCTTAAACTTTCAGGCCTATGGATATGTTAAATAAAGACCACATTTCTGGGTAGAAAAGAAGGGTGAATCTGTTTTGGACAACTTGATGTCTAGGAGCATGTTGTGCATGGCTCTATGATTAGTGGGGGAACTACATCCATTTCATTTATGGAGCAGCAGATGTTAGAGGAGACTGTGGAAAAGGCGAAGACAATAGGTTTTATGCCTAAATTCAAGTAATTTGGATTGAAGCTCTGCTATGTTTAAAAGACCATTTAAAAAGAAAAACTTTAAGGGCAGAGTACTTCTTGTAATGCTATTGTATCCTTTTTCAAACCTTCTTCTGAAACAGAAAGAATTTAAATATTTCATTAATTTTTTGTTATTTTCCTAAAGAAACACAAGGCTCAAAGCCAAAATATTTGCATCCAAATTTTCAGTTAAATAAGCAATGCTAAACTATTTACTCAAAACCTGTTGTCCTAAGGGCTATATCTTGTTTGCAGGTGTAAACCAGTTTAATGGGATGTCAGATATGGATTTTCCTTGCCATGTCTTGTCTGATCTATAACTTTGCTCTTCCTTTGTGGATTACGAGGGGCGCCTTCGTATTTGATGTTGGAAAACCTGATATATGAGCTCTGCATTTTGATTTGTGTTAGGTTTTGTCTTATTCATCAGCCAGTGGTGTTCTTCCCCTCTGTCTAGAACACCTTCTGCCGCTGTGGATTTGGCATGACTAATAGTCTTCTTTAGGAATTTGTGTATATTGGTCCAGTTCCTCTTCTGAATTCAGTTGAAAGAGCAAAATATCCCTGAGGGCGGAGAGAGAGGGTGGCTGACTTGTGTTTCTCCTGAGCCTCCCTTACAGACAGTGTCAATGCACTTCCCCTCTGTTGGGGGTGAGTCACCTCAACCTAAAGGATGGGTTCCATTTGCCAGGAAAGCTGTTTAATGATTTTAAGTAGAACAGTAGTTTTTCTTTTTGTTTAAAACTATAAAAAAGTTTTCATGTAGAACTTTACATAATAATAATTATTCACGAGGGATGTGATCCCTCTGTCCTTCCTAAGTGAACAGAACTCTATTCCAGTTTGATTTTTGTATCTCTATAGTTTATCATTTTTGCTGCCATTCAAGTGCTCAAATTAATTTTTCAAGTGCCCAACTATTATTTTTGGGTGGGAAGAATTTAGGAAAGCTGGCAGAAAAATCAACTGATTTCTGGTTGGGTATTTTTCTATTATTTAAAGTATACCTGCTGGATGTCCTTATCTGTAGAGGCTTCCTTTTGCAAAAGTGTAGGAATCTCCTTGGACTATTGGTTGAGTTTGGATAATTTGTTGAGTTTTATATTAAGCTAATGATTTCTGGCTTTCAAGAAATTATCATCTTCTATATAAGAGAACTATGACATGAATATTGTAGGATATATTTAATGAATTTAAATGGAACAGAAATGATCTGGCAAGACTGATACTTCAAAGGAATCTACAGTTCATCAGGAATACTTTAACTGATTGTAAATGTGTCCCTTTCTTATGCATGTAAAAGGTTTAAAGTATTCTGTGAGCACTGAGGTCTTTTATCCCTTCAGTTGCTTATGGAATACTAATGAAAGTAATGTATGTGCATCATGTGGAAAATATGTTGGCAGACAGATAGATACCTGCAGTGCCTTAAATGCTTTGGCATTGTCTTTGTTTAATCAGTAGAGTTGATCCCTGCTTCCCCTAGGGGTTTATTCTTTCAGAATAAGATCAAAGGTTTATATGAAGGTTTAAGCAAAAGTAAAATTCACCTATTTTAGAGATGGATGAATAGATAAACAGAAGCTTAAAAATAAAACTTTAGGCACCCCAGTCTTTAATATAAAATGTCTTGTAGGAGCAATAATTATGGTAGTTATATATATTTAAAAAATTAGACATCTGAGATGTTAAGAGAATAATTTCCTGGAGTTAAGTACCTATCTGATTAAACTTTTGTGATTTGTTTTCATGATGCTTTCTAAAAGAGTAGCTCTTTTAAGCTGTGTCTGTGTGCTTTGCTAAATTAATAAACTGACTTGGCATTGAAAATGCTCCTTGAGGAATGCAAAAGACAAATCCCAAACCCAACCCTTAAGTTAAAGTAACAGTTAAAATATCCAGTACCATTTCTTGAGTATTCTGTCTGCCTTTTTGTGGCACTGATTTTTTGTATTACATTTATGTCAAGAATTTAAAATGTTATGGAGCAAGTTGTGTGTTTCATTGAAGGCTGATTCTGGTAAATGTTTAGTGGAATAGAGGAAAAAAGCCTAGAAATATCAACAGTTAAATTTAAATTACAATGCAGATATGGTATCATAATGCTAAATAGGAAGTACATAAGTGGAGTGGTTTCAGTAAAACTGCAGGGGAACAGGAATACAAAGCAATTACATAAAATAAGATTTGTGACCAAGGTAAAAAAAAAAAATCCATCAGCCATGTTTTCTGAATGCTGTTCATGCTATTTTATTGGAAATTCATTTTGATGTATTAGTATTTTATCTCTACTGTATGGCACAATAATGGTTATTTTGTTAAGAAAATGTCACAATATTTATCAATTGTCATATTCTTTGCAGCTGATACTTAGTGTTTAGTTGTCCACTGCTGCTGAAATAGCAGAAATGAACTCTGCATTTGAAGTTGGAGCATCATCCGCAACTGCATTTGGGTTCAGTTTGCTGACACGTGGGTTATATCTCAGCTGAAATGTTGCAGTCAACAATGTATTTAATTTTCCCTGTAATTGAGCTTAGAGAGGGGCAGAGTGAGTTTTGCTGTTTCTAAGAAAACTGTGAGCTTCAGTTCTGTTCTCTGACGATGTTGTGTGCATGGACTGGCTTGGCTACATCAGCCCAGTGCTTGAGTGTGCAGCTGAATTCTGGCTATTTGAGTTACTGAAACAGTAGATAGGCCAAACATGTGCTGGAGAGTTTTCCACAGGACAAACTTCACAATTTGTTATTAAAAACTATTCCTGCACCTGAGCTGTAAATAGTGCTGTCTGTTCATTACTAGTCATCTTCCAGTTTTTATCAGGTAGAGTTTGTAAATGTCAGAAGGTTGTGCACCTTTGTTTGGTTTTTTTTTGTTTTGTTTTGTTTTTTTTTAAGCTAACAGAACAGTTATTTACTTTCAGTATTTCAGTTGAAAATAAATATAGAAATTGAAGCATTTAGATTCAATTGAATTGCTTTGGCAACTTCTAAAATAGAATAGAGGTATTTGGTTTTTCTACCTTGGGTCTAACTTGATTATATTTGTAAAGTCTGAAACACTTAAATGCAGTTTGGAATAAGAGACTCTGACTACTGACTTCATAGTTTTCTAAGAAATGTACCAGGATTGTGACTTCATAGAAATCAGTTTTTCTCAGTTATTTTTTTCACTTTTCTGTATTTCATGATGGAATTAAGAGTAAATGTTGCAGCTGTGATTTAAAATATTTCAATTTCCTGTGGCCTTTAACCAGTCAGTTCAGTTAAATGTGTATCAAATTTGTATTTGAAACAGTTATTTACCTTTATTGTAATAAGCTTTTCATTTGTTTTAGACAAAATACAAAACAGTACCAAATATGTTTTGTGTTCTGAGTTTCCTGCATGTGTTGGTATAAGTAAAGTGTTAGTAATGCTACACAAGACTGCTGCTTTTACTACAAAACTAAGTCACTATATAGGCAAATCCTAAGGCACGGTGTAGTTCCAGTGTCTCTTGCACAGACTTGCAGGATCATATTACATCAGGCACTAAATGTCATAAGTTGCAGGAGCAGTGACTATTCTTCCAAAATGTAAATTAAGGAACCCTTCCCCCTCACTTTTGCAGTTGATAGATAATAGTGTTAGTATCTGAAGCTATGCATTCCAGGGAGTAAAATTCAGCCTGAACTACACAGAGCCCTCAAGTCTGCTTGCCTCAGCATGTTTTTGAAGTCTTTTGTGTGATAGCAACTGTTTTAAAAGGATATTTTGTTGACAAAAAAAATACAGTAGATCATAAAACAAGAAAGGCAGGCTTGTTTCTAATGCGTGTGAGAGCATTCAGTTTTATGAATGTTGATGCTACACCAAGAAAATACTGATTAATTTAAAATTTGATTTAGTTCTCCTGAAAAAGGTATGGATAAGAACACAGATGAAGAGCAGCCTTCAACTACCTGTAACCAGTACCCCAAAGAAGCAGTGAAGAAACGACAGAATTCGGGTCGAAGTTCCGGGAGCAGCGATTCTTCTAAGGCCTTCAGAAAAAGCTTCAGGCTGGACTACAGATTAGAAGAGGATGTAACTAAATCAAAGAGAGGCAAAGATGGGAGATTTGTCAACCCGTGGCCAACGTGGAAATCACCAACCTTACCAAACATTTTGAAATGGTCCATCATGGAAAAAGATAACAGCAATGTGCCACGCTCAAAGCAGGTGAATATTTCCATGTTTTACTTTTGTGATTAAGATTGCTTTTACCTCTGCTCTGATCAATAAAATAGGATAGTTTCTAACTAACACTCACTAGGCATCTTCTGGAGATGTTTCTAAGTCTCACTTTTCTGATTTTATTGACATTTTGTTATTTTCAAAAGGTGAGTTAATACTTTCTATCTCTTTAATTTTTGTCTCCTTGTTAGTTCTACATGCTTTAATTAATACATCTCAGTTTATAAAAACAAAAAAATTGGCCTCCTAGCTCACTCATAAGCCAGTTACAGCCATTCTTTTTTAATAGATGTTGCCCTATGAAGCATACTATTAACTTGTGTTGCATGAAATAGCTTATTTCGTGACATATCTAGTTTTTAAAATTTTATCTTTTTTTTCCAGATGGCAATTTAATA
Source organism: Zosterops lateralis (assembly GCF_965231275.1). Lineage (NCBI taxonomy): Eukaryota > Metazoa > Chordata > Aves > Passeriformes > Zosteropidae > Zosterops > Zosterops lateralis. Next base: position 61,750,916 of record NC_139765.1, read on the forward strand.
CCTATGTTGCATCTCTTGCATGAAAATGTAATAGTTTCCGTCAGCTACTTATGAAAATACTTACAAATCTATTTTTTTCTGTTTCAGTATACCAGGAGAAAAAAATGCATATGTTAAAACTAACCTGAGCAAGTATTTGTACTGAAACACCTCAAGTACAGTGCCAGTTTACTGGGTAACACTGTTACTTGTTCTTGGTGAAATGCTTTTGTCAGATACTGTATATAAAGGAGACAGGAGAAGCTTCTTTTCCATGCAGAGAAATGGATACTAGAGAGCCATAGGTTATCTTTATGGTCACAGGAGGCATGAGGATGACTAAGTTTTGACAGAATTACTTCTCAGTGCACTTCTGCTGTTGGCTGTACTTCAGAAAGGCTGTGCTGACAGGTGCACAACCAAGGATAGTATTTGTTAACAAGCAGGTGTTAATAATGCTTTTAAGCATGCAAGAAGGTATGCACAAGCTATAAATCTCACAGTCAGCATTTAATAAAGAGCTTTCCATTTTGTCTTACCTGAATTACCTGTGAAGGAAGGAATTCTATCAGTTTTATGGATAGGAAAGCCACATTAGGCATTATCACATGATGGTCAGAGGTTTGGGGATGTTTAAGAACAAATAACCTTGGCTGTAATTTGATAAAAATAATAATAAATAATCTGCCATCAAAAAGGTTTTTTCCATTCAAGAGAGAGAGGGGGAAATGTGGAAAATGGATTTGTAGAGCATTCTCAAAGCCTGACAGAAGGCTTCCATAGTATGCATCTGTGTGCAAACTCTGAGATAAAATATGCTGAATTAGAAAGGCCATGGAATAGGACAGACATTGTTGAGAGAGAAATGGAACTAGAAACAAGTTTCAAATTATGACCTTGCAAATGGACTAGATATTTTAGAGGAATAGAACTATGAAAGGTGTATTGTAGTAGGACTCATTAGGGGTATTTTTAGATGATTGGCTTAAAAGGCATTAGCAGCATTGTGTGGCAGAAGCTGATAGGCCAAGAAAGGTTTATAATGTATTGTACTTAGGAAATAGTTTGGCTTCTAATTTTGATGGTGTGAATTTTAGCACCTATATTGTCTCACCCTTCGCATGAGACTGAAAATGGAATAAAAGTCTTTAAACCACCTTTCAAGAGCCCCGTCTCTAGGTCAGAAAAAAGGGATAATCCAACAAGAATGAAGCACAGCAAACTTGTGTCGGTCTTGGGATCCCTCCAGCAATTTACTTTTTAAAATTTGGTGTCTTCTTTGCAGTGACAATGGTTGTGTCAGTGTGTACAGCCTTCTAGGCCACATTGCTGGCCACATTTTCAGGAAATTCACGCCTGGATGTTTTCAGTTGCCTTTGACCACTGCCCTACTTGGTATGTGTGGAACAGGCTTCATGTCTTCCCAGTCAGAAACCTGAGCAGTAACTGAAGTCCCTTGAAGGCAATGCTGAGGTGTGCTGTGGAGTGCAGGGCATACAGCACTCCATCAGATTGCAGAACTGCAGCACTCCCCTTTAATTTACAGTTCATCCCTACAATAAAGGATAATCACAAAGAAATCTACAAGGCACCAGTTGAAAAGCCATCTCTCTGACCCAGGTGGGATTAATCTTTGGCTAATTTTATTTTTTGCATAGGAGATCTTTTAATTTAGGTGCCTGCAATTATTCAGGAGTTTAGTGAAGTAAATTAGTCACAGGAAAACTTAGATAGAGATCAATGAAATGCACTTCTGGAGTCCTCAGCCATTTTGATGCCAGTTTTGTTCCGCCCCTAAATCAGCCTGTGAAGTGCATCTGAGCTTGTTTAAAATTCAAACCAAGGGCTCTATACTTTATTTATCACTGCTAGATGGCACGTCCTTTGAGCAGATTCCTGCTTCAGTTTCTGCATTGAGTGAGCCTAGTGATGCCCTGCTATGCTGGGCAGGGTCAGTTTATCTGTACCAAGTGCTTTGCCTATGTGAAAATGAGCATATTATCCAGGGTATGTGCTTGTGCTTCACTGTGGAAAAGCTATATGCATTATAATCATGCCTTCACAATGAGCCTATATCATTATCCAGAATGCATGGGCTTCTTGCATTTTCATTACAGGTTTATTAATAACTTTGTTCAGTGCTGTTGGAGAATCTTTAATTATTACTTGTTTGATCTGCAGTTTAGATTGTTCTCATTTTTGTAAAATCCTGTGGTATTCCAGTATGCACTAAGCACCAAAAATCCCAAGCTAATCAGCAAGTCTTACCAAAGCCTGTCATGTGTTTTTTCTTGCTTTGCATTAGGAGGGAAAGAAGAATGGGGAGGGGGGAAGGGACAGAGCAGGAGGAATTTTTGTAGTACTTGAGGAATGAAGACAAGACAGCATTAAGCACATTTTACTTCTATTAGTAACTGATTTGACATAATTGCTGTATTTCAAAAATCTATTATAATCCTTCTAGTTTTAATGTGTTTCTGGTTAATCTGGCATAACAAAATGTATACAGCAGGATAAAAGTTCCATAAGATACATATTTCATTCATTATATTGCTTTATCCTGTTGTGTGAGTTCTAACTGTTTCATGTGAAGTATACTGCCAATAGAATTTGTGTTTTAGTTTGATATCTTATGAGTTGAGTATTGCTTATTGCTTTAAAAGGTGATTTTGGTGTACTTTTATAAAATACTCAAAAACCCCCCAAACAACAAAACCAAACAGCCCCAAGCACAAATCACACGCACTGAGAAGTAATGTTTTGGTGTGATTTACCATGATAGCTCAACAGCATGCCTGGTTTCCAATCTCATCCTCTGAGGAATTATTGATTTGGATCAGAGGCCTGTGTATCACACACCTGGAGAGCACAAGCCCTGTACAAGATTCACAAGTTACGCTTCCTTTATGCTCTTGGTTTGTCTTGAACTTTTGTTCACAGAATTTCATTTAAATAGGTCAGGATAGCAGTTGTTTGGACTGTGTTCTTCTCTATCAATCTTCCTGTCTGTGTGACTTTTACCAAGTGCATTTTATAGTGATTAGTTCTACCTTTAAATCAACTCTTCTAAATACTTGATAGCATCAATCCCAGTGACATCCCTGTAAAGCCTTTATTAGTAGTGCAGGTGTGTTGTGGCTTTAGGCAGCCAAGTCCCAGTCAACTGCCCACTTCCAAGCCCCACTTCTTGCACCCCAGTGGAATTGAAAGGGGAAAAATCAGATAACTTGTGAGTTGAGATAAAGACAGTTCAATAGGTAAGGCAACCAGCCACCTAAGAAATTTATTTTTCTTTGCATGGGCAGGCAAGTGTTCAGCCATCCCCAGGGAAGCAGGGCTGCATCCCGTGTAACAGTTACTTGGGAAGACAAATGCCATTCACTCTGAATGTCCCCCATCTCCTCCTTCTTACCCCAGATTTTCCTGCTGGGTGCAATGTCATGTGGTGTGGGATATCTCTGTGATGGGTTGGGGTCAGCTGTCCCAGCTGTGTCCCTCCCAGCTTTTTGTGTGCCCCAGTCAACTGCCTGAGATGCTGTGTGAGCACTGCTCAGCAATAGCTAAAGCATCAGTCTGCTGTCAGCACAAATCCAAAACATAGCACTGTAGGTGCTACTGGGAAGAAAATTAACTGTGCCTCAGGTAAAACTTGGCAGAATATGTCTGAGTTCCACTTAAAAACGACTTGTTCATATCTGCCAATTGGCCAGTTCCTCATCCATTTAATATTGTTTATTAATATTACATAATGATAATTTTAAAAACCTAATTTGTGCCAAATGTCAGGAAAAAAAGTGAATTAGTTTAGTTCTGAGAAAATTTGTAATCTAACTCTGAAACCAGCTACTTAAAAACATTTTCCATAAAAAAATGTACTGACTGACCTAAATTGCATTATGACAACTTATTAAGTTCTATATCTGAGTTTAATTTCTTTGATATGATCTGATTTGTTGACTTAGCCATATGTAATTTGTTGGCTTGTCCTAATTTCCATTTTTGAGTATTATGTTAGTTTTGTGTATTTTTTTAAATTGAAGTGTCACAGTATAAAGCTTCTGTAGTTCAGATTTCTGTGGCCAGTGTTGTTTCCATGTATTTAGAATGAAATAGAGATAAGAAAATGATGCTTCATTGGAGAAGCAGCCATTTTTCTCAGTCTAAGACTCCTGCTTTTCTTGTATCAACTATTGTACTAAACTTATATTCAGCTTTATAGAAGGTTGTCTATTTCTCATTCCTGGAGACAGTAATGAAACTTCTTCAGTGAACATGCCTTGTCCATTAGCTCTCAGAAAAAGCAATTTCATTAATATTTTATTATTTACAGCAGAATTGCAGGGGGATGGAGATGTGTGCACTTTGTTTTTCCCAACATATGCCTTCCAAATCAATAAAATATTGTGGAGAAAGTAACTTTCCTGAAGCTGTCAGGACTGGTTTAGCAAGGCAGCTCCCGGAGTCCTAAAGTATCACAGAATCAGCTGAACTTTTAAAGGAGCACAAGGTCCCCTCTGTATAAACTCACTGATAGTGCTAATCTCTGCTTGGCTGAGAGAGTGAGAGCAGCAATCATGGCAGGCAGAACTTGACTTGGAACCAGAAGTGCTGGGGCATTTGTGATTACGAGGGAGAGGAGTGTCACAAGTCTAGAAGCTGCTCTAGCACATGAAAATTCTTCTGAAACAAAGTGAGGCGTTCACACCAGAAGTGTTTGGGAGGAGAGCATTAGCCACATTGTGGCCAAGATGGAGATGGTCAGGAGTTCTGAGAAGACTCATTGGTTGGTTGGTTGTTTTTTTTTTAAAAGGAAAGCTCTTATTTCTACACATGAAACTTCTGCATTAGCACTTCAACCAAACTGCAGTGAAGGGCATAACTCTGGTTCAAAAAGAGAGAATGAGTGGTGGTTGGGCAGTGAGTTTCAGTCAGTAATGTACAGCCACGGCCTCCTTTATGCCAACTTGAGGATACACACTGAGTCAAATTTGAGCTGATCAAAATGAAAGCTGTGTATTTTTTACCTCCGGATTTATGTTCAGCCAGATCAGTTCTTCTGACTTGTCATATTCAAGTAGGGACTGCAAAACTTGTCAGGCTGGAATAAGAGAGGAGATGGGGGAACCTTTTCATAACCTAGCATATCTAAGTACCTTAAGGTTTATCTTTAAAATTATTTTGCTTTTATGAATGTTCATTAAATTATTGGCACGATGGGAAGGAAGAATTGTAATAGTTAACATTAGCCAAGTGAAGTTAACCTTCGTGTGCTGCTTCTAGATGTAATGAGGACAGAGGGAGGGCCTGATAAAAGCTAGCAGAGCTTTTGTGGAGTGTTGCTGGGGAACATGGCATTTTCTTTCATCTGTGACTTACTTGTGCTAGGACTTAAGAGGATGCATCATTTAGTTGCATAAACTAAACTTGAGTATTTGTTAAGTAACACTGTGTGTGTATACATATTCTTTTTCAGGTGGAGGAATCCCTTCCTGGGATGCTGTTAGTGCCTTGCAGTGGTTTCATTGCAAGGCCCCCAGACTCTATCAGGTCTCTTGGCCTGATGGGATACTCTCTTCTCTTTTTCGACAGAGAAGTGTAAATATTGCAAAACCCTAGAATTAAATTAGGAGGAAGTAGCTGGGAAAATGGACATTAAAGAGGCATACTGCAGTTCTCTGCATAAAAGCATAAACAAAGTACAAATCCTGACTGTATTGATTTGTGCCTTGTATGCAGTTTTTGTTCCATGGCCAAGTACATTCTGAAATCTCTCATGCATATCATGCTCTTTATTGCCAGGAACTGGACAAAGAACTTCCAGTGTTACAACCTTACTTTGTTCAAAAGCCAGAAGAGGCTGGGAAGACAGGAGCTGGTATGCGAGTCACGTGGCTGGGACACGCCACAGTGATGGTGGAAATGGATGAACTGGTATTTCTTACTGACCCCATCTTCAGCCAGAGGGCTTCCCCCATCCAGCTGCTGGGCCCCAAGCGGTTCCGAGGGCCGCCCTGCACGGTGGCGCAGCTGCCGCGGATCGACGCGGTGCTGATCAGCCACACGCACTACGACCACCTGGACTACAACAGCGTGGCCAGCCTGAACGAGCGCTTCGGCAGCGACCTGCGCTGGTTCGTGCCCCTGGGGCTGCTGCAGTGGATGCAGAGATGTGGTTGTGAGAACGTCATTGAACTGGATTGGTGGGAGGAGAACTGTGTCCCTGGACATGATGCGGTGACTTTTGTCTTCACCCCATCCCAACATTGGTGCAAAAGGACGGTGACAGATGATAACAAGGTTCTGTGGGGCAGCTGGTCTGTCTTGGGACCTTGGAATAGGTTTTTCTTTGCAGGAGATACTGGATATTGTGTTGCATTTGAACAAATTGGTAAAAGGTTTGGACCTTTCGATCTTGCAGCCATCCCCATTGGAGCTTATGAGCCAAGGTAGGAAAATCAGAGTTTGAGCAAAGTATGTAAATGAAATTATCTATTGATGACAAAAAAATACACCCAGAAGTTAGAACTATAGGTGTACTTTATTAAAAAGCATGTGTATGTTTTTGGAGTTTTTTTCTTCAGACTTAGGGACAGCAGTCAGAAGATGAATCAGCAGTCTTTTTTTCCCTTAAAAATGTTGAGTAAAAATTTGGAATTACTCTGTGCCTTTTTTTTTTTTTTTTTTTTTGAAACAGCATCATTTAATCCTGCCCATTCCAGTTTATGTAATTTGCTACATTTTTCTCTTGCTTCAGTGTTTACCCTGGTTTTGCAACTTACCTGAAGACAAAGATGACTTGGTTATAGAGTATGAAAGATCTGTTTGCTCAGGAGAGCAAGCTTTTCTCCTTTTGGAGAAAACATTTAGATGATAGTACTTGTATAATGCTGGAAGGGAAGCATGTATGGGCTGGGAAAAAAAGATGGAAGTCCAAATAGCATGGTAAAAACTTGGTATCTTTCAAGAATTGCCAAGTTCTCTCTTCTGTTTTGCCTGTTCCCTTGGGCTATCTCTGAAGCACACACTTTTTGATGTGTACTGCTAGCACAAAATTCTCTCAAGGATAGATTTAAAGTTCCAGCCTTAATGCCTCAAGGCACCAGTAATATGTCCTTAACCTATTGAAAATAGAGATAAGAAAAAATCCTTCAAAAAGAGCGTACAATAAATGAACTGCTGTTTGATGGGTGTGTTATATGTTAGTTTCCTGATCTTGAATGTTCTGTATGTTGTCCAGGTGTACATGCTTATAATTTTTTTATTAGGTGAGCATATATTTCTTTTTTTTCTTTGCAATGGAAAGAAAGGAGAAATCTTGCACTGAATTAGGCGACATAAAAAGGTGGTTCTTTATTTTGGTAGGTGGTTTATGAAATACCAGCATGTGGATCCTGAGGAAGCAGTAAGAATCCATATTGATGTTCAAGCAAAGAAGTCTGTAGCAATTCATTGGGGGACCTTTGCTTTAGCAAATGAGGTAAATTGCAACACTAAACATGAGTTCAGATACCCAAGGACTAGTCAGTCATTAGTGAAGCTTTGCTTGTGCAGTTTAACCTATGTATCTCTAAGTGTAAACTTAAAATGTGAACTTTGTATGAGTGAAAAGTTATTACTCTACATACTGCTGTTCAAAACAATGCTTGGCTTTTCTTAACCAATTACATAAAATATTGCTGTAGTTAAGAAAGTAGAGTTATTGAAGCAAATGTGGAGGATTTCTGGTATCCAGGTGCTGAGGAACATAACAGATGAGGACACATGCACTATCATGCAGTGTTATGCATTAACAGGCATTATGCAGTAACAAACTGAGTGGTGAGTCACTTGGAGATAGTAAGAACTGCATGCCTGTAGGTCAATACAGTATTTATTAATTACCTGTCTAGTAAATATATAAACAGTACTTTTAATAGCTGACTCAAAGTTAAAACCAGAAAAGATATGAAAATTTTGAGCTATTCTGAGTTACTGATTTTTTTAAAATGTTTTATTCCCCTCTGCACCCCTTACCCTCCGGCCCCTTCCTCCAAGCCCACGGATCTCATAAGAAGGTTACCTAGATACCTTCACAGCAACTGAAAATGCGGTGAATAGGAAGTATCTACATTTGCTTTGATATTGTCTGGTACCTGTTCTTGCATCAGTTGCACCACTTGATCTCCTAATTCATTACTGAGTGTGATCACCTGATGTGTCAAATGTCCTGTCGCGTCTGCGCTCCCTCCCGGCTCATCGTGCAGCTCCGTGGCAGAGCACGGAGGGAACGTAGGACGCTTGGATAGAACATTTCCTGTCCCCCGCGTTTCCGAGAAATTGTGTTACTAATGCCCGCAGTACAAACGTTACTGTGTATTTAGCAGCACAAAAATAGATGATTACACCCTGATGATGCCCTTCGGAAATGTAACAAACACACCGCGGTAACTGCGGGGGCCCCGCGCTGCCGGAGCCGAGCGCTGGGACAGGAGCGCGGGCAGCGCGGATTGACGGGGCGAGGGAAAGCGCCGGCTGCTGGCGGGCAGCGCTTCCTCCGGCGGGCTCTATTGCTGCACTGAAGGCCACCGAGCTCGGGCTGACAAGCTGAGCCTTGCTAGTTACTCTGCAGCTGTAAATCAGCCTTCTTAGCCTTCAAAAACTTAAAATGAACCCACACATTTTAATTTGACGAATATCCTTCTCCTCCCACCGTTTTTTAGAGCAGTGATTTTATTTTTTTCCCCTCAAAAAATGTTGCCAGTGATATCTTTTCCCTCATATTATTCTCTTTTTTTTTTTTTTCAGTATTACCTGGATCCTCCAATGAAATTGAATGAAGCTCTTGAAAGATATGGCTTGAAAAAAGATGACTTCTTTCTCTTATGCCATGGAGAGTCACGGAATTTGAATACAAATGACCGGTGTGAAAACTGAAACAGTGTCAGTTTCTTGTAAACCCCGTTTGATTTGAACTAGTAATTAATATTACAATACTAACATAATGTACGTACACAATAGATTTTTTTGAGATTGGATTTCTAAATGCCAGGTTTGTCAGTTTCAGAACTGAAGCTTGCATACCAATTTCATGACAAATTTTACTAATTATATTGTTTATAAATTTAGAGAGGTGATCTAAAAGTGGTTTCTATATTAAGTCTTGTCTGGGAACAACTTGTTCTGATGTACCCCACTGATTAAAAAAAAATATTTTTAAACTCTTCTTCTTACTTGCAGCAGCAATAATAACTTCAGCACAGAACATATTCTTAGGATTAATGGCTGACTTGAATTATTCACTGTTAGACTGTCATCTCCCACTTGTTAGTCTTCAAGTTATGCCCTGTACCTTGATAGCTTCACTGTATGTTTTGTGGGGTGAAGTCTTCCAATACAGATGTGTCATTAAAGCACAAGCATGGTAAAATTGTTTCACTCTTCATTTTCATCTATTAATGAACCACAAAAGCTGAATTTTACATCAAAGAAATGTGCCTTTTAAAGAGAGAGATAATTTAATATTGCATCATGGATGTGTAAAACTAACTGCTGGCCAGAGTATCTGCACACTTTTATTGTTTTGTCTATATTTTTAAGTTCGGTCTGAACGTGTCAATTGTAGCACATGAAGTGGACAAATCTGTTATTGTCGCTTGTCCTTGCATTAACTCAGCCTTTTTCTAAATACTTTTTTTTTTTTTTTTTTTTTTTTTTTCTCCAGTAGAAAGTCTCAAGCAAGGGCTGTGGTATTTTTTCTAATAGCTTCCCTATAATTAATTTTAAAGTTGAATGAGAGATTACAACATTGTTCAGTGTTATAAAACTTGGCCAAATGTATCTGTATCAAATTGTCTTGCTAATTTACAGAATTAAAGCCTGTTGTTAAATAAAAAGGGTTGTTATTCTCCTTGATAATTTCATTGCCAATCAAGTTTTCTGTGGGATATGTGGGTTGGGCTGTTTTTGTTTTTTTTTTTCTCTTGCTATACATTTTATTTTTGTACTCCACAAAGATAAATATATGTAAAAATGACATATTATTTAAAGGCTTAAACTTCTGGCAACTATTTAAAACCAATTAATGAGATTCCATGGTAGGAACAACTGAGGTAAACTTTTAACTGTAGCCAGTTATCAAAACTGGTTTAACACTACCCTGTTATTCAGCATTGAGGGTGTTTCAGATGAAGTCTCTTGTATTACACAACAGCTTCAAACACAGCTTGGGTGATAAAATGTGTATTACCTGTAATTTTGTGGATGACACCAAGCTGCAAGGAGTTTTGAGTACTTTGAAGGACAAGTTTAAGATTAACGTTGGTTTTGTTGTGGGTTGTTTTCTTTTCCTGTTTTTCTAATCATCAATAGGTTATTCTGTAAAATTACATACTTAGAAACAGTGACATTAAAATACAGAATACCTAGATAAGCAGCCACAGAACAGAGAAATACTGAATTACATGGATCAGAAATGAAATGTCAGTAATGACACGTTTTGTTTTGGATCTGTTAATTCACAGCATTTGTACCTAGAATGGTGACTGCTACATTTTACTTGGTGCTGATAAGACTCCACCAAGGGTGTGGGGTAGGTGATAAAAAATGAGACATCTTTGTATAAAGGTGCATTGGAAAGTCTTGCATGATTTCAAAACATCTCAACAGCATTGCTCTATGAAGAAAGCATTTAAAAATAGTTCTTTCTAGACCAGAAAAAGAAAACTGAGACAACACTGTAGCAAATTCTCATGTATTTTTAGAAAAGGTCACTTGTTCCTGTCAGCTGTCAAAGCAACGGACGGGAGACCAATTCTATTAAAAAGATTATATTTGAAAAACTTCTTTTTAGGCTAGAGAACATGGAAAGGGGCATCTAGACGTCTCTGTTGAGCTCAAGAAACCATGTATCAGCCATACCTAGACCAGACTGGTACTAATGTCTTGTCAGGAGAGGAGAGTGGGTAAATTCTTAGTGTCTGGCCTAGGCTTTGTTTTTCTTAGTCAGAAAACATCTACAAAAAGTTGCAAAACATAAAGTGATTGTAATGTAACTTGTTTATTACAAACTGTACAGTGTTTTAGGAGCAGTGGGAAGGAGAATAGGAAGTTCACTGTCAATGCAGCAATTCTCAAGTTTCTGACTGGGAATCATGCCAACTTCTATTTCTGCCTTAACTGTATTCCTGGTGAGTTAAAACTACCTATGTGGATAAATTAGATACGGGTAGCTTTACCCCTGTATTGATCAGGGCATGGGTGTGTCACAGTTTCAAGGTCATATTTTTCTTGCAGTTGTAGCTATTTGCAAAGTGACCTTCTGAAGACAAGTATCTATTGCATTACAGAAAGAGAAGATAGTAATGTTTTTTTAAGAGCAGAGTGAGTATACTAAATTAGAAAGATGAAGCACTTGGTAACAGTTTAAATGATACAGTTCTCTTAAAAATGGAAGAAAGTGGAAAACTTTCATTTTTTTAGTTTCTCTGTAGTGGAAGTTTTTAGTTTGGTTTTAGATGCATTTTCCAGTATGTTTTCTGTTGATCAGTGAAACTGTTCAAGTTCTTTTACAGTGATATTTGTATGGATTCCACTTCATTTTGAGTTAATGCTGGATCGATGACTAAAATTTTTTTTTTTGGGGTGGAGAGGTGCTAATTCTGCAGAAGCACTCATTCCAATGATGCTCCAGTTGCAGAAATAAAAGGAGTAAAGATCTCCAAGGAAAGAAGCTCAAGGGCTGCTACAGAATTGCAAGCTTTTGTAAAAATGTTTACAATACTGTTCTTGCAGACTTTTTTTAATAAAAATGAGAATGCTGAATTGCAGTTGCAGATAATCCTTGACTCCTAATAAAGTATTTTTAAAATATTTCTGCTTTCCCTAAAGTGACAATTTTAAAGCAATATAAAATCCTTTCAATTTTTGTTCAAGTGTAGAAACCTTTCACACGTGTAGTTAATTGCATTGCAGTTTGGCTAAATGGAATGGATATACTAAGCATACAAGAATGGAGTTTTAGAATAAATGTCATGCAGGTAAGATGACAAAACCTAGGTTCAGTGACCTTAGTATGCAGCTTTCATTGAAGATAATAATTCTGTAGGAATATCTGTAATGATAATTTAGTATTGTTTTTATTTAATGTTGTTTTGTAAGATTTGGCGGTACCAATTTCATAAATAGACTAATAAAATATAAATGCCTAATCTCCAATCTGCTGAATCTTTAATGCATACTTCTAAAGAGGTATTTATTCAACAGCTGTAAATACTTAAAGTTAAAAAAAAAATTGATACTGCAACGGATCTTTTCATTCACTTTACTCATCCACTTAAAATGTTCATTTTACATATGAATGTTTTCATGTTTTAAACTGCTTGCCCCCATTGCATAAATGTAGCAACTGTGCAGTAGTTTATCAGTAATAATTAAGCTATTGCTTTTCTCTTGTTTGTACAAAAATATCAGTTATGCTCTCTGTATTAATTACACTGCATTCTCTTTTGTAGTAACTCATTTGTGCCTTATTAAAATGATAATATTCAGGTGTTTTTTTTCCAGCACTGTTGTATTGTTTACTTCTTGCAGGCTTTTTTTAGCATCACATTGCCAAGATTAGGTATTTTCATCAGGTCAGTCTGTTTTAAGAAAACAACACTGTTGTGTTAATATTCTCACAACTTGTTCTTTCACTTCTGTGTCAGGGTGATGCAGCAAGGATGCCAGTCTCTGAGCAAATGGGGCAGAGTCCCTGCAGAGTGTGGAGAAAACTGAGTCTTCACTGTATTCCTCAATCATGGTCCCTCCTTCATCGTTCATGTTCTTTTTCAAGTTTGCTGCAAATGCCAGGGCTCGAACCAGGATATCTCTGTTGATACAGTTGTCAAAAAGTAACACCAATGATGGCACCTAGGATATTGAAGAAATATTCCATACTTAATCAACAGTAGTAAGTATGTGTAACTAAATCTAACTTCAGGAAATGGAAAAAAAATGTGCACCTAAACCAGAAATTGTACAAAATCCCAGAACTTCATATGCTGTGAACTCCTGTCAGAAACTTGTACAGTGTTTGTACAACATTTTCTCTCTAGAAAAGACTGGCCTGTGCATCAACAGGCCAATAAATGATTTGTATTTTCAATCTCCCAAATGTGGCTGGTCTGTCCAAAATTCTGGAAAATTTGGAAGAAAGGTCTGCTTTCCTTCTCACCCACGTTGATTTTGCCCTGAATGTTTTTGTTAGCATATCTGATAAATGAAAAAATTATACACTTAACAGAGAATTGAATATTTAGCTACCCTAACCTTGTTTGAATAATGAAAAGACTAGCTTTGCTCATGGCAGATAGCTCAGAAATAAAAGCCATTGCATGTTTTAAGGAAGTTACACTTACCTGTGTGCCAAGACCAACACAGCAAATATCACACAAATTTCTCCAAGAAGAAATAAGTAAATGCACAGGGAAAGTTCACTTAGAGCACTTAGAGGGAACAGTTTTATGGCTGCATTTGAATAAAGGGTTGGGGATTCCAGTTGGAATTTGGTCCAGTGTTTTGGCTATAGAAACAGCAGTTGAGAAGGATCACTTACAGTACTGGTTCTATTTGATGGCTTTCAATCTATATACTGACTGTGTGTCTGGAAATGAAGTTTTGGGTTCCTTTTACATAATACAAACTGAAGGACATGGTATTACCCCTTTGGTGGAAAGGGAAGGTTAGAACAGGCTTCTCTGAAAGTTATCATTGATTATTTGGAATGGTACACAGGAAGAACAACCAACTGAATCCAAGTGCACAGGCCCTGTGCCTCTCCCTCTGCAAGTGCAGTATCTGTATTACACTACCCTGTGGAATAAAGCCAGCCTGTGAAAGGATGTGCACTTAGCTACTGATTTTAACCAAGCAGTGTCTAGAATTTATTCTGGAAATGCATATATATTTCTAAAAGATTAAAATTCTTCTAGTGCATGCAATATCTAAACTGGTATACATGTATATATGCTAATAATAAAATGAAGCAGCAAGAACCTTACTTGAGCTCTGAGAAGATGTCTTGTCATGGCTGGGTTTGCAGATAAGTTCACAAGTACTTTCAAAACTTGAATCTGAAGTGAGGAATGTACAAGTTCATTAAAAGTAAGTACAGCTGTAATGGACATCAATAATGTCAAAGTTGACTTGGGGAGAAAAAGGTAGAATGGGTTAACTAACATCTTGAGTATTTTGGTATAGGGAAAACCAAGACATGTTAGAAGCAAATTCAGATTGACTTAAACATCAAAATAAGGCAACACCCATAAACAAATCCCAGTAGGCCAAATGCAGACTATTTTTTAAATACAAAGAAAATGGTTAAGTACTACATTTAAAATGATCCAAAGCATAAACAAGAAGTACACCTTTGTGCTTTCTTGGACCTTGGGATGCTAATCTTTAAACACTAGGAAAAGGCCATATTACTTCCTGTACTTAAGTACAATAGGTGTTGTTATGTTTAATAGAAATGTGTGTTTTGGAAAACTGGTTTTGATCTGATAGAGCAACCACGTACACTGATGGTACCACAGCATCTTGAATAAAAGCTGAGTTTGGTCCCTAGCTGAAGCTCGTTTCAGCATTAAAATAATTCACAAATAAGCATGATTTCCAGTTGCAGTCACTAAGGTTTCCAGAGGTGTCATAAGCATTAGGGAACAGAAGTCCATAACTTAGGATCACTGCTTGGCATGATTCCCTACGGAGAGGTGTCAGTGAAGCCTTTCCCATGCAGGTTCTCCTTGCTCTGTGATGCTGTAGCAATGTTTAGAGCAGAAGAGAATTCTGGAGTTGTCATGGCAAAGACACAGGGCAATCACAGTGCACCCTGCACTGCTTTGGCAGAGCTGTAGCCTGATCATTCCACTACGATTACCTTCTCTCCCCCCTTTTTGAATTTATATTGTGAAACTAATACAGATCCATATTTTAGTGCATAAAATCTGTATCATTAATGAATATTTGGTTTTTCTTAGCACAGTCTAAACCATTTCACCAAAAGGGTAACAAACAAGGCAAGTAAAGCAGCTTCTTAAATGGCTTGTAAAAGTAACACTAGCCAGTACCTGTGTCGTTTCAGTTCCTTCTGAAAGCAATTGAAGAAAGCATGGAATTGAGTTTATCATCTTTTGGTGGTAGTCATTGGTAACAGACATATTTGTCAACAGCCTGAGTCCAGCTAGCTGCACATCAGAGTTCAGGGGAGCTGACTCAACAGTCCTACAAACTTCTGTAATAAATACCTGGGGAAAGGGGGAAAGAAATAAAGAGAGAACAATTTTTGATAAAAGCATATTTTCTGCCACAAATAGTATCAATGGCCTAGCTACAGTAACATAAATACTTCCTGAACATTGCTGGCTCAATGGTGAAGGTTCTTGGAAACAAGTACTGTTTTGTTTTGAGTATTTTAAACATTCTAGTGGCATGACAGAAGCCAACCATGCAGCATTATGCCCACTAATCTTCCTGAAACATAATTTGCTCTGAAAACTTAAATTGCTTTGACTCCATTTTCAAAGTGGCATAGCTGCTTTAAGGAGTTGTTTTAAAAATCACTTATAAATAACTAACATCTTAAATATTGAGAACAAGCTAAGGACAAGCTTTGAAATGAAATCCTTTCTCCCAACTATGTGGCCCATTTACTGGAGCACACTGTAGGAATAGTGATGACAACTGACATTAACAACTATTTTTTACCAATTTTTTCTTCTGGATGACAGTATACAACAAATCTTGGAGTCCTGAGAAAAAAAAATTACCTTTACCAAAGGAGTTATTTTCTATTTATACACCTAGACAAATATTAGCAAGCACTACTTAATAAAAGTTGCCTATTGCTAAAGATGCTGCAAACTACCAGTCACACTACCTTTTTATCAAGCTACTAGTAAAACAAACAAAAAAACAAACTAGTAAAAGTCTTCAAATCTGCCTCAGCTCACCACTTGGACACTTCTTGATCTATTGATTAATCAGATAGATTTCTTTTTTCTTGATGCTTAGTCCTTTCCTCTTCATAGCATGTACTGTATTTACCAGTGGAATTTGTTATAATTTATACACACTTTTCAGGTGGAATTACCACCTTAAAAATTGTTCTCACACAAACCCAGGGGCAAAATTACTATTCTCCCTCACCTCAGGAGTCCTGGCAAGTTCAATCTGCAATCCATTCTGTTCAACAGCCACTGGTGATGTTCTAGGCACATTTGGAAATCATCTTAACCTCACATAACTTTGCTAAAATCTTAGCAGCACAGTCTCTGTTTAATAGTATTTTGTGAAAGCTGAACACAAACTGCATAGGTTTCTGTCTTATCTTTTATTTTAAAAGTAAATGTCAGTGAAGCAATGCATTTCTAAGTTATCCTTTCAGTCATCCAGATCTGCTGACCTGTATGTGTATCATCAAAGCATTTTGGAATCCTGGCTTGTATTTAACAAATATGCTGAAGGACCTGTACTATCTCTTTGCTTCGGTTACTTTGGTTTTTCCCATTAAGAATCTTACCTGTATCTCTTCCTGATTTTTAATATTCATACTCAAATTATTAAGTGCATTTAGTGCTTTTTCTTTCACTTTGGGAACGCAGTTGGAGAGCATCTGTCCAATAACAGAAAGACCATCCAAATTTCGGATTATATCCTGAAATATAGAAGATATTAATAGGATTTTTAAAAGTTCAATTTAAATGCTGAAGCATTCCCTCAAAGACTCCATACTGACAAAAAATGAAGTATGAATGAAGAATTCCAGAACTGACTGCTCTGTTTAAAGAGAGTGTTAGCAGATACTGCTTTATTGCTTCTACTGAAACTAAGGGTCCTGCTTAGGAACAAAAAGTATTAGTTGCTGTTATTTGGCAATGGCACATCACCTTTGCTTTTAAAATCTGGTCTGCAAAGCATGCCTAAAGCATTTTAGATTATGAAGAATAAAAGGAAATTACTGGATAACGAACAATTCAACCAGACCACAGTACGTAAAAGTCCTGCCTGAACAGGACAGAATTTCAAGATGCAGCTTCATATTATCATAGGAGAGGTTCTGAAACTTTTCCCATTACGCTTGTTTTTATTCCTGTTTTAATCTTCTCACTTAGACTGTAACTGTCTTTAAAAAAAAATACTGTTTTTTTTTTAAAAAATTTTAAATGGACCAATGGGCTTTGGGCTCCAGTTGCATTCTGTTCCAAGAGATTTATATTAAGAAAACAGTTTTGAGATGCCAGAATAGATGGCTGTCATAAGTAGCAAAAAGGGTGGGACCTTGAAGGTTACACTGTTAAAAAGGCATGAAAATCACATCCAGTTTTTCTGCATTCTATGTCCAAATGATTTGAAGATACCTTGATAGTTGTAAAATTGCTAATGTGCAAACAGCACACAACTTTGTGAGAGATAAAAAATTTAGTTTATCTCACTAAATTTTAGATCTGAACCAGAAAGTATTTAACCTAGTTTTCAACCCTTTTAATAACATGGCATAATTGTAAGCAATAAAAAGATATATTTACAGCCCTTTGTAAATACAGGACTCTGTACAGACTTTAGGTGGCCCAAACATCATAATTCAATAAATTCTGTGAAGCTGTGAATTATATTATTTGGGCCAGCAGAAATTAAGGCAAGATATTAAATGCATTTTAGAACACAAGCTATCCTAGCTTTCATTCCTGTGTCACTCTTTAGCAAAACAGCAGCTCTCCTCTACCAGACTGGCTGGCATTGGACATTGTTGTTTTCTACAGAACAATACTCACTTGATTTACAGAGAAGGCAGCACTGTTGCTGAGAGTGATTAAAGCTTGCTCTTGAATTAATGGATCATCTGTGGCCTGGAGCAAATGAATAAGTTTCTGTAGAACATCCACATCCATGGTATGGGTTGACACTGGAGGACTGCTATCTGTCAATGTTTAGAAATTAAATACTTAATACTAAGTTTGAGACATTTCACTTAGTTGCTACTCAATGTTTTTTACAAAGATGAAATTTAGCTCTTAGTTTTAGGACACGTTGTTCTAAGGTTGTGCCCAACCATCATGTCACGGTAAAAAGACTGTGTTTTATGACACTAAGATTTCCATCCTTTTCCTCTAATTACCTCTTTTGAAGGTGGGAGAATAAAAGGAACACACAATTAGAGGTGAGGTGAGTTACTTCCTGGTCAACCAATAGCAAATTTCCTCTGCAAAATTATTAGGAATATTCACCAAACATGGTTTGGGTGGAGGTTTTTTTTGTGTCCCTGAAATGAAATGTGGAAATCCGTCTGGGCACTGTAGGAAACAAAACTTCCAATTTACAGACTAGTGCTTCCAGAAATTATAATAATGACACTTTGCTAGTATGCTGAGGTCCTTTGACAAAGTAACTGCCACAATGTTAGGAACACTGCTGATCATGGCAGCTCCCAAAACAACGGAGAAGGTCTGCTTCTGAGTCGGGATGATGTTGTGGAGTACCTGACCTTTATAAAAGGGCAACAAATGCCATCAAAGGCCACTTTCAGCCAGGTTGCAAGGAGAACTGTTTAGCCAGCTGAAGAGCCGTGAGACCTGATGTATGACTGCTGGACTAGTCACAGCTTACTCGAGATGACTCCTGAGAAGCTACCAGTGCTTTAAATTCCACAGCTTAACTTCCAACATCTGACCAGGCAAACACCAAAGTGTTCTTTCGGGGTAAAAAAGAGGTCAAAGTTAATTATGATGATCCAAGAGCTCACTTCAAAACCAAAATCGTTTTTCATCCTCGTCTAAACGCTCAGTTTAGCTTTGAATTATAGGGGGAACACAAATAACTGTAATAACATAAGCAAATACATTGATCGGACGTACACTTTGGGGGACTTCTACAGGGAAAAAAAAAAAATTAAGCTATAAATAAACCACCCTCCAGAGGCTCCAAATCGCCGCACGGCTGTGGAGGGCCGGCAGGCAGGACCGTGGCCCCGCCTCTCGCAGGGGGCAGAGCCGCCTCCGGGCCCCGAGCCGCGGGCTGGGAACCCCCCGGGACCCGCGGACACCGGCGGGGCGAGGCCGGCCCGCCCTGCCCTGCCCTGCCCTGCCCCTCACCTGCCCGCGGGCCCCGCGCTGCCGCTGCTCGCCGGCCCCGCCGCCCGCCCGCCGCCAGCCGCCACAGGCAGTAGCAGGCGCCGGCCCCGAGCAGCAGCGCCGCCGCCCTCACCGCCGCGCCCCGCGGCTTCCACATCGGCCCGGCCCGGGCGCGGCTGCGTGCCCCGCGGAAGCCACCGCCCCATCCGGCTCTGCCCTTCCCTCGGGACCGGCCGCGGGGATTGCACCCGGGGAGCCGCAGGGCTGCCGAGCCCGCAGCTCCGTGTGCCGGGCGCGGGAGAGGCTCCGCCGCTGCGCTGCAGTTTCCGCTTTACACAAGAGATCACCCGCGCTCCCGGCCGGCCTGCCCCCGCAGCGCGGTCCCGAACAGGCTTCCCCCTCGGGGGCGGCCCTGGCAGGAAGGGCGGGCCTGCGCCATGGCAGCCCCTGGCGGGGCTCATCCCCAGAGCGGGATCGCTCCTCCGCCACCCGCCGGGTGTCCGGGTCGGCAGCCTGGTCCCTCTGGAGCCGGCGGGGCCACAAACTCCCCCGGTAACATCTGTGGCAGGGAGACGTCCGCCCCCCTCCCCCATGAAGGGCCCCCTCGCCCCTCAGCCGAGCCCCGGCCCCGGCTCGTTGTGCCCTCAGGGCTGGCGGGGCAGCTCATGCTCCTCCCACTGCTCTCTGCTGCCTGAGTGTGATTTTATTCTCGTTTTATCGCTGGCGTGTTTCAAACGTATTATGAAAACTTTAAGAACAGAAACAAGATGTAACAAAGCAATTCTGCTTTATAATCTATGTTAAAATGAGGATTGAAATGAAGATGAACTCGGTGAACAGCGCTGGCACTTTCCCTGATGCATTTAACTCCTTCAGTGTTAATTACAGAAGAACCTCTCGATTCCAGCCGCGTAAATTCCTTCCTCATGAGTGCAGCTGGTCCAATCCGTGTTTCTCATGGACTGTCAGTCGTAAAGATGACACTGGGCCGTGCTTCAGTTACTGGTGGATTAGGGATTCATGTTGGCACAGGAGTAAATCGACTTCCATAAAATGTCAGAGAATAAAACTGGCACAGCATGAAGGGCTGTGGGGGATGCAGCGTTGGTGGGTTTGCCCCTAGAATTTGTAAGGTGATTCTCTGTTTCTGTAGTTTCCTCCCCGTTTTTCGTGTTCATCTGTGCTTGTTACCAAATCTGCAGCAGCTGTTTTTCAGTTTCCTTCAAACAAAAAAAAAAAGGCACAATGCACAAATGAGAGTTTAAGAGATACCCTGATATATTTCAGCTGGCAAAGTAGGCCACATTTGTGATCAGCTGTTATAGCCAGGATTTCCTTAGAAAGACCAATAAAGAAATCTTGAGCCAATTGCAATAATTACAGAGCAGTGCTGTGTGTAGACTGAGCACTTCTCCTGGGAATCTGTCTCTAGATCATT
The DNA here is from genome assembly GCF_965231275.1 of Zosterops lateralis. NCBI lineage: Eukaryota > Metazoa > Chordata > Aves > Passeriformes > Zosteropidae > Zosterops > Zosterops lateralis. The sequence continues at coordinate 61,771,418 of NC_139765.1, forward strand.
CTTTGTTTTCTAAGTACAGAAAAACAAAATATAAGATGTACCGGCATGAATTGTATTTCTTGATTCAGCACTTAAAAACCAGCTCATATCTACATGTCCAAGCAAAAGTTATAGCATTATAGCTATAACAGCATTATAGCAGCAGTGACATTAAGTTAATGAACTAGAAATTAAAGAATTAAGGTTTAGATTAAGGGAAGACCTTTTATTAAAGAACCAGTTTAAAATTACCCTGTGTAAGATTTTTTTGTTTGTTTTTCTTGTTTCTTAGAGGTTGTTGCTTGTTGATATCTACCCATATTTCATATTAAATTTTGTTATATTTTAATTTTTTAATGAAGTCACAGTATGCTTGGTGTGAAGATAAATTAGATAATACTGGTCCTTTTATTAAGGAACATCAAAGCTAAGATGAGACCTTTGAACATTTATACACATAGTCTCAAAGTTAAGGATAGAGAGTTCTAAATTGGCCATTTGCTTAATTCTTTTTATGATGAGGTTGTGGTTTGCACATGGTCCAAACAATTTGAAGTCCAAGTAATCTTGTCCAAATAATTTAGGATTCCCTGCTGCATCTGAGAATTTCCTTCCTGTCTGATTTCTGACTGTACTCATCCAGATTTACTTTTAAATAATTATAATTAAAAGTCAGGCAAACTGTAATCCTGCAGACACTCTTGTGTGTGACAACTTCACTGTAGTTAGTAGCTGTATTCTTACAATGTTAGAATTAAAAATGGATGAAGAGCTGGTCTATGATTTTTCTGCCCTGGGACCCAATATAATTTTGCCATGAAGAGTAAATGGCTAAAGTGGTATTAAGAAGAATGGGTGAAAACATTGGTGATGGATTCTTTCAGGTTGCTGAGAGACTTGAAGAAGTCTAATAGAAACAGCCAGACATATGTACAGACATAATTGCTTGGCATAATTGACACAGTTGTTTCCGGTTTTACACCTAGTCCAAGCATTAATGAAGAGTACTTGAATGAGGGTTGAACACAAGGTGTTACAATTTCTTCCTTATTTAATTAATATTCTCAAATGTGAAACAGAGGCAGTGCATTTCAGTATGTCACTGGACGGGTTGGATTTCTTGTGTTGCAGAACTTTTAGAATACCCAAAGGTAGAAGTTGTCCGTTTGAAAAAGGGAGAGAAAAACGCAAACGATGCTAAAAAAAAAAATAAAAAAAATATGGCCGTCACAAACTGGCTTATCCAGCAGAGGGAGTAGTTTACCGATGTTGAGAATGGCTTTGGGCATCTGCCTATAGGAAAATCTGTGATTAAAACCATTAACCTGTTTATTATTTAAAATATTGCATGCCATGAATTACAATGATAAGTGATGCATTTATAGGTTTTTAACATAGTCAACAGTCAGCCACACCTTGCAAATTACATTTCTGTTGAGAGGATTAAAAGATGCTAGGGTTGGAATTGGTGTGTTGACTAGTGTTGTAAATATTCAGATGTCTAAACTGAAGACAATGGCCTTTGGTTTTGTCTTCACCTTTTCTTGTTGGTCTTAGATTCATGTAAACACAGAACAGTTTGGGTTGGAAGGAACATTCAAAGAACATTTAGTGCAACCACCCTGCCATGTGCAGGGACAACTTTCTTTCATCTGATCAGCCTGACTTTGAACACTTCCAATAATGAGGCATCCCAACAAATTCTGTTCAATTACCTTGAGAGATCCCTTCCAATGTACATTATTGGCTGATTCTGTTTCTACATAGTTTACTGATTAGACCATGGAAGGCCTGTCAGGCTGTTCTCTCTACCTGCCTGCCCTGTTCTCTGCCTCTGTAGGGTGAGGGGCAACTTGACAGGGTTCCTTTTTTGCCTCTGTGTTGTGCATGGCTTTTGCTCTTTGTCCACAGCATGGATTTGATTTAGAGCCTTTCTCTTTTCCTTTGTCCTCCCACCATGCTTCCTGGAAAGGATTCAAGCACAAGCTCCACATTAGTTTAATAACAGCAAAAGACCATGTCTTGAAAGGAAGGTAGTATTGCATGCCATGTTTTGACATTTTTACCAGGCACAAGAACTTCTTGTTTAACATTTCCAATAAATAGTCACTTAAATAACTGCAATTTGTCCATATACTTCAATAAACTTTGAATGTTCTTGCTGTATGTGAGCTCAAAGTCTAAAAGTAAATGATCCATGTCCTTTAGCTGAAGATAGCTAAAGGACAAATGAGAAAAAAGGGTGCATTGGTTATTGTGCATTGTCACTAAAAGATAATATAAAATTGTATGATAAAACAATCCTGAAAAGCAGATATTTTTTAGGTGCATTTTGTTTTCAGTATTGGTTACCGGATCAATTTTTGCCCAGCTTCCACTCAACATACTCTTTACCTCACAGTATTAAATTTGTTTTAGAGTCCATTTCTTATTAAGTAAATAAAACTATCCAATCTTACATATATTATTTTCTTTTAATGCATATATAAAAAGCAATGAAATTATTTGTAGGAATTGCTAAAGAAATGCCACTTATTTTACTATCCTAGATTCAGTATTTAGAAGTCTAGCAATGGAATTATGCTGATACATGCAATATTACCTTTAAAAATTGAATGAAAGGGAACTGATTTTAAAAAATCCCTCTATTTTGCAGTACTTTAAAAGATTCTGGTAAACTCTTGCTTGTTTTAACAGCTTCATAACTAGATGCTACTTTGCTGTAAATGCAAGGAATTAATTTGCCGGGTTTTTTGCAGGTGCTGCTTTGTGATGTATTTATTGCCCATCCAGAAGATCCACTTATATTTTTAGAAGAAAAGCTCAGAGAAATAATGGCAAAGGGGTTAGATTTTTTTTTATGATACATACTGAATTATTCTGTCTGTGAGTGTGTGTGCTATGTGGTTTATAATATTGCACTTGGACTTTTAAAATGTGCTAATGGTACAGCATCTACTATGTAGACTACAACTTAAATGATAATATTGCTTTTTTTGCAAATACTGATGGCATATGATATTGCAAAAACAGTAAGACAGTATCTCTAAAAACACAGAATATATTTTACTTATACATCTATGGGTTTGAGGAGATTAGGGTTTTTGTTTGTTTTTGGGTTTTTTTGTCTACAGAGTATTTAATGAATATAGTTTTACTTAATGCCCTTCTTTGTTTAGTTAATATATTAAACCCTTACTTTTGTGGTAACCGAAACTGAAGTGATATTAAGTGTTTTAATTTCATTGCTGTCCACAGTACATTTGCCTATATGAACCAGGGATGTGGCCTTCAAGCACTGCATCATTAAGTGAGGTATTTCTCAGGTTTTTTGTTCTCTGTGTGTTTTTTCACCCTTTTAAATGAAGATAACACAGCATGAGAAAAAAAAAAAATAAAGATTTAGTTTTGTTTATACTGGAATCTTAGAAAATAATGTGATATTTCTTGCTTTAATATTCTCTGCAATTTCCTGGTTGAAGTTTTCCATGAGATGTGGATAATAAATCCTTAATCTTTGGATCCACTGACTAAACAATTGAGTCAGTAAGTTGGCATGCAGTGTGACCGGATTTCTCTCTTGATTATCTCTGTATAACTGTACTCAATTTTGTCTTCTGTTAGTACATCTGTCCTGAATTCACAGCAATTACATTTCAGCTGTTTCCTCTTTTGCTAGCTATTCAATTAGTATTCAGATCAGTCCAAAAGTGGAATGCTTGATTTGTACAGTACATATATACAAATACAAACTTGTTGCAGTCAAATCCTCTCAAAGATTTTCTTAGGAGTAAGAGCAATACATGAGATTATTTTCTGAGGCCCATTGCTTTTTCTATTTTCAAAGGATCATATTTTCTTTTACAGTGATATTTTTATCCTGTAGTCTTACACCATTTTGGTTTTGTAGAAATTCAGACAGGTTTATTAAAATACCAGTTAGAATCATGTGGTAAATGGCTGATGTAACACGGGGTCATGAAAAAAATTTGCAAAGAGTAACTAAAACATTTAGTATGTTAAATAACTGAATACAGCTGATGAATAAAAGAGTGGATATGAGGGATGAAAGCCTGAATTTCAGTTATTGAGCTTTCCTTCAAGCACACAAAGTTTGGTGTGCTTGAAGGAAAGCACACTAGTTCTGGTTTGTATGCTAACTTAACTTTAACTTCTCTGTATAAAAACAGTAGTGTCATTTGGTAGTGAAGTACTTCTAACTATACACAGAAAATTATACTTGAATGTTCATCACTTCAAATTACATACTTTAATTTGCAACAATCAACATGAAAAAGACAAGACTTAATTTTTTGTGTGACTTAAAACATTAATAAAACAGCATGACTTTGTGTACTGTCATAAATTATTTTTTAGATGACTAAAGAATTGTGTGTAAAAGAATGGCACTTTTACAATAGAAGCTTAATGAAGCTTTATTTTGGGTAATTATATGTATTTTACACATACCCCACGAATATCATAGGAAAAATCTCTTACCAAAACAGTATTTATATTGTTCCTTTGTGTGAGGAAAACATTTTTGTTTTAATACAACATAAAGAGAGATTATAAACTTAGATTTGGTATTTATTTTCTCTAATGTTATTCTATGTTAAAACTCATTGATTCTGACTTTACTCCTGTTCCAAACCTGACATTTCTGTACTTTAATCAGCTCTATTTGTGAGAAATATGGTGGTATACCCAGAAATAAAAGAACAATTTCCATTTAGGTCTGAAAGTACAGACCTAAATGTGTTGTCTTATGCTCTTTCTTTGGTTTTCTGTGCTTGGGACTAGGAAAATCATACTTTATGTAATCTAAATTTTCCTTTGAAAAATGGGGATAATACCTAGATATGTTTTAAAATATGATAATCACAATAAATTAACACATCCACTTATTTCTTTGTTATGTATATAAAATTTGATGATCCTCCATTTAGAATTAGGTAATGTGGACTATTTTGTTTTGAAAAGCATACAGTACTTATATATAGGAAATACAGCTCTGCTAGAAACACTGGTGTAAATCTTTACTTAGAACCACAGAATGACAGAATTGGCAGGGAGGTGAATGTTTTCAAGCTGTGCTGTGGTTAACCTCAGTGCAGATTTGTCCAGGGTGTTTTTAGTAATTTTAAATATCACAGGTGTTGGAGATACACCAATCTCAGCGGGCAGTATATTCCAGTACTTCATAATAATTTCTACTACAAATATTTTCCTAATACAGTAGCCCTTAAAAAAAAAAAAAAAAAAAAAAAAAAAAAAGCAAGCTCAAACCCACCACCTATTTTTTAAATCTTATTGTCTTATACAATAGAGGCATGGAAGATTATTCATTTTTCCTTCAGTGCAGCCTTTCTAAGTTTGTCTCAGCTAAGAGTTTTGTTAATTATCACAGATGTTGGACTGGAAAAGAACATGTTCCATTTATAATTTCAACCAAGTATATGAATTTTTATTCGTTTTGTAATATGAAGTGAGGGAGATTTTGGCAAATGAATATACCCATGGAAAGTCTAATTCATTCAGCAAGTCAGATACAGGGAGATAGTGTATTTTAACATATCAGCAATATGTGACTCATTTGAAATACATTTTTGTTCTGAATCTAGTTATTTCTTCTTGCTTAGCCTGGAAGGAAAATGGGACTTTTACTAAAGGTTAAAATTGGTAAGATATAAATTGAATTTGCATTCTGTTACATTGGGATTTTTTGTATTGCCAAGGAAATATGAATAGCACTTAAGTAAACGCATATATCTAGCACTTTTAAATTATTTTCTATAAACACTCAAATGTCCTCCCATAAAAACAGATTTGTACTTTAGTGAAGTACAGATGACAGTAGCAGGACTTAATGGTGGTGGAAGCAAGCAAATTTTTATTGCTTGATACTTCAGAAAATTACAAACAAGTAGAAATTTTATTAAAATTAGTGGATGAATTGTTACTGGAAAACATCATCAATGTTTATTTTATTTCAACTATAATAATAAACATCAGTTCTATACGGAAGTTTATATTGTTGAGCTTGACTGCTTTGAATTTTACAGCAAATTGCAGTTTTGTGGATTTCACTTCAGGTCAGAAACTGTATTGAATTACTCATTCTGTTTTACAGTTCAGAGGATGGATAAAATATAATTTGCTGGAAAGGAATGAGAAAAAAGCCAGTGGAAGATAGCTCTAGGGTATGTCCATTATAATGTCCAAATATTAAAAGTTATACAGAAGTGGAACGTGGGTGCAGACTGACAAGGAAAAAAAAAACCATGTATGTCTGGGTAGCTGGTCTGCATAAGACAAAAAAACCATAATATATAATCCAAAGTTATGTTGTATAAATTAAATGTTCTTGGTCCAACGATTTATCCAGCTGTCTTTTCTCAGGATGCCATCCACTGTTGTGACAACTTGATGCCATGAGTACAGGAGAGGCAGGTCCCTGTGTTCTTTGCTAGGACAGATGATGCTGGTACTCTTCTCTCACAACTGAGCAGTGATGCTGGTTGGGAGGCCTTAGGGAGATGGGGTGGGTGTCAGAAGTATGGGCTGGAAAGAGTTGGGATGCTTTTCTGGGAGGTGAAGAGCGCACTGATAGTGTTAAAACAGGTGGGATCACAGATTTGGAATCTTAGCTTGGATTAGATGCAGTGCATGATAAGAGGTGAGGATGGAGCGAAAAATCAAACTAAGAAAGTCAGAAGACAAACTGGAATCTTAAAATACTTAAAATTTTAGTCTGACTAGATTGTGCTGGCTAAAGATATCCTGTCATCCTGCCCTGGAACGTATCAGGGCATTCTCAGGGAATAATAGTCTCAATTTCTGTCCATTCTTAATAGCAGTTGCACTGATTGGTGTGACTTCCATAATTAGGTTAGAATGTATATAACTGAGTCATTTTTAAATTGTGTACATTTATATTGTGTACAGTTTTGTAGACATTTCGAGTCAACTAAGTCACCTAAACAGACATTCTGGTGTAATTCAGCATGCCCTGGGATGTGTGCTGGGACCTCAGGCTGTGGAACTTTGGGAAAAGCTGCAAAACAATGGCTTTGCTTATGTGCAAAGTGCACAGGGAACAAAATTATTACAGAAAAGTGGGAAGCCTACTGAAATGTTTGCATTTTGTATTTAAAAGATTGCAGCTCCCTTGATCCAGAGAGAATTGCAAATCTGTATAGTTGTCACCTGGTTTCTTTTTCTTGACCTGTCACTATTTTATTCAGTATGGGAAATGCAGAAAGAGCTCTTCTGTTTAGAAGACAGGACAGAGGTTTGATCTAGCTGAGTGCCTGACCATTTGCTGCAGAAATGCAGAGCTCTTTCTCTTTTCCTTTCTCCTTTGTGACCCTCATGTTCTCTTTTTGGTGGATGCAGGATGTAGATACAGTCTCCTTCAACAGGAGATCGTTATTGGGTGTTGTCTCCTCCAGGCCAAATATGTGTTTGCTCTGAGCATTCACAGACTGTGGAAAATAGAGCACGTCTGGACTTTTTAAAGTTCTGGAACTTATGATTAGTGGCCTTTATTGTCTCTGGCACTGTAGGTGATGTCTGGTGATGGATCATTTCAAAATTACAGGGTATTTAATAAATATACTTATTAACACACTATCATTTATTGCAGCTTTCTGTTCTGCTCCTGTGCCAAAAAATGATATGAGTTTTTACTTATGGCTGGACAAGGTCTGTCCTCAGGGCCAGCTGGAAACCATTTGCTTTGTAAATTACAGTTTTCCTATAAAACGTCAATGATACCACAATACCCTGATGTTGTTATTGACAGAAAATGATTGCAGTGTTTTAAAGGTGGCTGCTATGGTCTTGATACTGAGTTTTAAATTAGGTGGAGTTTTGAAGTTAAGGAAATGATCCACATGTCCAAATTCAGCAGACTTTTGGTTAGAAAAGCCCATGGTGGATCCAATGATATTTATCATGGATGCAGGTCTTTGAAGAGATGCACAAGAAGAGTTGGCTATGGAAAAGGGCCTACACATTTCTATATCTTAAAAAAATCTTTGTAAACGCCAACTGCATTCTGAACCAGCTAAATATCTTTAAAATGAGTGTGGCTATAGCAAGTTCCAAAAATTCTATGATAAGAACGTAAAGCCAGAAAATCTGGAAGAAGTTTATATGAACACAGACAGCTTGTTGAACAGCAGCATACTTTGACGAGCAGGCAAATTACCTGAATGTATTACCTAAGCAATTAAATGCTAGTGAGAACAGACACATCATCAGTAATTTTCCTACTGATTTTTCCATTTCTAGCTAATGAAATGATAATCTGTGGAAAGTTATGTGGAAATACTCTTGTATAAACTACAGTGGCATCTTTGCTATGTTTTCATGCTGATATCATACTATTAACTTACAGATCTTAAATGCAAAGCTCTTTGGAAATGTGTAAGAAAAAGTTCTCTTTAGTGACAGGATATGGGATAAAATTAGAAAGTTCTTTTGTATTTTTGCTATCAGCCAATTACCATATAAAGTTTAAACTGTTGCCATTAGTGTATTGTTGTGCAGTTATAAAAATAATTACATTACAAGCATAAAGTTTTTCTTATCTAAAAGTTACTTTAGGAAAAGTGATGAGAGATTTTATTAATTGTGTTCCTTTCTGATTTCTTCTTCATATTTAGAACAGCACGTTCTAGGTGTTGCATATCAGATATTTCAGCATATGATGGTGTAAGTCAGTACTGCAAATGGTTATGGATATGTGACATTTTAATATGTAAACATGTAGAAAATATTATGTAGAAGTGACATCTATGTGTGTTACGTTTGAATCTTTGAGTTTGCTGTTCTTTTCACTGGCCTAGCTTTAAAGCATCAATAATTACTACCTTGCTTGGAGCACCCTGAGCCTTCTCTAAATGAAGTCACAGGTCTCAGCCTTACTAATAATGAATATGCTCCAATTCCTTAGCCATCTTTTTCCCCATTGTTGGTCTTTCTCCAATATTCCATGTCTCTGATGGACTGGGAAGCCCAGACTGGACATAGTACTCCATGTGTGGCCTCACTAGTGCTGAAGGGAAAAATCACCTCTCAGGATCTCTTGGCAACACTCCCAATGCAGCTCAGGATACCACCTGTCTTCTTTGTGGCAAGGGCACACCACAGGCCCCCCAAACTAATCATGGTCCTGGATATTAATGTGGTGTTCACAATCAGTACTCGATTCTACTGCCAAATCAAAATCCTTCTAGACGTAAAAAAGTATCTTAGTTCTTCCTGATTGTATGCATATAAGGACATGTGACTGAGGGTTTGGAGATTAATTCACTTTGTGACAGCATTTTGCAATCGTTTCAGGTCAGTAATATTCTCCTCAATATGGTTGTTTGCTCCACTAGGCAGAGAAGTGGGCAGGAAAACTAAAAGCCTTTATGATCTGTATGAGAGGTTTAGCCCTGGTGTGAAAGTAAGTGATTCGTCAAAAATTACCTGCATCCCAACTGTTACTCACCTATTTTATCATGAAGAGTCTGAAAACATCTTGGAAGTGTTTTCATGAGAAAAAATCTCCTCTGCTACAACTAGGCAAGATCTCAAAAAATGTTTTTTTGATTCCTGGCACAGTATTTCTGAAGCAGGAGAATGTTACTGTTTGACTCTTTTCTAGCCTACAGTTTAATTGAATTCAAATGCATAAAAAGGGAAATGTTTTTATTTTCAAAATAAAAAGGTGGTTTTTTATGTTTTGAGACTATAATTCATTTATTATTTAATCAGATAATACATGATTAAAATTGTTGATGCAGCCTGTAGCAATTTGAGGGATTTATCTGAGAAAATGACTGTTAATTATGGATGAGAACAATTTAGTCTCTAGATTGGTGATGAAAAAGAACAACGGGCTAAGAATAAAAAGTATTTTGGTCATGGTTTTGGCTTTTATATCACAGGATAAAATAACATTCTCAGTGATACCAGTCTGCCAATTGTTTAGTGAGTGAGAGAATTTAATCCAGTATCATAATGAATTTTGTGAGTAATAAAGAAAGAAAGCCAAAATAAATCATACACAGCCAGACAACCTCCTTTATGGGTGTTGTACATAAAAATGTAACAACCTTCTATGATTCTTTTTCTTATGTATTTGGGTACAAACTAACATTATCATGTTTCTTGTGTTTGGAGCTAAAAAAAGTAAAGAACTGTTGTGATATAATTACATCTTGTATACAAACAGCCTTTTCTGTCACCTTAATTAACTGATTCATATCTGGTGTTGATTATATCAGTTAGAATATCAGTGTGTTGATTGCCATCCATTTTCATTTATCTTGCATATCAAAGACATGAAATTCAATTCTTGTCTCTACAAACCTTGCATTTTCTATTTTTGTTGATAATGTTTTCTGTAGGCTCACAATCAAACATTATGTCTATTTGCATCTACTGAGTGCTATTTTAAACTATTTATGATAAATCATATATGACAGTCTACAGGGGCTTTTAGAAAACATTGATTTATAAAGCTGTTTCTTCTGGCTTTGAAGATACACAATAGTTCTTTTTAAGCATTTAAATCAGTATGCTATTGATATTTAGATTAACTATGTATGTTTTTATGTTGAAACTCACGGGCTATATTTATCATATAGCCTACTTGTGCCATTCTTTTGAAGTTCTTGTGGATGGTTTAATGTTGCTGCAAAGCTATCTATCTTCTTTTGGAGATTGAAATCATACTGAGATTCTTTTCCTTTAACATTTTTTCAGCTAACAAACTGAGTTGAACTGTCTGTTCAATTATAGGCTACAGATGTGATGAACCTTTCCATTCAAACTTACCCCAGCTACAGCTCTGACCTCATCTTTCCAAATAAATCCAAGGTTACACAGATTTTGGCAACGTGCTTTTATTGTTAATGTTAAAAAAGCAATTATATTAACTGTGGGCTAGGTCTGTTTGTCTGGCTAAACATGTTTGTGGGGTTTTCTTGATAAATTAGTTATCTGCAATTTTTAAAAATTGGGTTTGTGTACTCAAAAATTGCGTTTGTGTACTCCAACTTTGGCCTGTGGTGCATTCATGAAATAGTAGCCTTTGTCTAATATCTGCATGTGAATGTTAATATGTCTGGCTCAGACTGTCTTTGGCAAATCAGTGTGTTACTGTGCCAGAGAATATGAGTGTATGAGATGCATGGGTTATGGCTCAGCTGTTTGTGGTATTCCTCCACCTACTCAGTGATCTTGGAGAATCATTTGTCTTCCATGTGTGACTGGGAGCTGCCTTTAAATGCTGTCGTTAGTATTCATAGTGCAGGAGCTAAAATTTCCTCAGAAGCTTTGAAGTGTTTTATTTCCAACATTGACAGACATATCAATTTTTCCTGTATTCTTTCATGGAAAACATGGCACAAAGTAAAATTTTCTGTGTTTCATGTGGCTGCGTAGAGAGAGGGGCACTGCCTCTGTCGAGCACTCTGGTTCATCCCCTAAGGCAGCACTCCTCAGACATGCACTGCCTTCAGGAAGACAAGAGAATTGTCTTCATGCAATTGTATCATGCAATTATCCTATCTATGGACAGAGAGAAGGGAAATCAAGAGAGAAGTTACTGAAATAAGAGACTTAAAGAGCTTTTAAAAGAAGAGGAAGACCAATGATTTTCTTTTGGACATGGAAGCTCTTCTGGGACCTTTTTGATTAAATAGTACAGAAACATAGAGATGTCAATATTAAATTGTGTTTTGTTGCTGTGGTGTTTGATGGAGTTTGTTCTTCATGGTACATTTTTGAGAAGCTCAGAGAAATAGCAATTACCTCTGTAATGTTGGGTTTTTTATCAATTGTTAGTACTTTCCTCCATATGTATGTTTTTCAGGTATATTATTGTCTTTTTTCTTGTGCTGCCTCCTTCTGCACTACGTTCATAAGTCCTGTGTGCTTTTTCTGTTCATACAGTCTTTTCTCAAAGAATTTGCTACTAGTCACTGTCAAGAGATCATGCTAACCTCTATTATTCTTGCCTCAACCTCTTATTTCTGTTATTGTGTTCCTACATTATTTGTAGTTGCAGTTACTGCAATTATTGTTGTCTACTCTGCCACATCCTCAGTGGAGGTGTCTTCAAATGCCAACATACACAAAATCTGGATGTATTTCAGCTAGTTTTTCAAGGATAGTTTCCCCCAGGCACACCTGAGTTTTTTTAAATATAGTAAACTAAACCACCACTTAAAAATTTTTGTGTCTATTTTGAAACAATTCTCTAGTATCATTGAAAAAAATGAAATATGCAATAGCTTTAAGCAGTAAGGAATAAAATTATAGTGTACTGTGGTTAAAAGAATAGAATTTCCAGCTACTCCTGGAAAGGTCCAAAGACCATCTAAGGAAAGCAGTGTCGAAGAAAACTCCAGCATTCAAAACTTCAGACCATTTTTTATTGCTAGAAATCTTTTCATTTGTTGATTCCAGATGTCTAATCAGTCCTGCTCTTAAGTACTGAATTTAATTTGATTTTATTGCACAAGTGTTTCTTTCACCGAGCTTCTGTGCTGACACTCATTTCACAAGATCACATGGAAACCTTTATTTGGAGGATAGTTGCTGAACCATGTTCCTTGTTAATATGTTCCTCCCTCACTTACAGATTTCACTTAATAGCTGTGGGCAAACATCTTGTGCTGTCAGACACAGGCTGGATGTTCAGCTCATTAACCCTCTTGAACCTTCAGCAGGTACAGCACTTTCTGGTGTCACTGTTTGAAACCCTGAATGATCACACCCCTTCCTTAACTCTGCCTTCTGCTGAACAATCATCCTATTCGTCACTGTGTATCACTGGTTTTAGCTTTGGTCCTAAGAGGTACATTCATGATCTGTTTGGGAAGCCCCAGGGCCTTCAAACAGGAGCAATTTGGCCACTGCTTGTGGTCCTCAGTTTTACCCTACTGCTTTTTCAACTGGTACTTTTTGCTGACCAGAAAGATCAGAGACCTCTCACACAGATTTTGTCTTATGTTCTTCTCCAGGATTGTCTTTTCTATCCAGACTTAGCCTGCCTTAAGCTAGTGTTTGCTCCCAGCACTGACTCTTTGCAGAGATTAACATAACATGCCATATAAATGCATTTTTTCCTACTCAGATTTTCACCATTGCCTGTGCTGCCAGTAACAGCTGTTCTGCTGCGGTTTTACTGCCTGTCGTTTTCAATCATACCCAGTGGTTCTGTGTTGAAATAATTCTCCAGAACTTGAGAGGAGGAGGACAACATCACTTAATACTTGCTACTATTTGTGGCAGACCTTTTTCCTTACTATCAGCACTTTTAAGTTTCTAGAATATGCTAATTTAGTGAATGTAACTGGGAAATGGGATTTTCTTCTCTGTTCCATCTTATCAAGATGAAACTTTAATAGTTAAGATAATGCTTAAGATATTTCCAGGAACAGGAATGAGTCAGATACTGTTGTATTTTTGCTATAAAATTTTTGAAGAATATAGTGGGAGAAATGGCTGAATTGTCCAGTTTGTCAGCAAATCACCATTAAATATATTCATATCTGAATAATGGAGGACACAAAGGAATGCAAATAATAATGGGATGTGTTTGCTTTGAGATTCTTTGGCATTCCTATCACCCTTAACATCTCCTGATTTTTTCCTTATGTTGTTCTGTTATTTCATGTTAGTACTAAAGCACTGAGTGCTTTGTCTTGTAAAACAAAATGTGTGACCTTTGGGACTTGTGGTTAAAGCACCAGAGCAATGCACAAACACCATAATTGTCTCCAGATCTTTAAAGGAGCAAACTTTCTCCCTAGAGTCTCCCAGAACTTCTTCCATGATAGTCAACAGAAATTTGAAGGTTTGGCCCTGAATTTCTACTCTGCGCTTACGCATTTCTTAGTGATCTAAGTATATTATGTAGTAAGGAATTTTATCTTTAGAGATATCATCTATTTAGCAGAGGCATTTGTACTACCCTGTTACTGTAGTATTGGGTCGATCACAGGTTTTAATCCATGCATATTCACACAGATAGTTGTTTGACAAGGAGGTGCTGTAACATGCATTTTACAAATCACCTGAGAGGAGAGTGAACTTAGAGAATATCACACTTCTGAGCTCTCAAAAGCATACTTACCTTCAGTTTGGCTGGGCACTGATGTGCTGGATGCAGACCACAGCATCCTTCATGTGATCCTCATCACCTAGAAGTCATGGCATGTAATCTGTGTCAAAATGATACAACACTAGGAAGATTTCAGCTCTGTCTGTCTCAAAAACCAAACAAGGCAATTATGAGCAAGTGGAGCTGTATCTTGGGAACCAACCATCTCTTGGCTACTTATCATTTTAAAGCAGCTCAGGTATGGAAGAGGGCGAGGCTGAATTATTTGTTCAAGACTGAGCAAGAACACTGGTAAATCAGCAAGTGGAACCCACCTTTTGTGTTTGAATCCTAATTAGTGTAACAACTGCCATTCCTCTTTTTCTGGAATTGTATTTAAGGTTAGTGTTAGGTTTGTTTTTCGGTCTACAATAAAACAACAGGCAGTCAATATAAAAATCTTAGAAATATTTTCTGGGAATATTTCAGGAAACTGATAGATACAAAGAACTGTCAATACGTTCAAGAAAAATGTGTCTTGGTCACAATCCTGCAGCTATTTCTGAGTGAACACATAAACTGTGTTCATACATAAGACAGCTCCTCCCCACCATATTATGTACATTTTTCTATCGATTTTTACTGTATAATTTCAAATATTTGCCAAAATATTTCACAAGAGTGTCCAGAACAAATTGTCCAAAACATTTACTAGATGAAGGATGCTGTCAAACTAGTCTCATTCCGTAGTTATTATCTGCAATAAAAAGACATCTTTGTAGGCAGATAGTCCTAAAAACCAACAGAATATTTAGAACAAATGTAAACAGCATGTTTTTCTTTTTCAAAGTATCAAATATTTAAACCTACTAAGGGAAAGGGTTCCCTTATTAACCTATCACAGTGACAATCACACCATGCTTCTTTACTGTCTGAACTGTTTGCTCTTTGTGTCGTTCCCATTCCTCATCATCTTTGTCCACATCAAAAGTTTCTGGATAAATGGGAAGCTTGTCTTTTGGGCATTCCTCATAATAACTTCGAACATATTTTCCAACAGACCATCCTTTGTATTCCTCAGGCATTTTGCATTCTAGGCCGTTGTAGTGAACATTGTAGTGATGCTTCAGCCAGTAGAAAAGATAATGTATGTTGTAATCACATCTCCAAGGATTCTCTCTCAGCCACAGTATTTTCAGAAAGTAAAGATCTTCCAGTACTCCATATTCAAAATTCTGCAAGCTGTTGTTTGATAGATCCAACTCCTCTAAGTTATTGAGGCCTGAAAAAGCAGCTAATCAATATAAAAATAGTTATTGGTACCTTATAAAGTTAACTTAGAAAAAAAAAATCATATCTGAGACAGGAAAATTATGCATATCTAGAACAGGAAAAACACTTCATAATTTTACAGTTACTGGGGTTTTTTTTGTTGTTTGTATTTTGGTTGGGTTTTTGTTGTTGTTGTTGTTGTTGTTGTTGTTGTTGTTTGTGGGTTTTTTTGGGTTTTTTTTTGCTAAAGCCTACAAAAGGATTTGTCAAACATTGAACTTTAAAATATGGCACATGCCTTCACAAGTGAGAAATATTAGGGGAGTTGCACTGCTGGTAAGGCTATAAAACACTTCATGAGTCTGCCTGATTGTAAAATAGAGGCAGTGGAGGTGGATAAATGCCTGATTTCCTCATTGAATCCCACTGTTATTGTCAAGATATAGAAGTAGGAATATGGAAACTTATTATTAGACAATGTGAAGGGCCACAGGTTTTTATATGTATATAGGTATTTGTGTGCATGTATGGAACCTTCAAATTAATGTTTTAAGATTTGGAATGGAGTAAACATGGAGCTTCATAATAATGCATGTGAGTTACATTTCAGCAAGCAGTTCATACTTTTTGCAAGGATGTTTCATTTACTGTTTCATTTAATAGCAGAAGTCTTAATTTAAATAAATCAACTGTGTAATGTTAAACATCATAAGTACCATTTTACCAATATTACCACTTTCTGATACTGTTTAATTGCCAAGATGGTACCAGATAAGGCTCTTTTTGCTTGATATATTTTATCTTTCTTTCTCTCACCCAGTTTATGTCTGCTTTCATAATTAAATAGAAATGCACATAGGCTATAAGCAAATTGCCAATGAGGCCACTTGAGTTCTAATAAAATATAACTTGAAAGCAATTATATGTAATGGTTTTTAACCAAAAAGAGTTTAAATCCTTTAGGTTTGTCTGTTATTTTATTATGTACAATATAATTGAAAAGTAGCCTCCTTATATGACATGTTTTCTTAGATGCAGCAGAGATATTTAAAAAATCATTCAACTACTTAGCATTTTGGAAAACTGTTACCCTTCAGGTTCCAGAATTACATTTTGCACTTGGTTTGTTTAATATTAATAACAGGGAACTGAAAGTGTCTTTCTCTATTGATTTTCATGATGAATATATTTCAGTGCAAACCTTTACTCTATGAATTGAAAGGTAAAAAAGGTAAAATGTGAACCAATTTCTATATTTTTAAATCCTACCCACCACCCATTTGTATCTAATAGAGACAGTATTTAATAAAAGAGAAATATTTTTATGAGTATTTTAAATTATTCTTACCAGGATCAATGTATGTTATTCCATTACTGTTTAGATTTAATATCTTCAGTTCACTGACATCTTCAAACTCCTTGGCCCGTAGCTGTCTAATTTTGTTGTTGGACAAATCAAGTTTAGCTATGTCTGGAGGTATGTTACCTGGAACTTTCTTTAAATCTTAAAAAATGATAAAGACATAACTTGTATCAGCTTTAGATTGTTCATACTGCTTAGGTATCACAGTTACATGCCAGACAGAGCATTGTCAGTCTAACATTGTTTCTTGTTTTCTTTCCCTTTTATCCGTTCTGCAAGTGCCACCATGTTTTTTCAACTTCTGAATTTCATTCTTTCTTTACTTTTACCTTTACATTTCATGTGAAAATTCTCTTCATTAGTGCTTATAGTAAAACCTCTATGATTTATATTTTTTATTTCAGTAGAACTAGACCATTCACAAAGGAGTAGGGTAAGTAGTGAAGATATTATATTAATATAAAAATGTGCATGAAGAGCTTGATTGCTTAAAGAAAGGAACAAGAGTAACTATATTAAAAAACTATATTAAAAAAGCAGAGTGGCTTTCTCTCTGCTTCTCTCTCCTACTTCTATCATTGTCATTTCCAAAGCAGCTGGGGACATCTCAGTCATCAGTGTCTGTGTCCTTACAATGTTCTTGCAAAAGAACTCCAGAAAGAGCAGCTCCAACTCCAGTAGTAAGGGCCCATGCTTGAGAAGTGCAGACTGTGGCTTGAACCCTCTCAGGGTAATGTTAACAAACCTAATCTCCAGGATTATTATATTTGCTCAATGAGTATTCTAATCCTGCACTCTCATAACAAGAAAATGAGCAGTGTCTCTTATTTGACCATCTCTGAAAGAAAGCAAGTAGTTTCTGGATCTGTGCTGGAATCTGTGTGGTCACTGTACTTCTGAAGTTCTGAAGATATCTAATGAATCAGGTATTTTTGAGACTAAAGCAACATACCAGAGTCTTCCTGCCTTATATCTGATTATGAGCAGAGCTTTGGTTTTATAAATGCATAAATATTATAACTGCTTTAGCGTGCTGTGGTTGGATTGCTTCTTGCTTCTGCAGATGTCAAAGTTTCAGGGCCTATTTATCACCAAATGAATGCAAATAATGCTTGAATTTAGAGACTCGGAGAGTTTGACAGTACTAGAAAAAGTTTTTTTTCAACTGTCCTTGAAAATACAAGTTCTTTGCAGAAATGCAAACAAACTGCTTTTGCTTCCTTATTTTTTTGTAAAACGGAATCAAGGACATAGAGTATTTCATTCTGGGGTACCAGAAAGTCTGACATATCACTTGATGAGGTATAAGTAAATTATTTAAAAGAAAGAGAACATATGCATGAAAAAATGTATTTTAAGATGCTTCTTTCATGAGCTTTCTGACATTAACTGAAAGCTTATTTTCATACTTCTTTAGACATAATCAGTAGTGGTACAGTGAGTGCTTGTCATTCCATTCCCTCCATTGTAAAGGAATAATGGATTGCAGATTTTCATGTCATCTTACTGGTTTGCCAACTGATGCACTTCTTCTAGTCTGAATTCTTGTCCATGCAGATTTAGAGAAATGTTTGTGTTTTCCCTGTTTGCGTGCATTATACTCCTATTTTTGATAAAAAATCCAGTGGAATTGTGCATCTGCTGTACAATATTCATATACAAAGACAATGAGTACAATGCTTTCATCAAAGATTACCATATGTTCAGAAATACCACGTATCTATGGGATATCTGCATCCAGCTGTCAAGCATGTGCACAGTAGATCTAGTACTTCCAAAAAAGTATTGAAACATACTCAGTGTGTCCATGCTAGGCATGCAGGAAGTTCTGGATTGATATATTTAGCTCTTGACCTGAAGGAGGGAGTCCCTGTACCCTCTACCCTCGTGCAGAGGTTGAAATAACTTAATTCCTCCATTATTAATATTAAAGACAACAAACCATGTTTTCAAGTACCATAAACCCCTTTGAAACATCCTTGAAGATCATACCACATTGAATGTTTTTATGAACTTAGAGGAAAAAGTAATTTTTTTCCCCAGTGGTTTTGCGGTATATTTGTGTATATATTGTATATATTGTATATTTGTGAATATGTATATTCAGTTCATTTCTTTGATACCACTTAGTGGGGAGAGCTGTAAAGTCAATCTTTACTTATATTAGGATTATAATTTATGCCTGGGTTTTGTTCAATAACAATTTACTGAATTAAGATTCTAGAATTATATTAAGATAGATAATCTAATAACTAACATCCTATCTACAAGGAAAGGTAAAATAGGTGAATATTAAAAAAAGAAATAAAAGCAGCATAAATCATCAATAAAAAGATATAGTAGCTGCATGGTAAAAGAAAAATTGATCCAGAGGGACAAGAAAGGAATTTATAGGGTGAAAAAAAGTAAGGAACACAGACCATTTTTATGACATACATAGTAGATAAACCATGTAGTCAAATACTGAAATCATTAATCCTTGATACTTAGAAATTATCTCCTTATACCGAGTTCTGAGCTTTTCTCTGCCATAAAGGTGCAAGAGTAAGGGCATACTGAGGTTTTTACATCAAATCAAGTTACTCTTAAAGCAAATAGAAGTTCAGCTGAACAAAACATGCAGGCTAAGCTCTGCTAAAATCAGGAAAAAGGTCTCACAATGTCAGCTTCTTCAAGCAATGCTTCTTATTTCAGAATTGTTATGTTAAAGAATGATTTTCCTCTGATTTTTTTTTCTTATTTGTTTGCTTTGTTTTGTCATGGAATAAAATATGGGAAATATAAAGGACAAATAAATGTGCATTTTCGTGTTGATATATACCCCATCTGGTTTACCCTTAGGGCTTAACTGTGGCTCTTAGGGGCCTGAGAAAGATTTAGAGATGGAATGGATCCAAGTGTCTGAAAAACATTTCTTGAAGTCCCTTCAACTTTGAATTGTTTGCTGGGTGCTGGGAGGAAGAACACAGAGAAGATATTTCTTCATGAACAAAAACATACAATTTCTTCCCTTAGTAGAAGAAATCTTGTGCAGCAAATGTGAGGATGCAAAGCCTTTCCTTTGCAATCAGGTTCCTCTGGGCATTGAAAACACAGCTGGCTGCTCCAGTCCTGCTTCCCAGCTCACTTCTGCCAAAGTTATTGTTTATAGTTGTACAATCAGACTAGTAACTGAAGTAACATGCTTAGTTTTATTCCTGTTGATTTCTGTTAGATACTTACATTACAGCACTAAGTAATACCTGTGGAATCTGGGTTGTAGAGCAGAGGTAAAATGCAGGAAGAATTTCTACTTATTGCTGGTAGTTACAAGAGAAAAGCAATTAATAATTTCAGTTTAAGTAAAGAGAGTACTAGTATTAAGTTCATTTGCAGTAAATAATTTGTGAATAAATGTAGTAAGGATTAGCTAAATAGAATATTAAAATCATTAATTCAGTTATAACAATAGATACAAACCTTTTCTTTTGCAGTTCAGAGTTGTCACAGGAAACACATACATGTGGCACAAAGAGGAATCAAATTCTGGTTTGACAGGTTCAGGCTTCTCCCGTTTTATGTTTTTCGGATCCTGCCTGTCGTCTTCACTACATAGCTGATCAGCTTTTATCTGCTTTAGCTTTTGATTTTTCAGTTCTATTGGGTGCACACATTTGGCATAATTTCCCAAATTCCTGTTTGTTGGAACCTGTAGCATTGTAACAAGGGTTTCTAGTTCACAGCTGCAATGCCAGGGATTGTCATAGAGACGTAGGTAGTTTAGATTGGGTGTATAAATAAAAATCTCCTCAGACAAAATCTTAATTTGGTTATGCTGAAGTAAGAGTGTGGTAAGTTTATCCAAACCATAAAAAGCCTCACTCTCAATTTTTGATATGTCATTCTGCTGTAAATCCAGACTTTTCAGTACCTTATACTTGGAAAACATATTATTCTTTAACTTACGAATCCTATTTCTTGCGAGCAGCATGTGTTTTATATCCTCTGGCCAATCAGGTGCCACAAAAACCAATTTTCTTTCCTGACAATCTAAGTATTTCTCATGAAGATAAGTGTAAATATCACATGTTAAGCCTCGGGCATTGCGCTTAACAGTACTAGATGCTCTCCTTAAAATGTTTTCCCTTTCATTGTTTCTCAAACTCCTATTCCTTGTCCTCCTACAGTCAGATGCATTACAAAGAAGAAGGAGTAATATAATAGTAACTACTTGCATCCTGACATTCAGCTGGCCCCAGTTATCTTCTGTGACAGCTGGAACACTTGAAATTTTTGGATAGTTTGAATCAGTGTTGTACAGATCTGAGGAGGTACAGCTGGGGTATGTGGGATCCCTGTGTTGGAAGAAAAGTAAAACATTAGAACAGATGAAATGGGCATTTTCATGGAGGATTGTATACAATATGCAGTCAAGTACTTGATCCTCACACTACTTGGAACTTCATACTTTGAAGATTTAATGTCCTCTCTTTTTGTTTGTTTGTTAGTTTTCACTGACTCTGGTCTACTGTTTTTCATTATGTTTAAATGTGGGAAACTGTATGGACCAATTTCTCACTGAACTTTGTTAGGAGATTCTCAGCTGGATGCAGATATCCCATGTGTTCAGGAAAACAGCATCAGGCTGGACCTTTTTGTATTTGAGTTAATCTTGGAAGACATGTTTAAATGCAGAGTTTGAAGCTGGTCTTTTCCAACTTCCTCAGTGCTGAACAACTGGAACATACAGAGGCAGACCAGGGAAAACCATCCAATGCCTATCAGACTCCCAGTTTTAGTTTGCGCTCGAGGGTGGGCTTGTTTTTGGGTCATTTTCTCAGGATTTTTTACCCCAATTTTTGGGCTTTTGTGCTTTCATCTCAGTAGTCTGGTATGACCATGGTTCAGGGTATTGGCCCAGATAAATTGAACTTGTATGGGGAATTCTTACATTTATGTCATACACTGAGAATTTGAACTGCTCACTTTTAATATGATAGTTTTTTGGCTTGTTTGTTTTGTTTTTTTTTTTGGGGGGGGGTGGTTGGTGGGTTTGTTTGTTTGTTTGTTTGTTGGGTTTTTGGAGGGTTGGGGTTTTGTTTTCTTTTTTGTTTTGTTTTGTTTGGGTTTGGAGTTTGTTGTTTGGTTCAGGGTTTTTTAGGTGAATTTAAAAATTTGCAAGACTTAAATATCTGTGAATGCTAGGGATTAAATACAAGAACCACAAACTCTTTCTACAAATTCTAATTTATACCAAGAAAAAAGAATTTTTCAAATGCTGTGGCTATTTGAGTTACAAATCTTTCTGATAAAAAGTAGAGACTTGTGTTCTTAAGTATTTTGAAAATGAAGTTTAGTAGGATTCAGAGATAATCAGTGAAGTTCCTATTGCTTTTCTGCAGTATCAGGGCAAAATGATATATTCAGTCTCAATTAATTTTGATAAACATGCTTCAAAACTTCACCAATCTGGGAGGCAGGCTTTGTTGTTATTATAAGCTTGGAGTTGTCAACAATAACACATTTTAATCCTGTACTGTTTACAACTTCCTTTATTCCTTCAGTAGCCGCTTGGGCTCTAAAAATGTCTCATTAGTTTTCTTGATATTTTTAAGAGCTGTAATTTGAAAGGTGTCTAAGAATGCAACCACCATTGTGTATTTGTCCATTCTTTTGTCAGTTTAACATTTTTAATTTTATCTTGCTTCCATTAACTTTCTTTAATGTTTTTTCATTGCTCTTCCTTGATGGGAAAAATAATGTTTGACTTTGCTTTAATTAATAATTTCTTAGGAAAGGCACTTTTATATGCATTTTTTCTTATAATAAATCAATCTAAGAATAACATTAATATTTTGTTCAGAGATTTTGTTTCTTAATATATTCATCCATTTATAGGCTATTTCTAGTGTTAAGTATATAAGAAAGTAATTTTGCATCATTTGTAGTCACTTTTTAGTGAAGTGTACATCAGTGTTCTAGCCCAGAAACACCTATATTTGTACACAAGCTTTTGAAAATTATCATAAATAAAATACAGCTTAAGAACTTCAAACAAAAATTGTTTAGGATGGTCAAGTTAGTGATGCAAGAGCTGCTTTTCTCCCCTTATCAATAGATCTAGTAATTTCATCATAGAAAACTATCAAATTAGTGAGGAATGCTTTGCCCTTGATAGACTCATGCTGGCTGTTTGCTGTCACTTTTTCATTCTTCGTGTGCTTGGACGGGGCTTCACGGAGGATTTGCTACATAACCCTCCCAGGGACTCAAGTGGAGCTGACTGGCCTGTAGTTTCTTGGACCTTCTCCCATTTCCTGAAAATGGATGTGACATTTCCTATCTTCCAGTCATTAGGAATCTCCTTGGACTGTCATGACCTTTCAAAAATGAGCGAGGCCTCTCAATGACAAGAGACAGCTTTCTTCCTCTTGGATGCACCCTGTCTCATCCCATTTCCTCAGATGCTCCCTGACATTAACTTCTTCTAAGATGGATATTTTTTCACTCTCACAGACTCTGCTCACAGGCTCCAGCCAGGTACCTGGGAAGCCTTCAGATAAGCCTTAGCTGTAAAAACCAAGGCTAAAAAGTAATGGAGTGGCTTGTCCTTGAAGATTAACCAGTTCTCCTGGGCTCCTTTGCCCTCCAGGGCTGTCTATTGTGAGATCCTGTTAAACAGATGCCTAAACTAGCCAAAATCTGATAACAAGTTCAGGGGTTTTTCTTCTCCAGTTTGTCCAATTTTCTTCTGTCTGGATTTTGAACTTCTCATTTTCTCATTTTTGTGGCTGTAGTAACCAAAGCCATTCAAGTTCATTCCAGTTCACTCAAGTTCACATTCCTTCACTTATTGGAGAACACATTTCCTAGACCACTTGTCAGTCAGCTGGATCAAGAAATTGTCTTCAACGTACTCTAGAAGTCTCCTGGATTGTTCCATAATTTCTGGCAGCAGATATGAGTGCTGGAGTCTCTCATGAGTAACCAGGATAGGCAAGAGTAAAGCTTCCTTCAGCTGCCCAAGGGTTTCATCCACTGTCTCTTCTTGATCAAGCAGATCAAGCCATCTGCAGCAGATCCCTACCACAATGTAATGCTCATAGATCTGGCTTCTAATCATTACAAATAAACTCTTGATTGACTTGTCACCAATTTCAGTGCAAAGCTCCATGCATTCAGGCATGATTCTCCATAGAGTACAGCCCATCCTCACCTTTCTGGGCTGTCATTCTTGAGTATTCTGGAACTTTTCATTGCACCCCTTCAGTTGCACATGCTATTTCTCTGCCTCTCTGGAGTCCCAGTGAAATCACTGCTCTGTACCTGTGCACGGACTGCAGTCCCTGCTGGTTGATTCCCAAGCTACAAGTGTTTGTGTTCAGACACTTGAGATAGACCCCTTTGTGCTGCTTTTGCAGGGAAAGTTTCAGAGATTTTTCCTCACCACTATTCCCCCCAGCTTTCTCACCACTACCTGTGCCTTTACTCCTTTACAGGTTATGGTTATCTTCCATCTACATACCTATTTTTTTGATATATCTCCTCTCTCAAATCCTTTGTTGAAGGAATATATTTCAAAAGCACGGATTTTCCTCTTTAGGATTGGTTGGTATTGAATTTCCAGTTATCTGGATGGTCCTTTTGCCTGATAACTGAAATAGGGAAAAGTTGATCACAATGTGGAAAATTACACAGGCTCAACTATTACGTGTATAAGTACTGACTTAATGCTTTTGCATTATATTGACATTTATTGTGAAACATTTATCACACTAGGAGATTTGTTCCCATTATATAAGAACGGAGAATATGAGTAGTACCTATTCTGCAGGTCAGTAAAGTATGGAAACCTTATAATTACTCAAGTTTAATGTTCTACCTGGATGGTAGAACTAAATAGGAAGCATTGTGTAAATTATATTAGTGGTTAGAGAACTATACCAGAGTTCATGGGGAAAATTCACCAATGGTTTTAGATACCAGGATTGGATGACAGTAATCCTGGTTTAGCAAAGTGTGTTAACATGTGCTAACCTTCAATCGTGTGATAAGTCCTTTGTGCTCTGCAGGACTGTATATAGTGTAGGTATCTCTTAAAATGACAAAATGACCATACTTCAAGTTAGTAGCAGTAGCATCGCATCTCTCAGTATTCTACTTCGAGGCTTCCAAAGAAAATGGCTGAGATGTACAGAAATTATTATGATGATTTGAAGATACTTAGGTTTCTTCCTTTGTTATGTACAAATATAATTTTTATATACCTTTGGGTATTTTTTATTATTCAGCCTGTTTAAATCTATTTAAATCTGTTGTATAGAGATAGTACTAATGGAACTCTACAACTATTGAAATGGTAAAATTAAAGAGAAATATGAAAGTATGTTTGTTTTAATCTTGCAGGAAATTTAGAGGCATGTGTAATAGAAATACTTTTTTTTGGGTGATTTGTAGGATTCTGTCTGCTGTACAAAATGAAAAAAAATGCCCCATACATTTCATTTAGATAGCAGTTCTTTTTAGTATATCTAAAAATATATGCTAAATTCCCTTATGTATTGCACAGAAACTTTTAAAAGAAAATGCTACCCAAAAATTTCTTGTGCATTTCCAGTTCCTCATGATGATGCAAGAAGTTTGGAAGTTAGATATGTTCTTAAACATTTATTAATGAAAGAGGGGATTGTGGATAGGTGCACTGTGTGAGCCAAGGCCTTGTGTGACAACTGGCAACAAAAGAGTTATTCCAAACTGATACTTGGAAGATAAGTGAGCTGAAGTCAGAGAATTTACAGTCTCACAAAAGTCTCCCATTCCTGTTTCAGAGGTATCCCTAGAGAGTCAAGGTCTGCCTGGCAGGTAGAATTGCTGGATTAAAAGCTGCCATGGAAGAAAGGAAGTGAGCTGTTCACAACAGCAGCCATCACAAAGACGTGTATGGATTTGAAGAGTAGCTGTACATTGTTTCTCTTACTATGAGGAAAACAAATGTGTATCTTTCAACAACATCCCCATGCAGTTCAGAAACATCTTTTTCTTTGGCATTTGCATAATACATTTTGACTTTTGTTTTTCTTAGTCTGAAATGCCATATCCTTGTGTAAGAAACATTTGTTTTGGCAAAGTTTTGTATTAATGTCTCCAATGCTACCACTCATCTCATCAGTATTACTTTTATTATAATCTGGGTTTTTTTCCATGTTGGCTGATATTTTCTCTTTTTAAATTTCCATATATTTATGCTGAGGTTTGGAACATCATTTTTTCTGACATGTAAATAACAGAGAAAAATTCTCCACTGACAAAAGACCTTTTGCAGTTATCTTGTACCTTGTTAATAGGAAATTTTCCCAGTCACGCGTGATGCTTTTGATTTAAAACCATAAGATTACACTCTTTGTATTGACAGTTTTTAGACAAAGAGCAAAGCTCATTGCTTGTGAGATTATGGGGACGTACAAAAAGCTGCTGTCCTGTGAAGACTTTGACAGCAGACAAATTTCATGAACATTTCACATGACAATCCCAAAACCATTAGTTCAGCGGGTCCTGTGTACTGTGGTAACTAACACAAAGTGCTTAGAGGTGGCAGTGTTGCATTTCATAATACTGCAAGGGAAATGTGCTGTGGTGTATCACACATCCTTTATTGGAACGAGGAGCTAGTGTAGTGTAGGGGTCATTTTTTACTGTCTTGTACTATTCTTCAAGCATTTTAGCCTCCATATTGCACAACAGAGAAAATCAGTTACAATTTCCCTCTGAAAACTTCTGTCACATATGGTGGACATGAACACTGTCCATCAGGAATAAATGTCAGAAGGTGAGTTTGTCAGATTGCTTTAAAACAATGATCCTGAGATTGCAAATGTTAAAATTAATTGAAAAATCAGTATGACAGAGGTCTTGCAGAATTGAGCTGTAACATAAAGCAAGGATTTTTGGTAGTCTGTGTGCTCCTTGAATTTTAAGAAAGATGTCACTTTAAAAATTGAAAAAGAAGGTGTGTATTAAAATTCCCAGGTCATTAAAAATTGGTCATAGGTCCAATAAAGGAAATCAGCATCTCTTCGGAGTTATTGTGAGGTTTTGATCACAGTCTTCCAAATGCAGTAAGGCTTACCTATATCTTAAATTGTGCAGCCTTGCAGCAACATATACATTAAAAAGATTTAGAGCTACCAGAGTATTTACCCCAGTCTCTTAATTTATTATCTATTTTATCAGATATGTTTGGAAGTATCTCCAATAAAACTTCTCCAAGTTTTATTTTCCCCCACTAATTTCTGTGGGATATCACACTAAAATGCAAAATAGCTCAAGCTTCTATGAGGAAGGATACTTTTACTTTCGTATTTAATATGAATTAAACATTTCCATTTCAAAAAAAAGGCACCACAAATAACACATACCTTTATATTTTAATATCTGGTTCTAATGCACATTGTTGGGTTCTTTTCATGAAAGGTAATCTTAAATTTAATTTCTTAATATTTTTGTATCATTTTTTTACAACGGCATTCTTTTTACACTTCCTATCTCTTTGCATTTTTGTCCAGTGTGTTTCCCCACTCCATACTGAAAGCATAAAGTCAGTTCCAAAAGTCAGTATGCCACTCCTTAAGCAGTCAGCTCCTCAGTGGGAGTTCCCATCTATTCAAAATGCCTAATTTTGCTGACTCGCAGGCCTGCCTGACTACGACTAAATGTCTACCACAGCAGAAGGTTCTAATTCTCAGTTTTGGTTTTCTGTATGCTTTCATTTGTGGTGCTTGTGGTAATTGTTATTTATTCCAGTTAGAAATGTAGTTCACTCAAATGAATGGTTTTCAGTATGATATAAACCAGCAGATGGAAATTTAAGTAATTTCAAAGTATAGATTCTTGATTTTACAGAGTGCTGTTGATTAACATTTTCCACTTACACAATTTGCTTTCTCTTAACTAATGTTTAGTATAAAGAAATGTTTTCCAAAGAACTGATCAAATCCTAAAATTAAATTACTCAGTTTTATACCTCTTTCAGTTTTTCAGATTCTTTTAATAGTACTCTTCTAAATAATTGTATTACTTGAGAAGTTTAAACAACACTTTTCTGCTTTTAATGTCTTTTGATAGAGATCTGGTTTTCATTTCCAGCAGGCACTGCTTGTAAAATCAATGGCAAAAGCAGTCCAACAAACTTACACTGAAAAGTCATACTTGCAAAGTATGCAGAAAGAAGTTCTAATTAGTTAAAAAAGTATGGTTTTGAAGTTAGTTAAGATAGCTTTACAGTGTTACTGGTTTCATATGGTGAAATATCTTGCATGATAGTGCTATTGCTCACTAATTTGCAATACAAAAGCAGAGGAAAAACTGCAGCAGATGAAATGAACTTTCAAACTTCAGCAAATAGATAATTCTATTTTGTACTGAACATATTTTCTTTAAAGTAATTTGCAGAAAACTTTAACTATGGCATTTTATGTTCCTTTGATTCTGTCTCATGCCCTTGTAACAAGTTGCTCTGTTGTTTTTTGTGAGTTCTTTTTGCAAAGCTTCCCCAGTTTACAGTAAATGAGTTTAGCTGACTGCAGAAAATTCACAGACAAAGGTTTACCATACCTGGACTTCTGAAAAGGCTGTCACAAGATCATCTGTTTGGAAATTCCAGGTTGCATTCAGGTTTGTAGTTCACGTCTTTCTTTCATAATGTGAAGCAGAGGATCCTTTATATGACTGGCAGCATCCTGCATTCATGGTATACTGAGGTTGAGCAAGCACTGCAGCAGCCTTCCAGGGTTTTGAATTACATGACTACAGCTGTTTAAGTTTTACTAAGGAATAATAGCACTATAGGTTTGGATCCCTTCCAGCAAACTGTCAGATCTACAAACAGCTAGTACTTACTGCATAATGAGAACAAGGCTTGCTTTTTGTAGCCATAAATAGACTAATTGTATGTCATGATTAGTTGGGTGTTTATATCTGGAGCTATAAAATGCAGTTTTTACTAAGATACTAAAAAAATAAAAGCCACTCTGTGCTGGAAAAAAATTACAAATTTACAGTTGATTTCCTGAGAAGGAAGTTAATTAAAAAGTGAACTTTTGCTGCAGTTTTACATTGGTTTAATATATAAATTGAAGTGGTATTTATAACTGCAATCTAAAAATAGTTATGTTTTGGATTATTTTAGTATCCTAATAAACTTGTAAAGAAAATCAAGATTTTAGAATGCAGTACTATTTTAGAAACTTTCAAATATATACTGTATCTTGAAACATATTCCAAAATCAATATGAAATGGCAAATTGTAAGACAATGAAAGTCTCTTAATGTTTAAGTAAAGACTCACACAGAAATTTCTTTATACACTGAGAAGATTCTCCATATAGCAAAACACCTGTGAAATGATAGAGATGGAGTCAGAAGAATATAACAGTTTAACTTGCCATCTAACAAAACCTTTTCAGAACAAAGGATGAGGCAGATGGGGCAACAATCTTGTTCTGATTGCTCTTTACTGAGCATCTGTTTCTTGTTCATGAGAATCATGCTGAGATTGTTGTGCAGTGACAGTGTGAAATCTGAAATGAGGGCTGAGGTTAGAGGAAAGTTAAGAACTACCTACCTCTGAGTAACTTTTTCAAAATGCCAGTAATTGGTTCTGTTTTCCGAAAGCATCATTCCTGCTTGTTTAGAAGTGTCATCATGAGCCGTAGGGATCAGCCTCTAGAAAGCATGATCTAATAGTACTCAGGGAGAAGTGATCATCATCAAACAGGGAAAACCACAATCCTCCCCTACCAGAGGACAGTGGATTTGCTTGCCAGTATATTTGAGAGCCCTGAAAGGAATTCCACAGCTTTCTCCCATTTTTGGATTCTGGAACAGTTCTTAATCATTAAGACCAAGTAGTTAAGTGAACAGTTAAAAAAAAAAAAAAACAACCAAACTATCAAATTGCATCACAGTTGGATAAAAGGATTTTAAAAATATCTTTTTGCCCTCACTGGATGAACTAAACCAAAGAGAAATTTTGTAAGGCTAACATTTCAGAATTAGTTGGAAAACTGTAGAGGAGTTGTACTATTAACATTGAAATTATTCTTAAAATATTCTATAGAATATATATTTTTCATGTTTTTTTCATCTTTCTTGGTTTTTTCTTTCATTTTGACATTAAAGTTCTTTTTTATGGGTTGTTCTATTGACACTACTTCTGTAGGATTTGAATGTTTATTTAGAAAGCCCATCTGTACAAATGTGTGATTATGTTAAGGATTGTGTGATTAAGGATTAAGGCATTTAATTAGCTCATTAAAACACAGGCAGTAAAATGAGAATTAAGCAGACATTTTGTAGTTCATTGTTACAAAACAAGGCAATCTTTTCTTTGACCATTACATTCATACATGGTAATAATACTGGATAAATTGTAGGCATGGGGGTTTTTGATAAAGTCATGGTAATTAAGATTTTCATAAAAATATAGAGATTATCTTGTGTCTTGTTCTAAAGGTACCCTATCATACCACTGACATTCTCAGAGCCTCACCTAGAAAGCAGATCTCTTTGTTCTGCCTCTGAAGTGGAACAATATTGGTGGAAAATTTTCTGCTATTAGACACAAAATTGGAAAGACCTGAGGGTATAAAGCAATTGCATGTGATGGCCAAAATGTGTTACAGAAGTCTGTCACTTGCTGTAGGTTACAACAGCTGGGTAAGAGAACACAAGCCACTGGGAAAAAGAAATTTGTCCCTTTTGTTTCTTGATATCTGCTTTGCAGGGGTGTTGGAGAAGCCTACATGTAGACTTCACCAGCTTTCACCATCTGTGTTCCCCCTGCTCCAGGTTCATTGGGAGAATTCTCATCTTGGCAAATTCTGGCTTCTTCAGACATCTCAAAAGAAAAAAGGGGCCATCACTTGGGGAGCAAATATGAGCTGTGTTCTTTATTTATTGAAGAAGAGGATGATTGTTTACATTTCCTGCATACAAACTTGTGTAACTGAAGGATACTATAAGTTACAAATGCTCTGTTATTTATTTTAGAAAAATGCTAATTCAGGAACATGTTATTATAAGCTCTTTTTTTTGGACAGTGGAAAATTAAAAGAAAAATAACATGTGGACTCAAGCCATCAATGTAATGTGCCAAACATCTGAAAGGATGTCACAATTCATTTTATGATTCTTGACAAACACAGGACACAAAAAGATTGTCCCATGTGCTCCTGAGAGAACTTCCTCAATTCTGAATGGTGATTTTCAAATTTCTATCCTCAGTGTATTGCCAATACTGGAATCACGGGAGTGTTTCTTCAAGATCCCCTCTGTGCTGCAGACAACATTCTGCCTTGCAGGCTGGATTCCTCAAATCCCATCAGTTCTGGGAGAAAGACAGGATTATAAAGTAGTGTATGTGTAGCAAAAAAAACAAACCTGAAAAAAAACCCTGTTTATTCCTATTCTTCAGAATAAGAAACTAGAGAAAATTTAAATTCCATGAACTTTGATATTCTTATAAGTATTTCATCATTTCATTACAATTATTTTCTAAATCTCTGGGGTCAGATCTTTAGCTGGGGTTTGCTCCATGCTTGTTTTGTTGTACTTTCATTTCAGATCAGAGTATATTATGCAATCAAGAAAAAAACCAAGACAGTCATTTACATATTAGACTGAAAACTCCTACAGACAAGGAATTAGATTTTACTTGTTCGTCTAATTTTATTTACATTTATAATTTATTTTTGCATTCACTTCTGATTTGTATATGCAAGAAAAATAAGACATTTATAGAATGATTTTACTGAGTCATGGAGTAAAGTCTGTTTTGCAGAATTTTGTATGATCTAAGATTCAATGACCTTCAAAATGGTCTCCCTCACAACTGGTTTGAAAGATGAGGTTTAAGTGGGTTTTACTCATCTGGGGCAAAGAATACAGTATTAAACTCCACATGTATCTTAACATTAATTCTCAGGCCAAGCTGTTCACTCTTGAGTCAACCTATTAAACATTGAAATTCCAAGTGAGTTTAAAAAGCAATTTTTTTACTAAAATGTGCAAGAATTTTCCTATTTCTATCTTATCTTCAGGAGTACCTGAAGTTTCACAGAGAACCCAAAGGGGCATCAGAAAATAAATTTAAGATTTTATTGTTCTAGAAATAAAGGAAAATAAGAGAAATGCATGTAATTTCAGTAAGATCTATATGTTGATTAATTTTATCTTATCTGCATGCATATTTCACACTGGAACTTTCTCAACCTGATGCCTGAGATCCGTTATCCAGTTTCAAGTTAAAAACCAGTTCAAGTGAAAAAGAAATTAGAAACAATCTGTGCGGGGTACTATTATTAACTGCTTCTGTATAATTTGGTTTGGCTTCCATGGAGAAGAACACTAGATTTCTGCTACTTGTGATATCAAATGTCTATGTTAAGCAAACAGTGGTTTTCCAGATAGAAATTTAAATTCCTTTAGACTGCATTTAACATTATGGAACCCTTACTGAATTCCAGAAAAAGGCATGCTATTTCTGTCAGGATTGCTGAGTTTGATCTAATAACCTGCTACTTACAATCTCTCTTTTTGAGAATGGGAATTTCACTTTATTTTAGGCATCTAGGATAAGGTAGTGCCTAGAAAATTAATTTAATATATCTATATAACAACTAGAGGGTGGGAGAGGTTTCCAGAGGTGATTCAGACCTGTCTTGGGATCTTTGTTGCTCTTTGCTATACAGAGATCCCAGGATTCATATTTTTCTGTTGTTGTGGTGCTTGAGAGCCAAGGCCTGAGCAAGAGGCCTGTTGCAGAGTTAGGTAAATCCTTACTTGAATTACTTGGTCTTGCCATGTTAAAGCAATTGGTGCTTCTTGACCAGCAGAAAGTACAGATTTCCCAATACATCCCTCTTGTGTGATAGTCACCATTAAGCTACTCCCTTTCATACATACTGAAGGTTTTGGGGTGAGGAAATGAGACAGGATTATGTCACATTGCATATACCAATAGTGAGTACAAAACTAGAATCTGGTCAACTGAATTTCATATTCTGTCCTGAGAACTAGCTCACATCTTTGCCTATTGACATGTATCTTCTGATGATCACTACCAGTAGAAAAGAGAATTGGTTGCCTTTGCCATAGTAGCCCTACACTGCACCTGGTGGTTTTGCAATCATTTGGGGTGGGCAAATCCAACCTATCTCTGCTGTTGGTGAGGTCTGCAGTACTATCTGCAGATCCTTACTGATGTGTTGCCCACATCCACCACATTCCCAAAGTCACAGTGTCCTTTTGTCCAACAGACACAACTCAGTTGGACGTGGTGTGAGAGCCTGGAGTGCACTGACAGGCTCTACATGCTCTGACCAGCTTGTGGTTATGAAATGGTTCATTCTTTATAGTCCCTCTCTGCCACCACCCCTGTAGCCTCACAAGACTCTGCTCTTTTGACTTCTTTTTCATCTTCTGCTTCTTAGAGTATAGCTGTTCCTGGAAAAGCCTGACCCAGAGTAACACAGCTGCACTGTATCAGACCCCACCTTGAACATAGCCAGCTGTCAGAGGGATGGGACTTGATGGTATTTATATCATGCATTACCAGTAAAATATTTCCTCCATTTGTTTTGATAGTAGGGTTTTCATTCTGTCATTTTGCAGGCTGCTACAGACCCACTGTAGAAAAACAAACATACTACACTTGTCCTGAACTCAAAACACACCAGATTATTTGCATCCACACTGCTAAAAGTTCCAGTGTGTGTTATGAGCCACACCATATTGTCTGTCTGTCTGTGAGATCTGCACAAACACTTTAAGCCTAAGAATACATTAGACAGTCATGAAGCCAGTTTCCCTCTAGGGCTGGCATCCCTCTGCTCAAGGGAAAATGTGCAAAAGTGCCACAGTCCTCTAAGAAAAGACATTTAACATCAAAGCATTTTAAAAAATTGACAAAGAATCTGTCTAAAAGGCCGCTTCAGTCTGAAAATAAAGAGCAAGCCAGTCTGGGCGTAAGTTAAAAGATGAGGCATTATGCCAGAAAAGAAAAGACAGTCTGCCTTGATTATAACTTAAAGTCAGTTATTCCATTAAAAAACATCTCACGTGCAAAAGGAATCCAAACATTAAATTTTCAGAAAGAAGAGCCAGAAACCCAAGGTGTGAATCTCCTCACTCAATGTAAGATAGAAGAGAAGCAGGCTTGATTCTAGTTTAATGATAAGTAGTAGTGGGGACCAGTCATGTGCTACAAATGCTGGAGACTAGAAATGCAAGAACTGGGAGCATCTCCTGGTGCATTGATACCATGCTGAGGTGTGATGGGTGATCAGGTGCTGCTCACTTTCTGGCTTGCTTTTCTGTGACCATCTCCTATCTGCCAGACAACATTTATACCCCAAGCAAAGCCTGTGCCTTACACTGCTGCTCCCCTTAGGAAAGGTAGCTAAACACATCAGGCTTCTGCAGCAGCTGGAGAGGTGGGGCACAGCAAAAATCCCTTCCAGTATATTTATATATTACAAGATTCCTTCTTTGGATTCTTCTGTTCACAGGCCTTATTTGGTACCCAGGAGGACATGCCAGACTTCTTTTTTTCTGTGGATGTTTTGCAAATTAATTCCTGGGGCTCTAGTCTGAGCTGCACAGGATTAGTATAGAATCATAGAATCATTAAGTGTAGAAAAGACCTCTAAGATCCCCAAGTTCAACTATCAACTGTTATATTACACAGCTTCAAAACCCTGGAAAACAGCGAGATCTCTACATGCAAATATCAGGGGGAGTACTTCATGGGGCAGTATTGTTCATATCTATGTTTTCTGTAGAAGCTAAAAAGAAGTTGTCACTTGCACAGCATTTATGCGTCAAAAGAAACACGTTGTGTGCCCAAGAGTGAGCTGACATCTATTGAATTTTAGCAGTTAAAGAATTGTCTCCCTGGAGTGATAAAAGGAATAAACTGAATTGAGAGATCCATCAGTCCATTTGTAATTTCATTGAATATTGCAGTGTTGGAGTACACAGAAGTTGTTGTGGTCCTGCATGAAGAGCTCAATATTATTGTGACTGCAGATGGCCTTTCCTTGTACCCCCTCTAAATCTAACACACATTTTACTGTCGATTTGGAAAGAAACAATGAAGATATCTTACTACATTCAGAACTTGCTTCAAATTGAATTTCATCATCTACCATAGTGAATAAATCATAAAGTTGGGAAAACAAAGGTGGAATAATGAGACAGTTACATTCACTGCCACTTCCACAAATGGTGTCAGATGTAGAAAATGTTGAACCTGACTGTTCCGTGGTTAGGGGACACATTTTTTTAGCAGATCCTTTGGATTATGTTGTTTGAATTTCAGAATAATAAATATACCTCATGGATCTGTTTTTCTTTTAGTGAGATTAATGCATTTCTTGTTTTAGTGAGCATCTAGATGCCTATGGTAAGATGCTGAAGCATTGAAAAGATCTCAAGCTTTCCCTGTATTGCTTTTGTTAGGCTTGCTAGGACATAAACATTTAAGTTCTTGTGTAAATTTGAGCTGATGTCTTCAGAAATACTGCCAATGGCTGCAACTGGATTCAAGTTTTGCTAATCAGCAAAATGTTAACTCTGACAGACAGATGTATTTAAGTTAGAAACTGAAAATAAACTGTACTTTTTGAGAAACTTTTTGATGTTGGAACTGAGTTATCCTCTCAAATGATTTCAAAGAAGAATCAATTCAAGAGGATAAGTTCTAACCAAAAGATTTTTTTTTTTTACAACTATTGCCTAATTATGCTTATAAATCTTACTCACTTCCAGTCACTGTCAGAAAGCTTCAGTTGTCTCGTCCTCTTTTTTCATTGGTATGTTTGAATTATGGTCGTCCAGTTTATAAATGAGAGTGTTTCATTTCTTTCAATGGCACTATAATATATGGGAACAGCATTCTGCTACTGATTTTGTATTTTTACAATTCATTCAGATAATTTGAAATAAATCTTTCTGCTGATTTCAGTGGATATTTGGATCATGCTCTTAATGTATGTCAGATGTGTAACATGCATCTTAAATATTTCATTGGGAATAACCAAAATACTGATTTAAGTTTCAAGTTGATGAGTAAATGCTGCCCATACATCAGGCACATTCATGTGGCTGATTGCCAGAAGATTACAGAGCTGGTGTTCAGATGATTTCACCATTGAAGCATATTCTTGTAGTGAATATGGCAGACTGCACAAGGTACTAGATCACATCAAATTTCTGTAACCTTTGCAAAGGTATTGTAAAGTTAATTTTACTTCTAATAAATCCTGTTAACACGTTTTTCAGTTTTAAAAAGAAATCCTTAGAATGTAAGTATAGATATCTTAAAATTTTGAAAAATATTTTATACGTATATATCATGTTTTCAAAAAAACATTAATTGTTACTCCAGTTCAAGCAAAAACAATTAACTGTAGGTGTAGTGTCACTTAATAACCATTGCATATTACAGTGCTGGAATGTGGCTATGAATAAGAATATGAAAACCAAAGACAATTCCATTGTCACAATTCCATTGAAACCTGGATATTATTTAATTTTGTGAACATTGAAATAATACTTTATTACTGTCTAATGCTAAAATACAAATAAAATTGCCAAATTTTTACAATTTTTAAATTTTTTTACAATTTTTTAGAATTATTTTTTACAATTATCAAGACAACATTGTAATTTATGCTATAGAGGAAGAATATGTTTTCTGTAAAGACTTGTTTTCCACTTAACGTATGTCATGTATCAATAGAAACAAAGACAAATGGAAGGAGTTCCAAAGCTGCACATTTGATCCCTGTTTTGTGGCACAGTGATATAGTCAAGAGTGAGAGAGAACAGGAAAGGCAAACCTTACAAACATTTCAAAATTAAAAGATCTATAAAATAATACAAAAAAGTTGGAATTGCTATTGATCCTAAACTTTCTGACACCATGAGAAGTTTTACGGTTTCTGCTTTAAGGTGTAAGGAAAGCTTTTTTTGTGCCTGTTGGAGTATAAAAATCTGATAATATTGCCTGTAGGAGCAGTGAAAAGTGCTGGAGCAATACCACGTTATCCTGTTGGGAGTTTAGCTGGGCAGGTGGGACAGCTGCCTGCATTTTCTGGTTTAACATTTAGCAGGCTGGGTTTTCCAGTCTGTCAGCCAAATCATGGGCTGTGGGTGTGTTTGCACGTGTCTACTGCTTCTACTGCTAAAGAATGGCTGGATTATCCTAACAAAACTTTTCAAGTGCTAGTAAAGGTTTTGTAGAAATCTGCACTTATTTTATTGCTTTTCCAGACACTTTCAAACATTTCAGGATTAGCAAAGTTACAGATTTTAACACATCTAAACTCATGTGGTGGGTTGACCCCGGGCTCCAGGTACCCACCAAAGCTGCTCTACCACTTCAGTGGACAGGACAAAGAAAACGCAGCAAAGAGTTTGTGGGTCAAGGTAAGGAGAGGAAGAGATCAGTTATTACCGTCACAGGCAAACCAGACTTGACCTGAAGGAAAAAATTAATTTATTGCTAATCAAATTGGAGCAGGGTAATGAGAAATAAAACCAATCTGAAAACAATCTTCACCCCAGCCTTTCCTTCTTCCTGGGCTCAGCTACACCCTTGGATTCTCTGCCTCCTCCCCTCAGCAGCACAGGGGAATGGGGATTTCAAATCTACCAAATCAGAATTCTTAAATTATAGGAAAACACTACATGTGAAAACTGAAGAAAGAAAATTAATGGATCATGATTTTTAGAATTAAGAGATGTGAGTAAGAACATGTCTAAAATGGACACAGGCAACGTAGTGGCTCATCTCCCTGACACGTTATTCCAGTTTAGGAATGATGCCATTCTTATCCTCATGTATGATACAGCAGTGTATGGCCTGTGTTGTCACACAGTTGATCAGCTGTGTATTCATGTCTTGATTATTTAAAAAGTTATGATGTGGCCATTTCAGCCCTCAAGCTCAGTGTGGTTACAGAATATTTACTTTTACAATTCAATTGACTTTGTTGCCAGGCTCAGCATTCTTTGTGAAAGTTAGTTGTTCTGAAGTTGCATTTCTTAAATTTATGTCTTCTTGAAAGAAAAACAACTGCACTGTGAAATAACGCCCAAACTGCCACAGTAGTTGAATTATTGCAGGGTGACTTTATGAATTCTAGCTTCTTCTGTAGCTTGTGGTCACACAATGAGGCCCTGTTCAGGTTATCAGTTTATTAGTAGGGCTGGGACTTTGGGATTTGCAGTGATTCTTTGTGCTGCAACAAACTGTACAAGCCAAAATGATTCTGTCCTACAGAATTCTGGGATTAAATTTTTATTCATCAGGGAACAAAAGAGGAATACCGGGAATGCATTGAAAAGCTGATTGTAAAGTAATGTTAAACATACCAGAGATCTGAACTGTCTTGAAACACCCAAGCTGTAATCAGGTCTCCAAATCTCTCAGCTTGGCTGAAAGCTTTTCTATCTGCTTCATTTTTACAACCTCTGTGTATGTTATAAGTTAGCAATGTGCAAGATATGCAATTGATTAAGTGAAACACTCTGAGAAAGGACTCTAGTTAACTCTTCATGCAGGGTACAGAACAGCTACTGCACACAAATGCTGCTGATGACTTTTGCTGGTCCTGTGCTAGAAGATAATTTTTCCTTAAAATTATTTCAGTTCCTTAAATTAAAAAATAT
Source organism: Zosterops lateralis (assembly GCF_965231275.1). NCBI lineage: Eukaryota > Metazoa > Chordata > Aves > Passeriformes > Zosteropidae > Zosterops > Zosterops lateralis. The sequence continues at coordinate 61,809,853 of NC_139765.1, forward strand.
CTTAGTACAAACATTGCTCTGTTTAAATGTTTAAACAGGTTCTGATTCTTTCTAGATCTGTTTTCCAAGCTCTGTCTTTTGGAGTGGCAATAATTTCTGAGTGCTGGAACTAATGGAAGTTCTCATTATCTCCAACGGACTTTTTCCCAGAAACCTCAGTATTTTAGCCATTCCATCTTTCTAATTAAGCTATTAATTATTCTGACTCTTTTGGTGGTTAAAAGATCTAGTGTAAAAATACCATCATTAATTTTTGCTTATCTTTAATGTTGGCTGCTGAATGCAAATTGCGTATTGATTTGTACAGATTAGGAAAAGTAATGATTATAAATATTGCCTATATTTCTCTTTTAGAGTCAGTGGTGGAGTCTGAGTGGTTTGTGTAAGGACATTTGTCCAAGGTTCTTCAGGAGCTAAGCTAAGAGAGCTGAGTGTTAGCTCTAACAGAGCCACTGCTCTCCATTATGGTCTAGAAAACAATTGCTAATGAAAGAATTACTAACAAGGCATCTTCAATATGTCAAGCTGCTGAAATCCCAAAAAAAAAAAACCCCAAAAAACCCACTGAGAGGAGTCAGGTTAAATATTGGCAGGTCCTGCCTTATGAAAACTGTTTATTTTACTTTTGGGACAAACTCTTTGCACTGAACACAGAAATCTAAGAGAATCCTTGTCAAAAAAACTTTCCACAGACACTATTCACTCAGTCACTGTCCAAACACAATTCTGACTAAGAACCTCATTATTTGGCTCTAACACAAAGTTTGTGTAAAATAAATTAAAATGTGAAAAAAAAAATATAATGCCTTTTAAGGAGGTAAGAAAGAAATAAAAAACTTAAGCTAAATAAAAAGGGGTAGGGAATCCAAGAAGACTTCACTTAATATGCTCATTTAACATATCACAAAATTATATCTGAATGAAATGTATGCTGCCTTGAATTTAGTCCCACAATGTTACAACAAAAAATGTTTTCTTTCTCTTTGCCTGCCACAGCTAGTCTTTTAAAATGCTGTGTTTCTTCTTACTCTACTTTTCACATAGCACAACCCATGACCTCGGCAACAAGCCAAGCTTTTTTTTGCTTACACTGCGTTGCTAAGGCTTGCAGTTTTCTCTCTCCCACAAGACAGATAAATTGACGATTTTAATTTTTGTAATTTCTGAGTGCTATACTAGGAAAAAATCTGTGGCTTTAGCTGCTTGCTGTATTTAAGCATGTAAAATTCATTCACATATAAAACAAATAATTAAAATATTAAATACATTTCCTCATCTTAAAACATTACTTGATAAAAGGAAATCTATCAGTCTGCTCTATAACAATCTACTATTTGTATGGTTTGACTTTATATTACACATTTTATTAGCATATAGAGGAAGTCATACTACAATCACTTTCAACTGAAGCTTTCTATATATTGGTTTAAAAATGCAACAGAGAGCACAGTGTTTCATGTACAGTAATCAACACCTGTATGTTGTGTTAATTAAAGAAAAGTTGTAAAGCTCATGTGCTTTCCAGCAGTCTGTGCAGTGGATCTCTCTTGCTTTTCCTATCTGGCTGTTTAGTGTTTAAAACTTAGAAGGTGCAACTTAGATTTGCACTACACAAGAGAATTTTCCTTTCTGCTTTTACAAATGACAGCAGAATCATTCTGCCCTTCAAAGCAGAGCAGAATTTCTTGCAATAAGGATGATGTATACTTAAGGGAATTATAGTGGAGAAAAGATACAGTAGAACCATATTTTGGTTTATATTTGTGTCCCAAGTATGACTGACAATCAAAATGAAGTTTTTCCCTCAATGTTGGTGCCTTTCTCTTCTCTTCAAACATAGACATTGAAAGCCTAACGTTTAGAGGGGTTTATTATACTTATCCTGAGCCTACTTTTCAACTGGAAATTGAATTAAAGTAATCACTGCATATGTTCAGATTTTGATATTGCATAGAAAGTTGTACATTTGGTATGAAAAAACATGCCTAGGGAAACTTGTGAATGCTAGCTAGAAAAAGGGAATTCATTCATGTCATATTTAAGTTGCATGTGTGCTTAAGTGTCTTGCTAAATAAGGCCATTCATTAACAAAACCAAATATGCAATGAAAAGGAAGTGAACTTCAAGCATATGAGGAACTGGTGGCATAATGAAGTTTCTGTACTTTGCTCATTAGGGCTTTGACTATATTTCTTTGACTGTCATAAAATACATAACATTAAATTAAAAACCCACACAATTATGTTTTAAATTATTTTTTACTCTTTAATTTTAGCATTCATCCTTTTACATTTCAGAAAATATTTTCTTCTTTATTCAAAATGTATTTTTTAAACAACACATGCTTTTTAAATCTCAGTAATATTTTTGATAGTAGAAGGACATCTGGTTTTGTCATCGAAGTACTCAAGATTAGTTTCTTGAAATTATAGAAAACTTAATCTAAGAAATTACAAGATTTGCAAGTTTGAGACATTTCTTTAAAAAAAATAAAGCAGAGCAATGACAGAGCAAAGATGTTGAGTTCCTTGAAAAAAAAAAAAGTTTAAAACCTTTGAGAAAATTCCCTTTTCTCTAGCTGTCCTTCCATCCCTCATTGTTTTGCCTCATGTTTTGCTCCTCTAAACTCCTTGCAATAGGGACTATAGTGTTTTAAATTGTGAGTATGGTGAGTGTGACCATGAATGCAGAGATAAGGTTAAAAAGAATTCACACATCATTGTAAATTACCAAATCTGCCTCTCTTATGAAAGCAGACTCACTGGAACTGCTTCCATGAGCTCAAGAAGCAGTTCTAGTCACAAATTTTGTTCTCACACTCTCCGTATGTTTGTTCAAAGGTCTTGATTTCTCCCCAATGTGCACATGACAAGGCTCTGGCAGCTTTGCTCCAAGGGTGAGCCTGAGAGCCTGCAGCTGCCCCACTTCCCTCATTCCAGCACAAGCTGTTGATGCATATGGCCCAGACCACCCATCTTCCTGGGACATTAGAAAAGTAATTATGTATCAAAGTGTCAGGACATTTGAAAAAAATGTCTTTAGTCAAGCAGGATTTAGACAGAAAAACAACAACAACAACAACAACAACAACAGCAACAACAAAACACCAAACAAAAAGACCCCACCTGAGTTCCTCACATACCCTCAGGCAAGCTTAATATCAGGGGTAAGTTATATGCAATGTAATACTGAGAAAGAAAAAAAAATAGCCTGAAACATAAAAAGTAGGTACAATACTTTAAAAATGGGAACTACTCTGAAACGCTTCTGAAATCAAAGATAAAGGGCTGTACAAAGTACACAGAGAAATATTCTCTGCTTCTCCACTTTCTTCTGCAACAACTGTCATGCATGAAATTTTCTGTTGTAATTATCTAAAGCCCCATTCTCTCTTCTGGCTGAATTGCTGCTGTGTGTGTAGTTACTGTTTGGAGTTGAGGATGCTTTGTAATCACTAGGTACTCCAGAGTAGAGGTTATATGAATGTATAAACACTTAGCTCCATTTTCATTTCTTATATGTTAATGATCTTCAGATCCTGACTGGTCATGAAGGTCAGGCTGGAACATAAATATTTACTAATATTTTAATAATAAGTTTCTAAATAGGGGAAAAAAAACCTTGCCCAAATAAAAGTGGCATTTGGACTTCCCAAAATAATCTAGAATAAAAAATTAGCACTCTTAGTGGGATTCTGAAGTGACTTGCATCCATAGCCTGGCTTCCCTTAGTCTGTTAGAAAATTAGGCCAGTGGGACTGAGGAATAGCCTTGTAACAGTTAAGAAAAAGATATCATTGTGTCTAATAGATGTAACCAGCTACAGACTGCAAATGAATTAGTTGCATTTGATTTCCAAAGGAAAGGATGTGACAAATCCCACACATTCCCAAGGCAGGGAAAAGAAAAAGTTAAAGTATATTAAAGTGGGCTCATAATTCCAGTTTTCTTAGGAGAATGGGGAAAGAGAGAATTTAATCTGGAGACATAGAAAAATAATACTGCATAAAAATAGGAAATACTAAAACAGAGTCATTGTGATCAATGCCAGATGTGCCACACCTGGAGTCCCAGTGCAAATCAGCTGCAATTAAAAGTACTCAGCAATGTTGGAAATTGGGCTTGATATTTTTACAGGATATTTTGTTACAATGGAATCCCTGTTGACTGGACTGTCTCAAGAAACATTGGCAATCACAGTATGTAAGCTACGATCTGGTCTAACCACAAATGGTGTTAGGTATAGAAATTAAATTTTATGGCATGCGTTATACAGGGGGATTTCTACACTGCAAGAGAAAAATGTCCCTACAGTTCCTGAAAACAGATCTGGCCCACCTTTATATTAGCTTGGGTACAGTACAGCTACATTTGCATAAGAATTTACCCATTTTTAATGGCAAAAGGAACCTTCATGGTAGGAATTACATTCTTCTCTTCTAGTGTTCAATCCATGACACTGGTGCCTGACTGTAGCAAATCTGTGCAGAAATCTGAGCATTTTAGAGGATAAATTGAGTCATTTAATAGTAAATGACTCAGGCATAGGTGGTGGGAGATACCTCTTAAGAGCTGTCCAAGGGTTGGAGTCACTTTGGAGTCAATCTGTTTGGTTTGGAGTACGAACAGGAAGTAGCATCTGTATATCTCTGGAACACAAAGACACAGTACAGATGCTGACCTTGAAGGCTGCAAAGAGATATGTGAACAGAAATCTCAGAAGAAGTTGGAAATACCCCAGCACACGGTTATTGTTAGTGAGAGACAGTACATTCATTGCAGTCTGCAGTAGAAAGGCAGAGACTTTCAGCATGAGAATATAAATAATGAAGAGTTGTTCTTTGGTGTGTCATAGCCTTGGGTGGCTTTTGTCTCTAGCGACTGAAGACCCTCACAACTGGTACAGTCAATACTCATTTTCTCACCTACAGAAACCATGATGAAATAATAAATGACGTTGTGAAAATGTCTGTAGCCTTATGATATAAAGCAACTGAAAAAGAATAAAAATGTAAAAATTACTTGAAAAGAACAGCTGCTACAGAGGATGAAGAAGTTTTTTAATTGTTTTCAAAATGGAAATGATAATATGCTATAGAATAGATGCTAGACAAAGTCTTCCCTTTCTCCATAGCAACAGAAGATGCATCCAAGATACAGGAGTCATTTATTGACACTAAAGGAGAAATAGGTTTTTGGAGAGTGGGTGATCCTAGTCTGTGTGTTGATCTACTGATGCTAGTTCAGTATTTGTTTTGCCAGCATCTGTTTCCAGGACTTCAAAAATGATAGCTCCAACTGTATCTTCCATAAATGTGAGGAGATTCAGTATAGAAGACTAAAATTTCCAGAAATGGGTCAATATCCTGGATGGCAATCCCCGATTTTATCAGGGAATAAATCAGGAAGTCTAATAAAACTAGTGATAATTGACTCCTTTGTATGTATGTTAGATAAAAAATAATAGTTAAAATTTTAATATAGATTAAGCTTCTGGTATAGAGATGGTTTGAAAAGGTTTCTTTTCAGAAACATGAAAGTTTCATAGGTTTTTTTTTTTTTGTGTAATGTCCTAATGACTTTTTTTTTAATGAATGTCCCAATGACATTCCTTGTCTTTCAAGTCTTCACTCTTTTTCTTAAATCTGTAATTGTTAACAAAATGCCTCAATGCAGACATTGATTTTCAGTTATAAAAAATAGTTTTTCTGTGATTTAATGTCACTTTAGTCATATAAAATACTTATAAATTAATTTTTAAGTGATAGCAGCATTAGTTGTCATGTAGCATAAAATCTGTATTATATCCTTTAGTATTTCATTAGCAAGTACAATAAAGTGGTGTCACTTTTAAGTAAAGAAAAATGCAAGAAGAAATTATGTCCTTGAGATCACACCTATCAGACCGTCAGTCTGCTGTAAGAAATTCAAGTTCTGGCACAAACCCATTTTAGGTTTAAGCACATAACTATTTTATTGTCTTGAATAGGAATACTCTGGTCAACAAAGATTTGAAATCTGTGGATTTTCATGAAGCTGTTGAAAGTAACTTTCACCAGATAATTGCATCTGCTGAGAAAAATGCAAATTTTTGTGTTATCATAAGCAGCCAGGATTGGAAACCTCTTTCGTTGTTCCATTTTTTTAATCTATTCAGCTTGTGAGATTTCAGGAATCTGCAAAATTTGAACTCCAGCCGCACTCTTCCAGTATTATCATTACACTGTCCACATCTGGGTCCCAGACACTCTCTGCATGTGCTCATTTTTTCAGGATGATACTTCCTCTCTGCCTACAATTAGGCAGTGCTCTTCACTGTCTAATTGTTGATAACTTATTAACCATATGGAATAAAGTGATAACTTTTTTTCCAGTAAAGTTTACTTTATTGATATGAAGTATAGAGGTATTCTGCTGTGATTATCAAAATGAATCAAAATACAAAATCAACATTTAATTCTGCTTCAGATTAGAGCATTTAGGATCAAAACATTGCCCAGTTTCCTGGGGTAAAAGCAGTAAAAATCACCAAGCATCTTTAGATCCTTTTGCAGTCCTGAAATGGGAATTTACCAAAGTTTTCACCTCCTTATGGTCTTGAATATGGGGGTTGTTCAGTGTGACAGCATCATTTCAAATGTTGTCTTGTGCCACAGCTGTAGCCATAAAGCCCTTAATGCTAAGGCAGTAATTTTAAGACATTTGATCTTAGGAAGTAGTAGTTTGTTCTTCCATCAAAAAGCCCAAAGAAAGAAACAACCAAACACAACTTCTCACCTCCCCTCCTCAAAAAAAAAAAAAAAAAAAAAAAAAAAAAAAAAAAAAAAAAAAAAAAAAAAAAAAAGTAAAGATCTTCAATCCCAAATTTTGGAGGAGATCCGTAAATGTGTTTTTCTGGTGGAAGTGGGAAGTGTTTCACACCACACCACCTTCCTTCAGTTTCTTTATTTCTCAAGAGGTAGGAAAATAGATTTTTTTTTTCTCTTTCTCTATTAATTTTTCTGGATTTTTTTAGGGCTTGAGAGCCCTTGGCTGCCATGAAAAAAAATAGGAACTTGCTATATCACAATGAAAAAACAGGATTCAGGTAAAACTTTGCCTTTTCCTTGGTGTTCCCTGGAAACCCCTCTAGTTCATTAAATTAACCATATCCAAAACTGATCCTGGTTTTTTCTGCATGTCATCCTTCATTCTTCATAACATCATTCTACATGAAAAAGTGCTCCCTTTCATTCCTACAGCTCCATATGCCTGAGATCTGTTCAATTGTGGCTTGAAAAGGGTGGACAGGGGACAGTTTTTTGCTGTTTACTTCCATGCAGACTCTCGTGGGCATGAAATCAACTTAGTTTGTAAATTCAGAATGAAGAGGAAATTACGGTTTCCAAAATGTATGGTTCAACTGTGAAATTCCTTTTCCTTATCACAGGTTGCTTGAAATTTACCAAATCCTTATGGAGATTTGACAAACTCAATATGATTGCATAGATTTATTTGTATTTTTAATTTACTTTGTATTTCAAAACACTCTGAGAAATAAACATTAGTAGGTAACTTTACAGTAGTAGAAAGAACCATTTTGTTAGGAACTTACATCCAAATAAGAGCACTTCTTTTTTTGTAACTGAGAACCTTTCCTAACTATATATAACAGAAATGCTTAAATCATGTATTTTTAATGGTGTCAGTTTCATGCCCATAAACAGTTGCAGATCATAAGGCTGCAGGTACAGCCAATGCCATCACATAATCACAGCCTTCAGTTTCTACATTTTTTCCATTATAAATCTTCAACATCCATCACTTTATAGTCATATATTGTAAAAATGAGTCAGTTGTTGTACCACAAGAGCTGCATCTGGATTGAGTCTTGTTGCCCAACATACACGTCAGGCCATTTGCTTCTCTAGGAATAATTCTGATTTGTCTTTCATGAATGTTCTGTGCAAAGTTCCATGTTTTTAATAATGACCAAGTGTGTACATCTTGTGTATCTCATGGAAAGTTGTGTGGTGCCAGTGCTGCTGCTCTCAGAGGAGAATATTCACTTCTGTGTTGTGCCATGCTCGTGGCTAAGAGGCTATTTCAGGTGTCTGATTACACAAAGTTAAAAAAAGAGACTATTAAAAAGAAGTGTTTCTGCTTTCCTTGCATGCCAAATGAGTTTGAACTTTTTGAGGAAGAAAGCAGCAGCAGGGAGCACATGTAGGAATTGCAGAAGCTCTGTTTTCAGGGATCTACGGAAGTGAGGAGAAGGAAGAAATATAGAGTAACTCAAACAAAATGACAAGTCCTTTTACATAAATTGAATCTAAGGATATGATTTTATGGAAAACTTGCAGAGAGTAATTCCATTGTAATCACACTGCCTGTTCCCAGGCCTTATAACAGTATGTAAACACTTATAAAATCCCATATTTTGAAAATAGGACCATTGTTCATTCATAACTCAGACAATGCTCACTTAATGAACAGCCATTTAGTATTTGACCTCTTCATTGATTGTTTGTGTGTGCCCTCAAGCCTTATTTCTACTAAAATTGTGCAACTAAGTCAGAAAATTACATTTCCTTCTTATGGCATTTGATTTTTTGTAGTGTCTAAATGTCTTGCAAACATAATTTAGCTTCACAATCTCTCCTGTTGTTTTCTCTATAGATACAGAACCAGGGATACAGAGATGAAGACAGCAAACAAAGTTCCATCTCTTAATTGCAAATATAGTCTGAGTGCTATTTGCAAAACCATGTAGGGATAGACTTAAAGTTAAGAGTAAATTCAGAACCTGATTTTGAAGGATATTTTAAATAAACATGTAGACAAGCTATGCCAGTAAAAAACAAGATAAACATATCTAACAGGCATTGAAATCTTGGCTTCAGCTTATGTTACATACCCTATCTGAGAATGTAGTGATTAAGTCATCACATCTGAGGCTAATTCTGAAAGGAGTGCAGTTTCTCTTGCACATGGATGAAAAACATTTAGTTGCTGGGTGTAGAATATTTCTGTGTTACAGGTGAAAAACAGCCCATAAATCCAAGATTGAAATAGGATGGTTAGAAAAGCCAGTTAATATAAATTTTAAATTTTCCACTTTAACAAATTCTAGGTTCAAACATTGACACTCTAATATTTTGTAAAATAAAACAAGGATCCAAAGCCCAAGAAGAACTGCCTTCATATGCCTGTACCAATAGACAAAAAGCAGTTGAAACCAGAATGAAGATACAGGACAAAAATCTATAAAGTACAGTCTCTATGAAACAAATTTCAGATCTGATAAGTTTCTTTGCACCTATTTAGGTAAGAAGCATGAAAATCTCACAGAAACACATAATCTTTTGTCATAACAAAAATAATATTTTCTAGTGATCCACCCTGTGTTATTGTGCAAGTTCCTATTTAACATAAGAAAAAAATAACTGTGCATTAGTGGCAATAGTCTGATTATTTCAGGGGTAATTTTCTCAGAAAACTAACATATAGCATTTGCACATAATAAATACATGCTTTTTTGTGCCTCTGTGTGTGTTCACATTTCATTTATCCATGTGGTGCTTAGTCTTTTTAACTCAGGACTAATTCTTGAAAGCTTTGAAAACCTTCATAAAACCAGTGTTTTTTATTCAATCTACTATGTGTACTTCCTTATTTTCCCCGTAGAGGTAGAATTGCTATTCCAGTAAAAGACAAATTACTCTGGCCTAAGGCCAAGATTAGCAGCCCTGGAAGCCAGCTCAGTGACACATTTAAGGCATCTCACCAAGTTTTAGGCTGGACATGACAGAAGAGGAGAGATTCTGACTGAAGTTAAACCTGTGGTAGAGCTGCAGCTTGTCCTGTGATCCTCATGTCATGGAGCTGAGTGAAGAAATGTGATTTTAGGCATCTCTTTTCAAGAGGTTTCCAGAGAAGATTTCAATAGAAGGTCTAATCTCTCTTTGTAGGCCTAGAAGTGTTGGTTTTCAGGCTTAAAAAAGATTCAGGCTGAAAGGTAAAAAAAGTTTCAAAGTGCAAAAGAGAAAAGTGTATTATTTTAAGGATCTATGTGACCCTTCACAGGAGTTCCATTGTTATTTTCCAACACTATCTGCTTTACCGAATATATGAAAAAGCTGGTATTTGAGTTATAAAGGTGCTGGAATTGGAGTCAGTAGGATCTGCAAATGCTTATTCTCTCTAAAAACTAGGATAGAAATTGTAGTCAATCAGTATCACAGTTAACTGGCCTGAACTCCACATAACAAATCAGAACCCAGAACTCTTCAGAGACAGTCCTGAGGTTCTTACCTATTCCTTTCCCAAAAAATAATGTGATTTATACAGATAGTTTTCTCGTCCTTTAAAAGAGTAGAAAAAAAAAAAAAAAAAAAAAAAAAAAAAAAAAAAAAAAAAAAAAAAAGAAGAAGAAGAAAAAGGAAAAAAAAAAGAAAAAGAAAAAGAAAAAAAGAAAAAGAAAAAGAAAAAGAAAAAGAAAAAGAAAAAGAAATTATTAAGCACAAAAAAGGGCATTTGCAGACAGCAGTAGAATGAATGTATTTGGGCCTGATTCTCTAAGCACAAGATTTTACATTGTGGGTTGTGCTCAATTTGAAGAACCCAAATTCAACACGCTTTAATATATATAGTGGAATTTACATAAATGTTGTCTAATGAACCCACAGTGTAATATTTAAGCAATCAAAAATAGCTCCTTACTGCATTTCCTTTTTCTAGTGACATTCCCAGTGAACAGAAGAATGATTTCACTACTACTGAAGAGAACTGAAGTGTCTGAAGTGGATCAAAGGACTGATGTACACATATTGTAATTGAGTTCTGCAAGGGCACAGAATACCTGGAACACTGCCATGCTCTGAGTGCCCTCAGCTGCCAGATGAAGCTGTGAAAGCAATGGCATTTCACTGCCACAGACTGACATCTGCCAACATAGTGGGTTGCCCAAAGGTATGTATAAGAAATAGAGTGATAGTTCTGGGATTGCTATTGCAAAGAATGAGTTAGTATTTCATCCAGAAATCTAACCTGCTGGCATCATTCAGCTGCTTTTCTGTGAGTTTTAAGATTTGAGACTTGGCTCTTGGGAGTATTTGGCATTCTTCTTGGTTGCAGTTACACTATAAAGGTGTCCACACTGTATCAGGTTAAAGTTTTTCTCTCCAGAGATTGATGTCTAAAGAAGGGTGAAGAGAGGAGCTTTCATGTTATATACCACTTCCTGCACTTCCCCCAGGTTCTGGTTCTTGGGGTGCTTTGAAAGGATTGTGGCTTTGTTTTAATTACTCTTGATATTTTCATGCCTTTTGTTGTTTTGGTTTTTTTTCCTCAATATCTTTTCTGAACCCAGGTAAAGCATAAACTGGGGCATTAGAACTTAATACCTGTGTCTTTACTTGGCAAGGGAGTGGCTACTTTGAAAGAGAAGAGGTGCCTAAAAGCTGAAGCACTCAGGGTTGAAATTAAATTATTTAGATTAGGATCCATCTATAGTGAAACTTAGTTCCTCTTTACCAAGAACTTCTATTACAGCATTTTTGCTTCTTGTATTTTCTGTGTCATTTCTTTTTGACTAAAGCCTTGCATCTCAATTATCTTTTTGCTGTATCTGAATGTGTGTTCTCTTTTGAAATTACTGCTGTTATGAAAGCCTATATCCCTTCCCCATTCTTTCTGACTTAATAGCTCTGGCTTTTGTGCATTTCATTACTTATTTAGTTTTTATTTTTTTTAACAGCAAAACAAAATGCTTGTTTCATTTTGAAAAGTTACATGCAAACACAATTTTTAAATGCTGATTTAATTTTTTGTTTAAATTTCATGGGAAAAGTTATAATGTTGCTTCTGTTTCTATCACATGGCAATGAACAAGTTTATTACTACTTTTAGAAATGTTCATCTTGAACTATTGTTTAAAATTTCGCCACTCATTGAACCAATTTTCCCCTTTTTTCCCCACTGAAATGCCCATGTTCTGTTTCCTTCCACAATAAGTCTGCAGCCATCACTTGTCCCCACCTTCCTCCTCACCATCACCCATCTCCATAACCCTTGACTATTCTTTCAGTCCTCCACACAATCCCCACATTCCCTGCAGTGGCTGAACACAGCCTCCTGCACAACTAATTTGAGGTTATTTGGCCAACTAATTAGCCAGCCCTGAATTTAGATATTCTCTGATCAAGTTGTTTGCCTTTCAAATGTACACAAGTTTCTCAGCCTTTAGGCCAAAATTCACTGGCTGTGTTTCAGATCTGGAAGGCCACTCTGTATCTTACACTAGCCCTTGGTTTATATCTTACAGGTACCTACTGTACACCATTAATCATTTTATATACATGGGTCTTAACCTCCTGTATCCGATGGGTGGGTGGATGGATGGATGGATGGATGGATGTATGGATGGATAGATAGATAGATAGATGATAGATAGATAGATAGATAGATAGATAGATAGATAGATAGATTTATTTTCAGCTGGTTTAGATAGATTTTCAGCTATTTTTCCACAATGACAGTGGTAATAGAAGATGTGAGCAGAGGTCTTCCCAAAGTAACTGATGTTATGTAGTTCTGCAACCAGTCCTGTCTGCCACGCTTGCCTGACACATTTCATACCAACACAGGAAAACAAAACAAAACAAACACCATAAAATGTCAGTAAATACATTTAGGCTGGTAATTGAGATAGTTTTTTGGTTACCACAGCAGTGAATTATGAAACAGCTTTCTGGGAAGAGGGAGATGGGGCAAACTGTTAAGGAATGTTAGTATGGCTCTTGGTAAGGGAATGGACTGGGTCCTATTTTGCAGGCCCTGCAAATGGGAAAAATGAGTCAACTCAGTGACCTAGTAATCCCCTTCCAACACTTTGTTCCTAGATGGTATCTTTTCTTTAAACAGTTATAAAGCCAATCTGTTAAATGCTAACACCCTACTATTTTCAGAAAAGAACATTGAGACTCTTCCACATAAACCTACCCATAAGTTTACAAGTCTTTGTTTGACCTGAATCCAGCTTGCAGCTCTATAAAATGAGATGGGTACACCTGTGGATGTTAAAGCTAATGGGTCTTACAAATCCTTTGGCAGTCTGTAGTGTAAATTGAGGGTATCCAGCTGCTAAGTGAAGAAATATTTTCCACTCAGAAACTGTTTAAAAATGGTCAGGAGATTAAAGTACGAATGAACCTGTTCCAAAGGATATATGTTAATGTGTCCTGCAACATCAGGTATCTTATTTCTAATAAAGAGAACTTTAAAATTGATATAGAAACAATATTATATAATATTAAAATATTAAATTAATATAGAAATAGATGTACATTAAGAATATTTTGAATGTGCTATGCAGGTTACTCTAAATTTAGAAGAGTTTATCACTTTAATCCTACATTCTGAGGCAAATCAATTGTCTTTCCACAAACTCCAGTGACTTCGGTGGAGGTGCTGTGAGTGTCCATGCCATAGTTGTGTATACCTAGGTCAGGTACAAATCATTTTGCACATGCTGATTGTAGAAAATATTCAGCAGTTCTGTTCTGAGCTTTATTCAGGACATGAGCCTGACTGAAGCATAATTCTTATTTCATAGGAGAAAATTGAAGTTGCTGTGGGAAATATTCTACACATGAAAAGATACAGCAAGAACTGAAAATAAATCTCTGGTTAAATGAATTAGCTTTTTAAATAGCTAAGTTCTGATGATACAATAGAATGAACAATGAATTCTGTCATTCAGTCCTCTAAAGGGAATAGGATCCAATGTATGACAAATGTAGATTTTTCTAAATGCATCTGATAGCATTTACTGACTTCAGAGTCAGCAACTTCTATTTTTTTAATAAGAATATTAATCATATTTTTATCTATTTATTAATCTATTGCAGATCTTAACATTGAGCATATAAATAGATCTGCAATGAGCAAAGTACATGTATATTCCTCTATATACCAGGAGGACTATCATGAGATAGTGTGCTAACTTTTTGTTCCACAACCCCAGGCCCCAGCTTTATCTTGCCTCCTTGTCCCTTACAGATTCTCATGAGGTTGATTGGCTGTTTAGTACAAGTGAAATCTCCTTCTCTCTGTTTCTACCACCCCACTCCAGTGACTTTAATCAAATGCCTTTAACAGTTTTTTATACTATGTTCCCTCTTGATTTTTCGTCTTGAATGAACAAGATAATTAAAGTATATGCAAAATGTATTCTTGACTGTTCCCGTTGAGGTCAGTGGAGCAATTAGTAGCTTGTATGGTTGCTAATGCACCTTGAAGACTCTGTGTGTCATGTTTATATCAAATGCAACTTCCAGCATTAATGGCAATGAATATCAGTTCCTGAAAAGGGGACTTGTGAGGTGAGACTAAGCAGCTGTGCTTCAGAGCTAAAAAAACAACCACACATTCAAAAAGTCTTGGTGTGAGACACTTGTTTGTAACAGAGAACTGAGTTTAAAAAATGATACAAGTGAATCCTAATAATTTAGAGAGAGCAATGCAATAGCACAAATACCAAAGGCTTATATGTGCTGCATGCACATATATGGGTGGGAAAGTTAAACCATTGTCAGTAGGTAAAAAAACCCCACAATATTTAAAACTAGATTGGAATCACAGTTGACTAATATCTAATCTTAGAAAGTGACAATTTCTCTGAAGCCTCTTGCAGAGATTCAGGCATCTGCTGTGCCAGAAACCTTTCTTCAATTTTAAATCATAATTTTCCTAACAATCAGACAGTAAAATTGTGCTCTGTGTAGTTTTTTTATTTTTTCATCTATTCAATAATTTTCTAATGCGTGCATGTCTTGTTGCTTCATTTACAGATGATTGATACATATATCCAATACTTGGCTCCAGCCTGCCATTATCTCCCCTTCTTGGACATCTCAGGTTGTATTCATCTTACTGACAATACCTGAAATATCTTTGGAAAGGCTGTGAGCAAGTCCAGATTCTCACAACACTGTACTGTAGAAAAGTTACCAAGAAAATATTTCCTAATCTTAAGTCAGAGGTGGTTGTAAACCCCAAAACATGAGGTTGTTTTCTTCACTGGCATCATAGTGCCGTGCTGGGTATCTGGTGCCTTAGGAATCCTGTAGTCTGGTGGGATTATTTACTCGTTCTAGTGTCAGCCAGAAGTGAAGACAAATACAAACTCCTCTCTTTTTATGGCAGACAATGTCCTCTTAGGGAAGTTTCTGTAGACAGAGGACACTACCTCAAGGATACATGGGAATATGAATGAGAAAACCAGGCTGAGCTTAAATGCTCTCAGCCATTGCACTGTGTGACTGAATGTCAGTATATGACAGTAGTTGTGTGGCTGGGCTTAAAGCACAGCACGGTTACAGTGGGCGAGTCAAGCTGTGGTGCTGAGACCACTTTCCCTGGCTGGTTTTTACTGACCAACCTCTCAGTAAAGAACCTTTTCTTAAAGTTCAATCTGAACTTCCCCTGACACAGCTTGTACCTTATCACTGGTCAGCACTTCCCTCTCAGCCTTCCCTTCTCCAAGCTGAACAAGCCAAGTGACATAAACCGCTCCTGGTAATTCTTGTGCTCAAGATATTTCACCACCTTGATCTCCTTTTTCTGGATGGTCTCTAATAGTTTAATGTCTTTCTTATATTGTGGTGCCCAAAACTGTCCCCAGCACTTGAGATGAGGCTGTCCCACTGCAGAGCAGAGGGGACAATCCCCTCCCTTGCCCGGCTGGCCATGCTGTGCCTGATGCCTCCAGGACACACTTGGCCCTCCTGGCTGCCAGGGCACTGCTGCCTCACATGTGACTTTCTGTCGACCCACACTCCCAGATCCATTTCTGCAGGGCTTTTTCTCCAGCCTTTCATCACCCAGTGTGTATTTATAACCAGGTTTACCCCATCCCAGGTGGAGAATTGAGCATTTCCTCTTGTTCATTTTCATGCAGCTGGCAACTGCCCAGCTCTTCAGTCTGTCCTGATCTCTCTGTGGCTCCTTTCTACCCTGCAGGGAGTCTCATTTAGTATCATTGGCACACTTTACATTTAATTCCTGCATCCAGATCATTTATGAAAACATTACAAATTGTGAACTGGTGTCTGGCCACTAACCTGATATAACCTCATTTACTGTAACCCTTTGAGTCCAACCTGTGAGCCAGTTTCTCACCCAGTGTATTATAGACTTGCTCAGCTGAGTGCTGGACAGTTTATCCAGGATACTTTCGGAGACAGTATCAAAAGCTCTGCTAAAATCCAAACCCACCACATCTACTGGCTTCCTTTGGTCAGCTAGGTGGATAGTCTTGTCATAAAAGGAAATAAAGTTGGTTAAGCAGGACTTCCCCCTTGTGAACCTATGCTGGCTGTGCCCAGTGACTGCATTGTCTCTAAAATGTTTTTCAATTACTTTCAGAATAACCTTCTCTATAATTTTACCAGGCACTGAAGTGAGACTGAAAGGCCTGTAATTGCTGGAGCCTTCCTTCTTACCCTTCTTAAAAATTGGGAGAACTGAGTTTAGAGTTGAGTTTTCAGCTGTGAATCTCAAAAGATGTGGATTCAATGTCCACCACCCTTCCATGGGTGTTAAGAGTATTACAGACCAAGCCCTGCACACCTAGAACAGCACAGTGGCCAGACATGCCACAGGGCCTGAAACTGGAAAGGAACTGAAGTTCAGACCTGATTGATATATCTGAGTGTATAACTTAATATGTAAATAAAACTTTATGACAGTAAGAAATATATAATGCCATCCTACACAGACAGCCTATACTAGGAGAGCTCTGTCTAACTGGTCCTCTGTAAGTGCTGTACTTCCTGCTAAGCCATTCCAGGGTTTAATAGTCACTTTAGAGACCATAAGGCCAATACATATGCTTAATAATTTAAAAGGTATTTTCCAGTGTGCTTCACACTTTCCAAATCCTCCTCTAATATTTCCTTGTCTTACCACAAACAATTCTGCTGTCATTGATCTTATTTTCTTCACTTCTCTCAGACATAGTTTTCTTAATGTCATCTCAGAACTTCCTCCTTAAAATCTCTACTAAGCACTTGTTAGATACAGAAAGTGCAGTGAAGGATTGGTATGCAACAGTAGTAATTGAAAAAAAAACCCTAAGTCAGATTCATTTAACCTCTTCATAATTTTCTGACAGTTTTCCTCATATTAAACCTCAAGGGATTTTCTTTTATCCTCGGATTACTGTTGGCTTGTTTATTCTTTAACTTCATATCTCTGTTTACAGCAGCAACAGTGTGTCAGCCCTTTCTGATTCTGCTTGCTGATCCATCTTCCTGTAGAAGAGGGATGTAATGAGAACAGAAATTTGTGCAATTCCAATTTGTGTTGGGTTAACCAACATCAAGGAGCTGACACGACTTCTCAGAAACCCGTTTGCATTATCGTGGCCTGGGATGACCCAGGATTATGCCTCTGCCTCAGAGTCCCACGTGCAATGGGTTCTCCAAAGGTCTTGATTAAACTCTTCTAACTCAGCCAAGGAATTTCCCAACCAGTTATTTTTATCTAAAGATAACCCTGGAGAGTTACACATCTTTGCAAAACAAAAAAGCAACCATGAGACACACATCTCCACCCAGTGTTATCTTTGCCCTTTTTGTGCTGTTTGGAACTAGGTAAACTTCACCAATTTAATTTTCTTGAGTCTCATTTTCTGGACAGTGGATGGTTCTTTTACTTGCCAGCCTGTCTCTAACCCTTCACACCATATATTCAGTGATAGGAAACTCCTATCCTGCACCATCTGAGTCTGGGACAACACCTACTGGGTGGATTGATTATGCAAATTAATGCAGTTTTTGCTTGTTCCTTCCAAAAAGTCCAAAGACACCCCACCCTAGACTTCACCAGGCCACAGAATATGCTGGCTCCATCCAAATGGAATGATATTGAGAAGATAAAAGGGAGTTCACAGATAGATTCAGATATGTTCCACATCCTACATGTTTCCCAGTTTAGGAAAATCTTATTTTTTAAATTGCAGTTCAAGGCCAATACGGCAAAGATGATAATAATTTTATCTTCTGCCAATAACTACATCAAAAGCACAGTAAAATATGGCATGATTCTAGAATTAGTTATCTTGCAGTAGCTTTTCAACAACATCAAAAGCAATGGCAGTATTGTCACTGTGACATATTTCTATAAAACTATGTGCTTCTTTCACAATCTGCGTGTTTTCAGTAATGAATGACAATTGTCAGAAAAACAAACAATGGGCCCTCATTCTATGTTTTCAGACTAACTCTTAAAACCATATTCAGGTTCTTAGATTTTTACAGAAGGTAAAGGTTGGCTTCAGGTGTAATTTATGTTCTGCAGGTGTGAAATCTACATTGCAGAGACATTTCATTCTCCGTTTAAGGAGATGGAAGATGTAAAAATCACATTCATCTGGAGAATTAAATATGCTAGTGGCTTAGGTTTTAAAAAAGCAATAAAAGAAATATGGTCTTAGTTTAAAGTTGCCCTAAAATATCTGTGGTATAAAATACTACTTTATTGTTCCAAAGGAATTCCCCATTATTTATTGTTAAACACTAACCAGTCCTAGCAGACATTTCTTAATAGACTAAACCTTGCAAGTATTGAGTCATTTCTCTTGTATTGTGCCACATTATTTTTCCGTATTATTTTTTTTTTTTTTTACTGTTTTGATAGATTAAAATAGAAAACATGTGGAGCCACAAAGTTCTTCAAGTTTCAGTCCAATGCAGCTTCATAGCAAACAGTTATGGGCTTTCAGTTGTTCATTCTTTCCAGTATCAGGTAGATTTTGAGATTATATTTGCCAACATACTGCCCTGCTTCCAGGTTTAATAAATGTTAGAAGAGAAAAAAAGTTCTGTGGCCTGGTATTCTGCTGCATATTTCTGTATCCAGAGGCTAATGACCTTTCAGTTAATCTGGTTTCTAAATGGCAGAAAGAATCATGGACAATCTAATGTGGAAGTACATAGTACTGGTACAAGTGATTTCTTCTGCTACAGGAAAAGAAACCTAGCTCACTGCTTTCTAAAATGTAGGAAAAGGTTGTGTCAGTTTGATTTGCTTAAGATTACTCCTACAGGAAATAACACACCAGCATCTTTAGAGAAATGCTTCTGTTCCCTGTAAAACATTATGTGTTAACATTTCTAGATGCAAAATGAGAAAGGAAACATGTCATTGACAGAGAAGCCAGCTAGTCCTGTGCTTTCCCCAAACGACATCTCATCTTTAACAGTTTGGTTCCCCCAAAAGATCTTCTTGGAGAGCAAACTTAGGTGCTTCCTTCTTTCTTGTCTGCACTAACATAAAACTGGTTACATTTCTCCTAAACTCATGACTACACTATTAACAAGTAACTCATCAACAATTCCTCTTACAATTTTTGCCTTTTAAACAAAAATTAAGTAGGTCTTAATAGTCAGAATACATTTGACATTTGGATAAGACTTCAATTTTTGTTTGGTTTTGTTGTTGTGTTTTCTGCTGGCTGTTGTTGGTTAGAAAGGAGATTGCAAGAACTCTTTTTACCTGAAAAACAGAATTTCTGAGGTGTTACCCAAATATTCAGATATTCAGGTGTCAAGGCAGGAAAAATCCAACAAACACAGAATAAGAAATGAAGACCTCCTACACACGATTTGGTAAAAGACCAACAATTACTCTCGAGTCTTCTGTTTAATAAGCAACACAAATACAGTACTGTCTTCTCATTGATGGTAAGTCCCTTTCTGGAAGCAACAGAGGCTCCTGGAGTGCCATGTTTCAGATACTGAGTGCACATGAATTAGATGCCATAAAATGATAGAACTACTGCAGCTGACATGGACCTCAGAATACTTTAGATCCTGTATAATCTTACCACATTGTGTAACCTGTACTGTGCCTGCAGCATGCTTCCTGCTTTTCCCATTAGCTCCTTGCCTCCACTTGCTTAATTTCTCCTGTGCTTGCACTCTAAACATTTCTCCCATGTTTGAGTTTTTGCTTTCCATTACTTTTTACTGTTGATTAGTTTCTGTAACCTCATCTCAAAAAGATTTTTTCAAAACCTCTGCTTTTCATTATGATGTCCCCAGTCAAACAGGAACAGGGTCCCCAGGGCAGTGGTCACAGCACCAGTCTGATAGAGTTCAGGAAGTGTTCGGACAATGATCTCAGGCACATGATGTGACTCTTGGGGATGGTGCTGTGCAGGGCTGAGAGCTGGACTTGATGATCCTGGTGGCTTCCTTCCAACTCTGCACATTCTGTAATTCTGGAGAACTACTGAATTTTGGAATGGCTCAGGATTCAGACCATGTTGCAGAACTGTATTTCCCAGTCACCCCTCTCAGTAAAACAGATTCAAAGTTTGGGTAAGGATTCAATTAGATATTCCAGTGCTGCTCAAGCCCTGTGTTTGGGCCATACTTTTGTCTGAGTGTTTGGGCCAGTACTTTTGTCTGACTAATACCAAGAGATAGTTGTTTTGCCAAAGATAACTGCAATCATTGGCTGAAATACTTTTATTCATCAATGTGCTCATTTAAGACAGTAAATAAACAAATCAATAAATAAAATAAACAAGCTCTGTCATAGTACAGTATATCTTAAATAAACAATCTTTTTACCATGTGTTGATGATTAATGAATGGCTGTTTCTGGCAAACCACTCAACTGTAGCTCCAGGCATGGGACATCATAAGTTTCCAAAAAAATAGTAACAGCTCCCCTTATACATGCTTCAGACAGCCACTATACATTGCAGTTTCCATGAAAAACAGGAATTTGGACTTGGATGAGTTGATTTTTTTATAGGTCAGAACTTATAGCTCATATAAATTGTGCACACACTCCTCAATGGCACAGGCCTCCCTAATATAAAAACAGATGCAGCCTTGTGTTCATGTGGTTCATAGAGTGTGTCAGTGTTGGACTTTTTATTAAAAAAATATCCTGCAGTGGTTGAAAACAAGCCCTTCTTGCTTCACTAATTCTGTCCCTTTTCCACTCCTGCCCACTTCCCCTTTCCTGCTGTAGTGGTGCAAGCATTACAGCTGGGCACATCTGCCTCTTGTAACCATCTCCAGCATTTCCACTTTGGGAAACAAACACAAAAACCACTGTAGCACCATTACTGGCAGATAACCAAGCACTTCAATTTGGATTTTTTCTAGTATTGTCTGGTTGCTGCATATTATATTTTTCCAGAGCTTAGGAGTTGGCCAGCAGGGAGAAAGACTGTGGCTGTAACACGCCAGATCAGCTTGAATCTCCTGGAGAGGATGGGAGATGCAGAGTTGGCTCTTCCCCAGGAGTTCCTCAGCACAGGGGGGTTTCTGGAGCGCAGAGCTGGCAGTGAGGGAGGCTGGGCAGGAGGGTGCTCTGCTCAGCAGGACTGGGCTGGCAGCCAGGTCACACAAGGCATGGAAAGAAAGAGACATTCACAACACTGAAAGTGGTGGGTTCTGTTTCTTCAACTTGGGAAGGTAATGAAAATTGCTGGATTGACACTGCTGAAAACGAAGGGAGAGTTCTCTTCTTCTTTTTAAAGCATCTCACTCAGTAGGCCTGATTTTCTCAAATTTTGATCTAGTTTATTAGTTTTGTGTTCTAATGCTGCAAAAGGGCAGTGGCCACAAAATGTTGAGGGAGATCTTAGGGGTCATGGCTGGGTTTGGGCATCACAGACAGCTCTCTTCTGGTTCAGCTGTCACAGAAGCTGCAAAACACAGCCTTGGGGAGGGTCCAGAGCCAGTTCCAGTAGCACTGCCTGTTGTGTACTCAATTCCATTTCTGAAAAAATACGCATTAAAAAAGGTGGGTGACAGAAGATAACTACAGTAGAGAGGCTGGCCAAAAAACATGCAAAAGGTGATAAGGAAAGGGTAAAAATAGTTGGAGGTGCCAGAGACACTGGTCCAAACAGAAGAACAGAGAGAGGGACCTGCACAGTTACTATAGCCTTCCTACAGAGCTATGAGAAAACACCCTGGAGATGCTGTAATACCTTTGGCTGTAGCTGGCTTATTTAACTTGTTTGGTTTTCCATTTTCTCCCAAAGAGTATGTTATTATTCCAGTGGCAACACCTACTCAGATCTGTGTTCAGGCAGATGCTGACACTAAGCAAGTGTGGATGAAGCCCACCAAGATCATTAAAGTGCTGGAGCATGTGATGTGTGAAGAACCTTCAGAGAATTGCTTTGGTAAGTCCCAGGAGAAGGCTTGAGATGGAGGAGACCTTATTTCTGCCTCTAACTCTCAGAGCATTGCCAAAGGTGCACTAATAGGATGAATGGCATATGTAAAATTCGGATTCCAAGGAAACTAATTTTTTAACCAGGAAGCTGGTCAAACTCTTGAAGAGGATCCCAGTGACTGTGCAACCTTCATGCCTAAATATATTCAGAACTCATCTGGCAAAGCCAAGACTCACCTGCTCTAGCTGGATACATTTAAAGCAACATCAGGTTGAAGCACTCTCCAGAGGCCTCTTCCAACCTAATTCATTCTGTGACTCCATGACCTAACCAATTATCTTCTGGTTTACTTTCCACGACACCCTTATTATATCGATAGCTTTAGTTAAAACAAGGAACATTTCCTCATTAAACTGCTTTTAGTGGTCTTTGTAAAAACTGCCTCTGAAAAATTTTATTTTGTCATTATTTTTAAACTCTTGTTGCAGACAAGCTGTCTTGAAATAAAAAGCTGAACTGGAGAAACAGGAACATAATGCTGCTGACCCTCCTTCCTGGCTTGGATATGCCTGGGATGGTAACATAACCACTTTCACCTAAAAACACACATCAGAGCCTGCAAAAACAAATTCTTCAAAATGAAAAATGAAGAAATTGTGCAACATCTCTACAGTTCAAGGGTTTTTCTCTAGAGCATGAAAAGACCAATGTGTTATTTTTTCTTAAAACTAATCACACTTTAATAAAAGGCCATTTGTTGCATTAGTAAGGAAGCATAGCAAATCTTTCTTACAGGAGTATGAATGCCTTCAAGCAAGACAGCTGCACTCAGACAGCATTGCTAACTCTCAGATGTTGATTCAAGCTGTCTCCATTTTTCAATAATGAAAGTTTTTGTAGTCTCGTGCAGAGTAAGCAATGAGTAAATTTGTATGTGTTTGAGGTTCCTGTTTGCCATGAAGGTCCTCTCCAGGACATAAACACTCTGACTCCCCAGAGAACTTCACACTTGATGTGGCTGGTACTCATCAAGTACAGCCTTCTTGAGGAATTGAGAGCAGTGAGTAGGTAGTAACTACAGATTCTTTAATACACAACTACACCCATACATTTAAGCCCAGTTCTCCACTTCTCAGCAGTCACTTGTGCACCCAGAGCCCTCATTCTCATAAAAGCCTCTTGGGCTGAATCCAATCTCTAAACAAGCTGATGTTCATGTCTGCAGGTCTGAACTGTGGGCTGGCTGGCAGCTGTGAGAGCAAGAGAACCAAATTAAAGGCAGCACAGATGAAAAAAGTTTTAAAGTATAAATTCACTTCAGTTACAAGAATGTCTTCTCATCAAATGGACTAAAAAGATATATGAGCACACAAGGGCTTCACCATTCAAATTCTAATTGCTGACAACCTACTCATCTTCCCTTGTCTAGAGAAAAATACAGTTTCATCCCATTATAGCAGAACAAGACATTATTCAATACCTTTAGGGAAACTCCCAAGGATTTGTTCTCCTTCAACTCATTCTTGACCTTTATATTAACATTCTAGCTGGACTCAACATGTGTTAGCTTGGAATGAATATAATTAGTAGCTTTAGTGGTAGCACAATTTTCCTGCTGGCGAATTTAAAATTCTTTAAGCAAGTAACTAACAATCTTGTTTTTTAATTCCTGCTAGATTTAGAAAATTAACAAATTCAAAGCCTGAGCTTGTTTTCTTTTGAATGTGGAACAAATAACATGTTTTCTTACTATGTTCTGTTCTCCTTTAAATTGCTGATGCAGCAGTCCCAAAACACACAACCTTAATCTCAGAGTCTGACAGGCTTTGTATTTCAAGTGAATAATGGGACCATTAAATGGATTTGATCTTGTGAATTACCTACTAGACTGTTTTTATGTTTCCATGTGGTGTGAAATTTTGAGGTGTTTTTTTCACTTTAGCTGCAGCAGAGCATAGAAAACATTAGCTTCAAATATTTTTCTGGCTATCCAAAACCATTATAATTTATTAATTTTGCAACTTTATAAAGTATAATAATTCCTCATATCTAATAATATTGTAATGCCTTTAGTAATACTATTAGAAATGTTTTATATATTAGTGTTTATATTAAAAATACATATAATTTGTCATATGCATCAGTGTCCATCTCATCCCAACAAACAGTACATACAACAGTAAACAGGAAGTGGAGTTTTTAACCACACTGAATTAGAGTAGATATGCTGCCCTTGACTCTTGAAATCCATTAACCAGGGGTAATTATACCTCCTGGGGAATCCTGTGGCAAAGGAGAAGTTAATTCCATAATGTACCATTATGACCTAAAGTACATACACATATATACAAAACTCAAAGCCTGAGCTGACAGTCTGAATTCTCTGCTGCTCCTCACCATCCCCTCAGCTGGCAGGGATTCTTACATTTCAGCTTAAAACATGAATTTCATTACTGCTTTTATAAGGTGCCATAGAGAGGTATGGAAAGGCTTTTAAAAGCTCCATTTACTTTACTGTGTGTTTGTATTACAGTAACACAGAATCCTCCACAAAAAGTAGGCCTGCCCTCATGCAGGGCTTACCTGCTCCCCTCACCTCCCTCCTCTGCCTTCCTGCCCCCAGGAGCTGCCAGCAGCTTTGCAGGACAGGGCTCCAAGTGGCTCTAAGTCACTGCACAACAGCAAACAAAGAGATTCCAGTTCTCAGTTACTGGGGCAACACTTCCTTTCCATGGCAGCTTTTCCTTCAGGGGAATGCTCATGTGGAGTCTCCCATGAAGTCCAGTTGGAGGAGTATTCCTCCTTGAAATCAGCCAGATCCATTGCACTTTATTTATTTTAAAACTTTTCTTTGCAGATGAGCAGTGGTGGACATAGCTGGAGTTCTTACTTCTATCCACAAACCAGAGGTTCAGGATGACACAGATCAAGTTCTGGCATTTCACAGAAATATTTTTACACACAGAGTATCCATTGCCCAGGCAGAAACTGCTCAGGGTTCAACCACTAAGTGAGAAGACCACATAAGAACTACACTGCAAGTGATTTTTTCCTATCCATGATACAATTTGGTTGAAGAAAATTCTCTGCATTTTGCATAAACCAGGAAAATGCCCCACAGTATTGTAATGTTTAACTTAAAAGTATAACAGAGCTTGCAAAGAATGTCACCTTGGAAGTGTTGAAAATGGGGGGGGGGTTTAATTTTTAAATGACAACTCCAAACTTTTATTTGAAAGCCACCAGCTTTTAAACTGATATGGTAAGTAGATCAAGTTATATAAATTCTGAATATGTAAGATCATCTTGTTCCTAAAAGGCACTAAAAGTAAACCAGACTGTTTAGCACCAGCACTGTCACAGGCAAATCTTGGGTTAAAATGCTCTCATTTTTAATAGTTTCTCTTTTATATTAAGAATATCCATCCAAAAAGTTTCATAATTTTACAGAAATGTTCCTTTGTAGTTTCTTGATTTAATCTCTTTGGCCTATTTCACCTTTAAGAACTCCTCAGCTTGACAGACTGGATCCAGCTTTGGCTTTTAAGACACACTTTGCCATTTTGTGTGTCAGCCTTAATCCATTTGTCTTTTTCATCCCTTTGATTCATGTGACCTGGAAAAGAAAGTTGTCTCAGTTTAATTTGACACACAGTAAACATATCATCTTCACATTGCCATTTTTTTCCAAGCTCCCTGGAAGCATTTGTATCACTTTTACTTGGTATAACTTGTGTACTTTTAGCAGAAACTTCTGACATTTCCTTCTTGATACAGTTTTTCTGCATTTATCTAATGTCCCATCATACATCTTTACAATAGATTAGTGGGTTTTATTATACAGTACTGCACTTTTTATTCTAAGCTAAGAAATGTGTTATGGTGGGTTGACCCTGGTTGAATGTCAGCTACCCATCAAAGCCACTCTACCACTCTCCTCCTCAACTGAATAGGCCAGAGAAAATATAAAAAGAGACTCAATAGGTCAAGATAAGGACAGGGAGAGTTCAGTCACCAGTTACTGTCACAGGGAAAACAGACTCGACTTGGGGAAAAAATTAATTTCATTTATTCCCAATCAAAACAGAAAAGGGTAATAAGAAATAAAGCCAAATCTTAAAAGCATATCCCACTCACCCCTCCCTTTATTCCAGGCCTAATTTCACTGCTGATTTCTCTAGTTCCTCCCCACCAGAGGCACAGCAGGATGGAGAATGGGGGTTTTGGTCAGTTTGCACATTATCTCTGCCACTCCTTCCCCTGCAGGAGGAGAACTCCTCATGCTCTCTCCCTGCTCTGACATGGAGTCCTGCCCAAGCTGCAGGTGGATCTCTGCATCCTTGCAGACCTCCAGGGGCTGCTGGGGAATCTCTGCTCTGGCATCTGGAGCACCTCCTGCTGGGGGCACACAATAAGCTGGGAGGGGACAGATCCAGGACAGCTGACTCCAAATGACCAAAGAGATATTCTGAACTGTAAGGTGTTCTGTTCTGGATTAGAGCTGGCAGAAGGAGGAGCAGGGGACATTCAGAGTGATGGCATTTGTCTGATCCAGAACCCATTACATGAGAAATAGCTCTGCTGTGCTAGGGATGCCTAAACACCTGCTTGCCCTGGGAAGTAGTGAAAGGATCCCTTATTTTGCTTGGCTTGTGTGTATAGCTTTTGCTTTATCCATCAGACTGTCTTAATCTCAAAGTCTTTTTATCTCAACCCACAAATTTTCCCACTTTAACTTTTCTGCTTTTCTCCCTCATCCCACTGGTGGGGAGTGAGTGGCTGCCTGGTGCTCAACAGCCAGTTCTGGTTAGACCGTGGCTCTACATGAGATGCTAATCTGGCTAAGTAATTTCAAAGACTTTGATTGTTATTGTAAACACTGAAAAGAGACAATGGTAAGACCTGATTGTCCACATGACCAGACATCTTGCTACTATTACTGTTTCCTTATGATAGTGGCCTAAAAAAACCCCACAACCCTCAGGTATCTGTCTTACATGATTCACATAAACTCTGTATTCATGGTCATGCTCTGAAAAGCTCACTGTTTAACAAAGGAGAGAGTTCAACTCGGTCTCATTTTATAATTAAGAAACTGAGGCCAAGAGAGAATAAGTGACCTTCCAAATTTATACAAGAGATTTGTGTCCATATTGGGAATTAAACTAGGATCTTTAAAGTCCCAAATTAGTGCCTTTATCACAAGATCAACCTTCAGTTTGGTTTATCTTTACATAATATTTATTTTTACTTTAGTGTTCATTTAACTGTGCGAATTCTAAGCTTAGAACTAATTTTGAGCCTGGAATAGCAAGAGAAATGGCAGGAAAGCAGATTCTGAACCAACTTTGCAAACATGCTCTGCTCTGACCTGTAACACAGCTGAAATTAAATTTTGGCCACAGCAAAAACAGTGGCAAAACTCCAACTGACATCACTGCATTGGTTTCCACAACTCAGGCCTATGTGCCAGAACTTTTCAATAGTGTTTCAGTGCTTTAGCAGTTCTAAATGGGATTCATTTAAGTTTATGAGCCAAACCCACAGCAATTTACAATAGGCTGAGGTATGATTTGGAAGTACTGAATTCTCAGAGGAGTCCAACAATGTCAGAGTCACTTCAGTGTCCCGTGTTATCAGACTACAACACGCCTTCAGGTGTCTCCATAGGGATGTCCCAGTAAGATTTCTGTACTCCTCATTGCTCCAGACAGCAGCAATCTCAATCACACTCAGTGTCAGTATCATTCCTACAGTAAAGCAGAATCCACAGTCCTATTCACCATCTAATTGCAGACTTAAATCTGTGATGAATTACCAAGTTGGACAAATGTGTTGTATATGGAAGCCATTAAAATTTTAAAGTTCAATTCCTCAAAGCTTTCCGGAAACACTGATTTTCAATAGTATTGTATCAGAGAGCACTGAACAAAAAAATAAAACAATCTGTCTTTTAAGCATAGATAGCATTTAAAACATTTCATCGATCTGTTTTTTAAACAGGAAACAGCCACCAAGTGACTAGAAATTGAATCAAAGACATATAAAGGAAAATTTCAGCTGATCCTTTAACAGAGCTGTAGAACACTAAAAATATACAGCTTTTTCTCCTAGGGAGAGAGGATACAATAAATGCAGGCCAGAGATATATTTCCAGAAAGTGAATATTGGAGTGTTTGGTGCCAGTTCCTCTCTCTCATGTTTTTGTGACTATGGCTTGTACTTTTGCACAAGAAACAAACACCAAAGCACAGAATCAGTGCTGTAAATGGTTTTGTGCACTGCTTACACCTTGGCAAAAGAAGCTAAAGAAAAAGTTTAAGGAACGTAGGAACAAATTTACAAGAGCCATTTTAAAGCTGAGTTGTTGTCTGTTTATCATTTTGTTTTTGCTACGTGAATGTAGAAAAAAGTTTTGTTCCTTATTCTTCTGGAAATTTGCCTGTGAGGCAAATATTAAGGTTATTAAGCCCATCACTAATAGGAGGTTTAAAGTTATTTCTCATCTTTAAATAGCTTTGTGTATGAGGCACTAATCCATCAACAAGGTTTAGCTGGAGACCTTCTGACAACTGTTTGGGTTTTAACTGTACTCACTGATTATACTCAGAATACCATGAGAACATAAGTGGATTTTGAGGAAGACTTTGCTAGCTTGATTAAATCACAAAAGCAAACAGCCTCCTGGATTGAGAATGAGGGGGAAGAAAATTAATTTCAAAACCTACCAGTCAAGACAGCAGCATGAGTTCAGGAGAAGTCAGATACACCCTTATGCTGTGTGACCACCTTTTCAATTTAGTGCCCAGGAAAATGGTTGTGCTTTTTCTCCCTCTGCAGTGTCTGGTGTTTATAGGAAGGTAACACCTTTGCAAAACTTTACACAGTCAAGTACTGACTGTTTATTTACTTGCCTTCCTGGAGACTGGAGAAGTTGAGAGCTCTATTTTCATACCACAAAACACAAGAAGAGGATCATATTTTAAGTGTTGTTCATTGGTAGCATTAGGACTGTGGTATAGATCAAAAGGCTGTGAACAGCGTGAGTTGAATGCAAGCTGAAACCAATAAAAATCTGTAGGATAGCATCTCATCTAATGTGTTTAAGAAAAGCTGGATGAACTTTCTGTTTGACTCGAAGGAATGTAATCTTTTCCAGATACAACCTGGGTCTTTGTTTATTTTTTTTAAGATATTGCTTAAGGATCAAGGCTCCACAGAGGGCAGTGTGTAGAGGGACATTATAAAACAAAGCTCTTCCCACTCAGTTCCAGTGGCCAAGAGTCAATAAAAACTGCTTCTAAGAAAGAAGGAAAGTTCTAAAGAGCCTTGAGAACAGACTAAACAGGGGGGGCCATGACACCAGATAGTGTTACTCCTGGGATCAGAACTACAATGCTGACTGCAAAAACTCCACAGCTGCACAGTGGGAGAAGGAGCTCTACACTTGGGCAGCTGGTAAACTTCAGATAAAACCTGAAGTTTCAGCTGACTGACATAATACAAGCCTTTCAGTTATTTCCCTTTAAAGGCAAGTTGCTTGTCTCATGTTATTCACTGCCCCTTCAGCTGTGTTTGTATTCAACCCTTGAACTCCAGGCAGCTAAAAACACAGACATTACCTTGGAGTAAACAATATAGAATTTCTCATAATGAAGACTCTTAAACACATCCATGCATAAAGCCTTGTGCATGGTATAAGAGACTCAATGTACTCAGCCCCCTCTGGCACACTGGCCTTAAAGCAATCCTAAAGGGAAGGCCACAGCATTCCACAGGCTGCTCTCCCAGTACTACTGTATGAGTGACCACTGAGTGAACAGTGAGAAGTAATTATTCCTGATGGCAGGAAACATCTGTCTAGATCCCCTTTGCTCCAGCAGGGAACATCAGGCAGATGTGAAAGTTGTAATATTTCAGTGCATGCCTGAGTAAATGATTGTTGTAAGGAGAAAGGTGCTTCTCACCACAATCTATGGGGAGAACCAGGCAGAATGAGAAGACCTGATGCATGTTAGTAAGAGAAACCTGAAAAGTCAGAGATAGGACAGTAGTGACAAAGTCCATCTTTTCAAAGGAATCTGGAAATTACAGACAGGCTGACTCTCCAGAGGCACAGGAAAGAAGTCCAGCTAAGAAGTTCTGCAGTATTAAAAGAATAATTGGATACTTGATCAACCCATAAGGTAGAGGCAATGTGTACCTGAAAATTTTTGCAGGGCAAAAGGAGTTAGAGAAGTCAATGGGGGATTTCCTCTCCATGTCCTGTATACCCATCTGAGGGAAGGTATAAATTAACATGGGAGAGTCCTATTACCTGCATGGTCACCAGAGGCATTGCTCAGAGGAACACTGCTCTCAGGTGGCTTAGCAAAGCTCTCCTGCTGTAGCCCGGACAGGATTAGTACCAAAACCTAAAAATCCTGTTAACTGCTGTAATTGTTGCCATGCTGACAACAACTGGGAGCAAGTATGTCTCAACTTGGGAGAACACAGTAACTCCCAAAGCATATGCTCTTTGTATAAGGACAGAAAAATACTAAGAGGTTTGCCAGTTGAGAAGGCAAGAACACGGAGACACGACAACCACCACAAACATCCACAGCCTGAGGAGCACCTGTGACATGGTGGGACTTTTATCATGGAAACTCTCACAACTGCTGCAAACCAGATGAAGTGACTGCAAAGTTAAAAGACTACTCAGCACCAAGCAGATGGCATCAGGTAAAAGGTTGCCACTGGATATGAACTTGGCACTAGAACTGGGGCAAGGATGGAGAAACATCCAAAATCAGGTGAGTCCCTGGCATCACTCAGAGATGAGATTTACATGGTTTATTTTCCAGACAATTAGGTTTGGAAATTGACACCATTAGCTACAAGGACTCAAACAAAGTTTCTGAATGACTGCAAGATTTTTCCCAGCAAGTTTACAGTGGTCAGCACACAGAAGCTGGCAACCAAAGTGGCTGAGGTGTGTCCAGTGGCTGCATTTCATTTATTCCCCCATCCACCCACACACCTGATAACCTTCCTTTCTTACTGTGAAATGGGTGGGAGCAGATGGTCACCAGATGGTCACATCAACCTGAGACAAGAGAAAGCAAGGCTGAAAGCCTCTCCTGAGGAAGCACTGAACTTGGTCTGAGATGCTCACATCACCTGGTCTTCACAAGCTGCAGTACTGACAGTCCTACTGCCATCCCAGACAATTCTACAAGAAGTTTACCTTGCTATTTAGCTGAGTTTCCTTTACCACAAGCTCAAGTTATAATTTCTAGTCCTATTGCCAGTGGACAGAACAATTTATTTCTTTATTTCTCTGTAGCAATTTTTTATGTACTAGAAAACTGCATCTTCTCTTCCCTTTGTCTTCTCTTTTGAGACAAAAACATTACTTTTCAGTCTTCTCTCGTTAATCATAATTTTAGGACTCTGATCACATGTTCTTTTTTAGAGACTCTACAGTTTTGAAGCACAGTACTCAAAACTGGACACATTCTTGCAAAGTATTACTATGCCATGTAAAGCCAAAGGACTACTGTGAGTTTTACAGAACAATCATGTTAATATGCTGTTTGTTTTCAATGGTGTAACACTACTGTTTCCTGATATTATTTAAATATTGCTCCTCTTGGTTCTACACAGGTAATTGTTCCTACCTTCATACTTTGAACTTAATTTATTGGAAAATGGCCTAAGCAGCATGTAAATCAAAATTATATGAACTTTAACCTTGACCATTAACATGTTTGCAAGCCCTTTTACATAATAGTCTCCTAAGTTCATTATCTGCTAAGTATTTAACACTTTTGAGCCTGCTACTCTTTCTCTTACCACATTTAGTGCCTATAGCTAATTACCTCCACAGGCATAAGATTTAAGAACACAGGTGGACCTGGAGATGGAGAAGGCAGACATTGACCACTTCTCTTCTTGCCAGGGAAAAGAAAGAACACCTTGACATGATCACAATCAGAAATTACTGGAATTACTCAAGCACTCTAAAGGCAGACAGCCTAACACTTGCTCCAGTGGAAGCTGGACCAGTGCTTAGTATGAACTCTGTTTTTGTAACATCTCCTTATACCATACATAGCACTTCTAAGACTACCTACTGATGCCAATGGAAACAGATGCCTTGCCCTTGCAAACTACTTCAAAGAATAAACTCCCTGTCACTGCTCTCCAGCTCCCTCCCTTTCCCAGGAAGTGTCTCAATTTTGCAGGGAAGTCCCTTCTTTTCCTAAAAGAGCAAAACACATTTTCACACTCTCATCCCTCTGTCTCTAGAGCACTCACTCCAGACTTCCATCACTTTGCTTTCACTAAATCCCACTCTATTCCTTGGCTATCAGGCAATACCCTGGATGTGAGTGCTTGTGGGGTTGTAGTGTACTGACTCCCCCCTCAGTGTGGAAGAGGGGTGATGATGTATATAACTGCTCTAAAGCAGTAGGGAAGGCTTTCCTAGAGCAGGAAAGTGCAGGACCAAGTGCATGTTTACCCAAGCCACAGAACTCTGCCCTGTCTGCCCACTGGACAGCCTTCTCTCTAACACCTTCAAATATTGCCAGAGGCAAGTAAAGCTTCCTAAAAGGTCATAGTTCTTGTGTTATTCACATAATCCATTTGAACTGGATTTTCTGAAAAATCATCTGTTTTTAAATGACTCTTTGAACTCAAAAGCATAAAACTGCTAAACTGTCATGTTCTTGTGGTACAGTTTTAAGCACTTGGCAAAACTCCTCTTCACTCTCAATTTTACATTTCTTCAGTCACAGCAGCAGTACAGCTGTGGACCTTGAACCTGAAACTTCAACAGTGAATAATGTTCTCAGGATACAGAAATTGTATTAAATTATTTTCAATTATTTAAGAATCTACTTATACAAGAAAATAACCAAATATCACTTTTAGGAAGAAGCAATTGTTTATAGTGGGGAGGCAAGTGCTTTGCCCACAGGAAGAACACACCATAAGGTGAAGAGAAATAGAAGCAGGAAGTATCTCCCTTTTTAACTTCTTTAAACAACTGATAATCATTGGCCTAATGCTGTTGCCTTTGCATAATTCTTGATGATTTCTGTGCCTTTGGAACATGTATATTTGAGAGTTAACTAATCAGAGTCACTTTTGGCCTCAAGTGCCAAGATCGTTTCCACACAGAACAGTGGGTTGAAAAATTGCACCTGCTTCAGTGATGACTGTCCTACATAAACACTGACTGGGTTGTGAAAGCAGAGAAGTCATTCAGCTGTGTATATTTGAAACACCACTCTTATCTTTCATGTTGCCAAAGTAGCAAGATGATTGATTGGCCAGTGGTCCTCATTCACTGAGAAGTCTTGTTATACTGCTGAGGTGATGAATTCCAGAAAGTCTTCCTAGAATCTGGGGTCCTTCCACAGATTTCTAGCCTGAGAACTTCTAATTATGGTTTTTAAAGAAACTGTATTTAATAACCACTACTAAATTTAAGTGCTGGTTACTGTTTCTAGGCAGGAAGAGATATATAAGCAGGCTACATACTTAAGTTATGTAATTACACTTCTAATGTTTCCTGAGTTTGAGATTACCATCTTACATGGGGGAGGAAAAGAGGTTTTGTGCATATTTTCTTAGGTTTAAAACCAGAGCAAAACTCAAAGCCTTACCCAATCTGCTATCACATCAGGTCACACTGACATAACACATTCAAACATAAGGCTGGAGCCCTCAGACACATTAAGTTAATGTTTTCTCTAGAGCAAACTGTGTAATTGGTACAAGGAACAGCCTTAACTTCTAGATAGCCACATCTGGAGTGGGGGAGAGAAATACACACCCTGACAGTGAATTGTAGGACTGTTTTCTAAAGCAGGAAACAGCAAGACCTGGGGTTCTAAGTTCAATTCTAAATGCCCTCCAATAATACTTCCAGCAATTGCAGTTACCTTTCCATGTATTCTCTCTCTCTCTCTCTCTCTCTATTCCTCCAGCTCCAGCTTCTTCTGCTCTTCTCATCTTCCACCCATCATTTCTCAGCCTATTCTGCACTACTGTACATTTATAAATATGCCATATATTCCCTTTTATTTCCCCCTTTGACTCAGAACCAGATAATTTTTTTAATTTTATTTTTTATAATATAGATTGCCTAGGAAAGTCTGTGTGACCTTCTAAGCCTACAAAGCAATGGGTCAAATTCAGCTCTGGACTATCTCCCAAAAATTCACTAGACTAACACTAAGGAGGAATTTGGCTCTAAGACTTTTGTTAGAAGAAGTTGGTTACATTCACAAGTCATTTACCAAATAAAATTTTAAAGTCATCCAGTAACATGGGGAGTACAACAGCACAAGCAAACATCTGAATGTGAAGCAGATTAAACAAGCAGCTGCCAAGGGCAATAAACTAATAAAGAAAAGTAGATGCCTTTGATTTAGGCCAGACAGACACTTAGTGGAAGCCAAGATTAGTAAGCCTTACCACTTAGAGCTACATGATCGTCTTTGGAGACACTCTGTGTTTCTTTCAACTGGATTTCTGAGCTCACATCCACTTTTCTTCCAGACAGCTCTAAATAGGCTTTGAGAGATTCAGGTACCTTGACTGTAATTGAACCTGGTATAAATTTAAGGGAAAGCTAGTTAGTTTAACCCTGAGATCAAAGCATGAATTAGGCCACTATTTCACTAACTTGAATCAAATCACCATTCAGTTGTGCTTGGTTGGGTTTTCTTAAAAGTCTTCAGAAACAGTAATCTCTTTTTTTTGGTCACAGAAAGGACAAATGAAGGTATATTCATTTATCATAAACAGAGTATATCACATATAGAAAATGGTATCACAGTATTTCCTTCGCAGATATGGAAATAAATAGTGACCTACACTTCCAGCAATGTCTTTTGATTTACAGGAATGATCAAGGGAAGTAAATGCAATAGATCTCACAGGTATTATGACTTTAGGTTCATCTTGTAGTTGCATATTGCCATTCCTGGCAGGAATGTCCAGACTGGACAAATAACCCAGTCACTGCGTGGCACATGATGAAAGAATTGCTCCTCTGGAAGGATGAGACGCTGCTAACTTACTGTGAACACTGGTGATTGTCTTTGTTTTACTGCTCAGGGCCAGCTGCTCACATCCTCCAACAGATGCAGTCTCAAAACTGACTAATCAGTTTAAACTATGCATCACTAAAATGTAAACTAGCAGCAAAATTGCAGCTTTGGTGGCCTGAATAATTCTACTTTGAGATTAAAACCAGAAATTCTGCTTCCCCTAAATATGTGCATCTATGCATCAGACCACAGGCAGACACTGGGTCCCCAACCTTCCCACATTAGTCATCTTTGGAATAACTCAGTCACAAAGTTTGAAAGCTCTCTCCTACACATTAGATCAAAAACCTGGAAAATTCAGAATATAATTCCTTTTTATGTGCTCCTTAGTTTTTGCTCAATTTCAATATTCACATTAGAAAAACACAAAACAGTTTATTGACATACATCTCAGGAGCTTAAGCAGAACATGGTAAGAATAATAGCTAAATAGCACCAGAAAACAACCCTAGCTAAGCAATTTAGACTCAGCAGAATCACTTGCCTGTGACAGTTCTGATGAACAAATAACTTCCAGTATAATTTAGGCGTGCATTTTGCTGGATACACAAAAGCCTTAGAATAAGAAAGGGAAAAGGTCTTCATCTTTGGGTCCTCTTTGGAGAGTTGCTCAGTGGTGACTCATAAAAACCAACACACATGCAGCTCATTTATCACAAATGGGACATTTTCTACACTGCAGCTGTCGGCAGTTATTCTGAATTTACAGGGTAAACAGAAACAGAACTTCAACTTTGCCTTTACTAAACTGTGCTGCCAGAAGAGATGTCAGAAAACATTTTGAAAATAAAATTAATTAGCTTTTATTAAATACATTCCTTTTTTCTTTTAGCTCAAAGAGACATTAACTTAGAAAAATAAGTGATACAAAAGGTAACCAAGAAATAATATAAAAATAAATTTCTTTGCACTATTGAAACCAAAATAGATTGTACAAAAAGATGCACAAATTATTTCATTTCACTGACACCATGAGTCCCATTTGAGTAACCATTAGGTTTTAACAGGGCACAGGCATTGTCTCACAGGAGACTGAAATGGAAGAAATGCCATGCTCATTTAAACCACCTGAAGTGCCTGACATGACATTAAGTCAAGTATAAAAACACTGTAGTGTGTTTTGCTTGTTTTGGATTTTTTTTTGTTCATTTGCATTTTGGCTTTTTTTGGTGCTGTTTTGTTTTGGGTTTTTTTGTTTCCAAGCTAGGATTAACAAGATGTATTCAGGGCTGTGTAATTTACAGCAACATATCTTCAGAATGGCAAAACTACGAATTCAACTTTAGGTGTGAGCTTTTAACTAAGAAGAGAAATTTGAGTGAGTAAGCAGGAGAGAAAATGAAGGAAAAATGGTAATCCCATCTTTGTTTTTCTGCCTTCAAATTTTCATGGTAGGACATTTTAGTCAGAAGACAAGAAAAATAAACGTATGTGTGTCAGTTATCACTGCCCATACAGCATCATGAAGAAAGCTGTGTCAAGGCAAAGGAACATTGTAACACTAGTCATCTCTGCAGAATTCCGCTGGGTATATTGCCAGGAAAAAAAGAAAAAACATTGAAAAACACAAACACTTTTAATCCATTTTAAGTAATCTTGTCCCTTACAGAGCTTATTGTATTTTAAGTATTTATAGACATCTAATAATAATGACAAAAAAAAAAGTAAATAGCCAACAATCACAAACTATTTGTACAGACAGATTAAAAACCACCCAAAACAAACCTTTATCTTCTTCTAATTTACATCAAAATCTGCCACAAAAAATATTTTATTTAGTTTGCTAACCTTTCTGGGATTTCAGATCCACTTTTCTTAATTGACTGACATAAACATCTATTGTCCCATGATACGTAGAAGCTTTTAGACTTCCATCTGATGAATCTAAAAAACAAAAGAAAAGAACTTGTGTATCATTCACTCTTTTAAACTAAACATTTGCCAGGATCTCTCTTTACATTTCAAACTGATTTTTATCAATTCTTATGTGTTTGAGAAGTATCATAATAATTTACGGAATGTCAGCCTTCACTTACAATAACAGGTTTCTGGGGAAAAAAAAAAATAATAATAAAAAAATATATATATATCTCCCCAGTCCAGAACTGGGGCACACTCTGGTCCTCAGGCTGCAGCTCTGCAGTTGCCCTACAAGGGCCCAATTGCAGTATACATCCTTCTACAGGAATGTTTTTATCTTTGTGTGAAAATCAAGCACAAAACTTGAATACTAAGATCTCTTTTATTTTTCAAAAGAGTTCATTTGCTCGGACTCTGTGCAGGAAGAACTTTACCCAGGAAAGCTACCCCATGCAAAAACCAAGCCGCTGTTCACTGCAATATCTTGTTACACAGAATAACTGAATACAGGCTTTGTAAAGTCTAATTCATGACATCTGAATTATCAACAAATGTTTAATATGTGCAGGAAAACAGCATTTGTTCTGTGCCCTAGAATACAGAGGCCTAAATTTTCTTTTATACCTTATTAGCAGAAATTTATGAACATAAAACTTTGCAAAGAAGCATTTTTACGAGTAGAAAGTCTTTAAGAAGTTTTAATTGTACACTTGAGTAGTCCTTATTTGCAATGTATTCCAATTTTAAACACACAGACTTCCACAGTACTAAGTGAAGTCCCAAAGAGTTTACTTTCAAACTACTGAACAGGCTTATACCTAATAAAAATAGCAAGGAATTTATAAAGAAACTTCAGAGGAGCATATAAAAATTACATTTGTACACAAGCAAAAGGCAGTTAGAGACATTTTTAGAGACAATGCTAGAAATTAAAGTATTGGCAAGAAATCCTGAGATATTGAGAGAGACTGGTTTCTGGGGGAGCTGGGGCTGTTTAGCCTGAAGAAGAGAAGACTCAGAGGTGACCTTATCACTCCCTAAGGTGATTGTAATCAGGTGAGGGTTGGTCTCTTTCTCCAGGCAGCAACTGACAGAACAGGAGGACACAGTCTGAAGCTGCACCAAGGGAAATATAGGCTGGATATTAGGAAGAAGATTTTTACAGAAAGGGTGATAAAGTATTGAAATGGTTTGCCTGGGGAGTTGGTGGATTCACCATCTCCAGATGTGTTTAAGAAAAGACTGGATGTGGCACTTGGTGCCATGGTTCAGTTGAGGTTAGGGTTGGGTTAGACTTGATGATCTTGGAGGTCTCTTCCAACCTAATGATTCTGTAATTCTGAATATGCACAGAAAAAACTCAACAGTCAAACTGTTAGAAATAGCTAAAATAATAAATAAAACCTGAATGAAACGTCTCATTTTAAAAAGTAAAAGCATTAATGAAAGAATTAACCTGATTAATCATTAACAAGGATGTCTCATATATTAATGTTTTGTGCTTGCCATACAGTTTTAGCTCTAAGTAAATTCATCCGAAGCTTTTCTGATCCCAGATTTCAAGCACAGATGCCAAAGATCAGTGCATTGCTTACAACAGCAAAAACACAGAAAAAGATCTTTATCCCACAGCTAAAGCTGATTTCTTTGGAGGGAAAAGTAATTAAAAAAAAAGTAGCTAAACCATACTTAGCTGAGAAACTGAGAAGGGCTTTGGTTAAAAAGAAAACATTAATAACTAGAACTAGATGTGAATGATTTTGCCATCTCAAGACTTTATGTATTAAAGAAGGTCTGTCTGAAATCTTAAAAGAAAGTTCTGCTTGCCTAAGTGAAAATGAAACATTGATTTTAACTGATGACTTTTTAAAACATTGTTCATAATAGTTGAAAAGTTAAACTCATTAGAACTGGAAAATTTGACATGCATCAATGTTTTTAATGCACATTTTAAGTAGTGATCACTAGAAGTTTTCATGCAAAAGCAGTTTTTGCAGATATTCCCCATCAAATTTAGTAACAGCCAATTACCAACTCTCCATGTCATCTTGACAGAGATTTTGTTGGCAACAGATACAGGAAACATCCAGCCTTCAACTCTTCTGCTTTAAGCAGAACATGTAATAAGTTCCTTTATCTATTCCAGCAAGAAAGAAGAGTCTCCAGTGACAGC
This sequence comes from Zosterops lateralis, assembly GCF_965231275.1. NCBI lineage: Eukaryota > Metazoa > Chordata > Aves > Passeriformes > Zosteropidae > Zosterops > Zosterops lateralis. The sequence goes on from NC_139765.1 coordinate 61,849,186, forward strand.
AGCTCTCTCCAGGGAGAACAACTATGAGCAGTCCACACACCACCAGCTTTAGATGGTGCTTTAGAGGGACAACTTTGACCCACTGAAGCCTTTCTCTTCCCACTTCTCAAATGCAAAAGCAGCTCCTGTGAGATTCTTCCCAGTGGGAATTTGTGAATCTGCAAGACTGAACAAAGTGTTCTTTCCCAGATATTCGATTAATAAATATTAAAATAAAAATAATTATCATTTTGTGAGAGACTGGATTGTGTTTGCAGAAGGCATCAACATGAACAAAGGATGCAGGAGGAGGGCAGTAGGGACAGGCTCACCAAGGCACAGATTACCAGGAAAGCCAAAAACAGCCTTGAGGGAAATGGAACACTTTTCCATTGAAGAACAGTGTCTTGGGAGGATGACTTGCCAGATTTTGACTCCCAGAGTATCTCACTAATACAAAGTTTCCTATGGCTGAAGAAACTATGGCAGAGTTTCAAAACCACCAAGAAGCCTGGCAGGACTAACCAAACACTAAACTAGACACTTCAATACTGTACAGTAAACAACTGTTAAGCTTTGACCCATGGAAGTAACACGAAATATATTTTATGGAAACAACTGAATATGATTTATCCAATGCATATCACAGATATGATATTAATCACACTTGTATCTACAAGTGTGTAGATACAATTAAGAATACCAAGAAACAGAATTGTTCATCATTTCTGCAAAGTCCATACAGATGCTGTTTTAAGTTTGTCTCTAACTCTCAACAAATAAAGGGGAATTAAAAAAAATGGATTTAAAACCCTCAAAGATGAGGCACTAAAAAGTGCCGAAATCTAAATAAATAAATATTTCAACAATGAAAAATTACCCTATACTAAGAAGCAGAGGCTGGTAGGATACAATACATAACAAATAGTAACAGAGACAATACATATTTTATGGTTATGACAGATCAAACCTAAAGCAATTTATTTTCAAATATATATCCAGAGCTGGCTGATATGAATGTGAATAACTGAAATTAAAAATAAGGAAAAAATGTACAGTTTGAATTCAGAATTTGCTAAGGACTGACAAGGAAAAGATTTTCTCCAGGTTTTTCAAGGGGAAGAACAAGGACAAAGCCTTTTACAAGAAATGGAGCAGATGGTCACTCTTGAGCAGCTTTAGCTATTTAAGAATTTACTGATACTAGATAAAAAAGATGAAAAAAAGCACAGTGAAGCAAGATGTCCTTGGCAAGGACTAATGTCTTTGTTAAGTTTTATGAAAATTAAATCAAGCTTGAAGAATAAAACCCAAGTCATATAACTTGAGAAAGACTGCACAAAAAGATCAGTGAAAGGCCTAAAAAGCTAACATTTAGTATCAATTCTCCCTTCACTTTATCAGTCAACCACTAAAGAAAGGATTAAACACAAGCAATCTTTCCTTAAATCTAAGCGAAAACATAATTTCCCTAATAGTACCTAAAGACTGACATTGTTCATGGTAAAATCAGTGACAAAATCAATCTCTATAGGAACACAAAATATTTATTATGATTTGATTGCAGACTGGAGGACGCATGAAATTCTAACATATCTGAAGTGTGATGAAGATTTAATTCCTGCTTAGCCAGCTATCCATTATTTCTTATTGATAGAAAACTGGCAAATATTCTTGGTTTAGTTCATTGTTCCAAAACTGTCATATGAGAAGTATTATAAGAAACTTAAATGTTTTCAACAAATAGACTTCACAATTATTTATTATTTATAATTCACTAAATTGCACATACTACTGAAAAATCCTTAGCAGTCCTGACCATACTCACCATGAGGACCTGGCAGAATAAACGATGCAACATACAAAGCAAAGAAATCTCTCATGAAAGCAATTCTTTTCCTATGTGAATTATCCAGGCTATCCTTTTACTTCTTAATGATCTATTTTCTACCTCAGTTTTAAGTTATATCCATTGGTTGTAAAGGCCATAAGTCTCTTTCTGATAAATTACTCTGCTCCAAAAAAGCCCAAACAACCAAACCACCCAACTTGTCTAATTTGGAGAAAAAGGAAGTGGGGGGTGACCTCATTGCTCTCTGCAGCTTCCTGAGGAAGTGCTGAACTTTTCTCCCTGATGTCCAGTGAAAGGTTAAATGGGAATGGTTCTTTTTTAGGAAGCATTTTTTTACAGAGAGTGGTCAAACGCTGGAACAGGGTTCCCAGAGAGATGCTTGTGCCCCAAGTCTGTTGAGTGTTTAAGAGCCCCTAAACAAGACACTTCAACTCTTGGCCAGGCAGTTGGACTGGATGATCCCTGTAGGTCCTTTCCAACAGAAATAAGGGATAAGGCCTTGGGCAAACTAGTCAAGTAGGAGGTGTTCTCACATTTTTAGAGCTGAAAGTCTGGATCTTAAGCCTTTTACCTTTAGAAAAATACATAAAAATACCAGGGATGTTTAATGCTCTTTAGGAAAAGATGAAGTCTAACTAGTGCTGTCAGAATTGAAGTCTGAAAAATAAAGTTTCTTCAACTGTAAGATGTCTTAATGCTTAAGCTGAATCTGGTTAGTTAAGGAAAATAATCATCATCTGTTGACGGAAAAAGCTACCTCCTATATTAAGAAATCTTTCTTTCATACCCTATGAGTTTGTTTAAGAGAAGGAAAAACAGCCTAGCAAGTTGAATTTAATTCTGTGGTTTAATGACTAACTCATAAGAATGTGTCCTGCATTCATTTTCCAGGAATGTTAATATGGAGCTCTTAGAAACATAAGAGGAGTTAAGGGTTGCTGAACAATTCTTAGACATTATCCACGAAATATGCTTAGTGAGTGACTACAGTTAACACCATCAGCAGAAGTCTTCAAGATCTGGGCCTGAGGAAATCTTTCTACATTCTAGAAATACACTGAGCCTTGTCTATGATTCTGTTAGTTCAATTTTCTACCATAGCAATAACTAGAATTCGAGTTTCTCACTTCGGTGTTTTGTGTGCTATAAAATGCACTGATATAAGGTATACCATAACTGATAGCTCTGAGTTATCCTGTTACATAAATGCCCCAGTTTCCAAAAAAAAAAAAAAAAAAAAAAAAAAAAAAAAAAAAAAAAAAGTTCATGAGATATTTTCGTTTCTGAAGCAAAAACTCTTAGAATAATAGTTTGAAAACAATTAAATTATCACAAGCCTTTCCAACACCTCCCCAAACAAGTAATACATCAATTATTAGCTTCCTGATATAAAAACTGAACATAGCTAATCACTGATAGCAATAAATGTAAGACAGATAACTACATTAAGGGCACGACTGCATTTGATGTAGACTTAAGATTTTTTTTGTGTCCTTTTATCCCATCTTTATCTAAAAGATGGCATCTAGACTCAGTCCAACTTGTGCAAAGTCCAGCAGCTATTGGCTACGAAGTGAGATTGTGTGCTTTGCCCAACCACAAAAGGCTGAGTTTGGAAAGGGTCTTACTCAGCCACAGTTATCACTGCTCCTCCTGAAAAGGAGGCAAAACATCTGTGTGAATTCACCTCCTTTTTACTTCCCCTGTGAATATTTAGCCTTTAGAAGGGAGAAGGGAAGAGCAAGAGAGACAGAGAGAAGGCAGAACCTACCTACTGTGATACTCCCTCCTTTGGTCTGAAGGTTGGTATTACCTATAATGAAAAGGGGAAAAATGTTAAAAACATATCATTGAAACATTTATTTAATATTGTTGCTTTACAAACAAAAGTCTCAACATATATGGGCAACAATTAAGTGATTCCAGACAAGAAAAACATTGAGTAAAGTCAAAGACACCACTTGGATTTGAGGGAGGAAAAAATGTAGAAAGGCATGTGCAAGGCTAGCGCACAATATTCTCTTATTTTATTTTGGGCAATTTTTTGTTACTTGCTCTGATGCCTGCAACAGCACTACAGATGATTTAAGTTCAATTGCATGGAATAGCATAAACAGTTTCTACTTTCCTCTTTTATATACCTATACCCCATCTCTGTCATCTGCCAAGGCTGCTTCCTGGACCCACTGAACATTTCCTGCTCCCTCCAAACTTATTCTAATGTGCATGACAAGCCCTTGTCAACATTTCCATTGACTTCAGTCAGAGTATGTTGGGCAAAGTGGAGAACATCAAACAAAATGTGTAAGGCACAAAATGTAGAATGGTCTTCTACTGAACTTGCATCATTTTAAATAGCCACAGGTGTTCCAGCTTTAACATTTCAAAATACTTGTTCTGGCCTTTCACCCATAACATCAAGAGAATCTGGAAGGACAGATGTACCTCGTAACATGAGAGACATCTATACTGCTAACAGTCCAACTGAATTGTAGAAACTTCTACAGTTCCATGTATAAACGTGTCACAGAAAATGTTTTCAATTAAAAACTGAACCACACTGTGTCATCCCTGCCATTCTCTCATCCTCCCAAGATAAAGACAGAATGAAGAATAAGGCTGAGTGCAGTTTAGTAATACACAGTAGTCATAACACTGAAATCTTTCAGAAGAGATTTTAAAAATTGCAAATGGATTAAGCTCTACCCTATCTTGTGTAATTACACAGCAGTAAGCAACAATTAGGGCAGACTGCATTCCACTGTATATGACCTGTATTTTTCTTAGTGGTTCATGGGCTGAAAGCTAGAAAAGCAGCCTATCATCAACAGACTTAAATTCATCTTTTCAAGTAGATACTGTACAAAATAGTTTGGAGTTCTGAAAACAAAAGCATTTTTCAATGACCTTGAAAGACGTTTGGATTCACTCTTTGCTGTTTTTAAAAGGCACTACAATTACCCCACCCTTTTCCTCATTTGATCATGACTAGCACTTAGTCTGGTACAACCTACAAAAAGACCTAGGGTTTTGTCAGCTGGCAGCTCCCATGGAGCAGCTGAAGGTAGATTATATTCTGTCAGCATACAGCCCCTGGGTCTGTTCTTTGTTTTTCCAGGGGTTTTCTTTTCTGTTTTGAAAAGTAGAACCTTGAAAAGTATTCAACATGCAGAAATCAAATTCCTTCTAGACACATACGTACATGGCAGAACTACCAATGCTGCACAATGTCAACACAATATACTGGTGTGAAAAGCTCACTTCAAACATCTAGCTAGAACAAAAGCTGCTTTTGAAGCAGGCAGGAATGTCCTGCACTGTCTACAGAGAGTGCACAGATTTGCACTTTTGGTCATGTACCTGTTCTCTGAAGGCCAACACTTGACTTGGAATTTTTAAGTTAGACAAGTATTTTTTAGGCAGATCAAGGGCAAAGAGAGAAAGACCAGACTAAAGGTAATTAAACCAATAATTGGTTATAACAACCAACTGATTTTAGCATAATGCAGTACTATGATATTAAAAAAATAATAATTTAATCAAAATATTGAGAGCAGTGCCTTTGTGTTTTGGGGTTTTTGTTGTTTCTGAAGAAAGAGTTATCTTTTCTATTATCTACAATCTTTGCTTCTTCAATGAACATCGTAAAATTTCAAATTACTGTACTGCAGTTAGGATTAGTATCGGACCAAGGGCAAAAGATGGCTTTTGGAATGTAAAGGCAACACTATATGCTGGGTTATTTATATTCCTTCAATTTGTTTTGGAAGCTCTCAACAAGGCAGGATTATTTCAATGCACAAAAAAGAAAAACAAACCATTATGCAACTTTTTGCTTCTTTAGAAATTAATTTTATTTTCACTTCTTTATAGACATGTCTGTACTTTAGTTTGATGAAAATTTAAAATGTGAAGTTACAATTCCACTCTACACACAGTGAAATCCAGAAACGTAGCTGAAATGTATGGAACACACTTTGGTATATCAAAAAGTATATTTTCTGGAGAGATTATAGAACACAAAGCTCAAGCATTGGATTGCACTACCTTTGGAAGATGGCAGATATTCTACTTTGTCTTATTCAAGTCACTGACAAGGCAGTTAGTATGTTCACTCTTTCCTGTATATACATTAGTGTGCAAATGTATAAAGTAACCTCAATAACCTTGTTTTCCAGTGTGATTCTTTTAGATAATTGAAGAGTTACTAGACTATGACACAAGAAAAGGTCAAGAGCAAATATAAAGTCCATCACAGGCTTTACTGATTGTCTTGGGTTGCAAGGGAAGATGTAACCAAAAGTATGTATTCTATTACTATCTGTTGAAACCAGCTGGGGAAGTGTTTTTTCTCTTCTATGACCCATTCCTCATAACTCTGGGGGGGAGGGGGTGGGTGTCTTCTGCTAATGGCCAGTTGTTAAACCAGGTGGGGCAGTGTTCTTTACCTCTTCCATGGCCCATCCTCTCTCCAGGGGAATATCTGCTGTTAATGGGGCATTAAGGTTCACTGCATGACTGATAAAATTACATCATCCCATTGGGAGATGCTCTACCCAGGGAGAGGAGCCAAGCATTCCTACCTGGATAAAACCTGAGATTCAGAACACCAGGACAGCCTGTTTTCCACTGGATTCCCAGGGGAAAATGGGACTCATGTCACCACCATTGGACCCTTCTACAGGATTGTCTCTGCTCCAACAGAACCACATCTGTCACTCCAGAAGTCACACTGAACTGCTGCAAACACCCTGACCAACAGGGTGTAAGGTTGTATTCTGACTGTCAGTGTTTCCTTTTTCTTGTTTGCTTTTTTTGTACTACTACATTTGTATTTTTAATATTCCTAGTAAAGAACTGTAATTTCTATGCCCATATCTTTACCTGAAAGCCCCTTAATTTCAAAATTACATTAATTCAGAGGGAGGGCATTTACATTTGCCATTCCAAGGGAAGCTCTGGTTTTTCCCTGGCAGACACCTGTCTTTCCAAACTAAGACACTGATGTAAAGCAGTAAAAGCTGAGTGCTGACTGTTTGCAAGGAAGCACAGCAGGTAAGGACCTGGGCATCCTAATGGACACCATCTCCAGTGGGAGTGAGTAAAGAAAGTCAGCTGCACACTGAGCTGTATGATCAGGAGTATAACAGCAAGTGAATCCCTCCTGTGAGGCTGCACTTAGAATATTGTGTCCAGTTTTGTACTTTCAAGTCAAGAAAGACACTGGTGTACTTAACTAAGGCTAGAGAAGGCTATTGAGAAAATGAGGGACCAGACCAAGCTACAGATGCTCTGAGAGCATCTGTTTGTTTTGCTTTAAAAGGAGAAGGTTGAGGAGTCTTCTTGTGGCCTTCAACTACCTAATGGGAAGGTATAGAGAAAAAGACATCCTTCCCATGGTGATGCAGCAAGAAAAAGGAAGAAGAGGCAATAATGGTTTCAAGTTGTAATGGAAATTATGATCAAAAAAAGGTCCCACCAGAAGGATAATTCAGGAGTGGACCAAGATGTCCAGAAAGGTCATACAATCTCTGGACTTGAAAATATTCAAAGCTCAACTAGATAAGGCCTTGATCATGCTTGGTCTAACTGAGCCCACTTAACCATTAGCTGGGAAGGAATTTGATAACTAGTTCAAATTTAAACTAGATTTATAAAATAAATTAATAGTTAATGCAACTCAACCCAAGACTTCGCAAAGAGGGGTTTCCTGTTCCTCCCATGTGCCCCTTGGTAGAGAAGGTTCACTGTAATGTTATTGTCTCTTAGATAAAGAAGAAATTTGTCAGGATCAATTTTTTTTCAGATGTCAACTCAAAAGCTTAATAGCACCTGACATCTCTAATGCCTGTTACAGAAGCTGATGAAAATTACCCAAAAATAACTCCTTTCAAAAGAACACATTACTCATTTGCCACAGGAGCATGAAGCATGCAAATGAGCAAGTGAGAAAGTTTGAGATCTACCAGTGTTATGATTGTACAGCCTGAGTTTCAACTACTAAATGTGTCCTAGACAGGTTCGTAAAGTCTGTGCTGCCCTAACTTCAATTTTCCCAGTGCAAAAGCAAGGAAATCTAGCTTAGTTTTGTGCAGGATGTGCTGATCTGGTGCCATCTATAGTGACAGCTGTAGAGAAAGCTGCCCAGGAAACAATCTGTGCAGGTGTTTACAGACAAACTATTGCAATTGAGCTACCTCATGAGCAAAAAGCAGAAGTGAAAGTAACCATTTTTTCATAGCAGAAATTTGTAGTAGGTGTTATCTTGTCTGCTAATACATGTTTATATGTCTATTTTAAAAGCCTTGGCTCTTACTTTTAAAACACAATTGGGGACATGTAGTATTTTGCAGAAAATTTTTCTCAAAAAAATAGGGTAGAATTACCAAGCAAATGCTAATGTGCAATTTTTTTAACATACAGCTAAAATTACATTAGGTGTTCCAAACCTATTTAATAGAGAGGTCATAAAAATAATCCTGAAGTAACATAGGAAACGTCTGCATAATTTGGATACAATTCTATCTGTTTTCATATTGTTCTTCAGCTTAATGGCAAAAGGCATTACTGAAGGAAATAAGTTATTAATTACAGCAGCTATTATTTCATTTTTGTAACAAGAAAATAAAAATAAACTCTTGGATGTGAACAAAGACATGAACCTCCTCACAAATTGATCACTCCACAATATCATTATACTGTATAAAGTAAGAAAAGCCAAACCAGTATGGCTTATCAGACAGAAGTTCCAGAAATATTACAATGTCTACATGTTAGAAAAATACAGTAACAAGAGAAAAAGCAGCTTATTTCTGTCAGTGCATGCTAAAATTAACTCTACCTAACAGGTTTAGAAACCATTCTCAGATTTGATATAAATGGACAGAGGAGTTGCTCCTTCAAGGAAGAAAGAAGTCATTTCTCAATCAAGATGACAAAATTGCTAAGAAATTGTAGAAAGTTCTCTTTAAGGGATATAGCTGAAAATCTGGAACTCTGACAGAGCTGAGTAATTTTCTTTGTACATCCTCCAGTTTATTTTACTCAATGTTAAATCACCACAAATGCATTACAGCACAGGCTGAATTCAGTGGGAGTTCTGTTAAATTAGAAAACCACACCAGATTTGAACCTCAACTGCTGCTTAAATAAAAGACTCTGTAGTTTATTAGTTTTAGATCTAGAGGAAGGACAACAAAGGGTGGATGGATTAGAGACGGCTAAGAAGTTCTAAGAACTTCTTCTAAAAACAGAAACTGTCACCACTCTTAATATAAGGTGCCAGCAAACACACAGGCTATTTCTAATAAAAACTCCTAATTACAACTCTTTCCTACAACACTTCTTAACAGGTGATCTGTCTAAGTGTTGCCTCTCCTATGAAGAAAATAAAGGATGGGGAGAGGGAAGAGAAGCCTCCTGACAACTTTTAGTATAATTTTCATTGCTGAATATTTGAATATTTTGATCTTCTTAGTATGTGTGACATTTCTTTCCTATAAAATACACTTTTTGCTATTAATAAGTGTGCTTACAAAACTGTTTTCAAAAATACAGTCTGCTAGGTGGCAAAAAAACAATTAAGTCTCTAAAAAAGATAGAACTGTTTTGCTCATATACTGTGCACAGGTGATTTAGTGATAGTCCACTGCATTAGACCATTTGGTACTGTGAACATTACTGAACACCTTCAAAGCAGCTTAATTTGTGATAGATTTTCCTTCTTACCATGAACACTTCCCAGCATAATATCACCAGATTCTGAAGACAGAGATGCTGATTCTGCATAGAGATACTTAGTTTTCAGCAGCCCATCTTCAGTAGATATATTGATGGTTGTCCCCTGCAGCTTCTCTATATTTACACTCTAGGAGAAATAAACATAATCGAAAAAGTTGTCATCACAGCTTGAAAAAGCAGTGGGAAGTAACATTATTAAGACACAAAACAAATGCAAAGCAGTTGTTAGTGCAGGACAAATGGAATCAGGTTCTTAGTTAAAAGCAACTCAAGACAAAACAAAAATCCTTTTCATCCAAGAGCTCTGACTTAAGAATTAATGATTCTTCACAACATTCCTGTGAGTTCTTATACCCATCATTGGGTGAAGAACCCAAGTAGTCACAAACAGATGAAAGAAAAACTTGATTTAATTTTCAAAAATTCAACACTTCATTTTGAAAAGCCAAAGAAGGATTAAGTTTAACCATGAAGACTGAATCTGCAGACAGCATTATGAGATTTAGAGCATTGGTGATCAATTTTCTGCCACCACAAACTGAAACATCCATTGTCTTATGTAACATACAGCTATTTATGAAGATTTTTAACTGGCTTACTTTGTAGACATATCTTTGGTGAAGGTTTGCAAAAAAGCCCCACCCAGATGCCCTTTCTCTCAGTATAATCTTCCTATTACCTTGGTTACTCAGGCTTCTATTCTTGGACTTAAGCCTCAAGACATACAAAGCCTTGAAAAACTAGGGATAAGATCTCCATTTTAACTTCTTTTCAATAGAAACAGAAAAAGGATAGAATATGAAAAATTGCTCTATGGATTTGGGAAATAAAAGGTGACAAATGAGATTATCTATGAAAAAGTGATGAGCCGTGTGATATAATGTCAATCTATTTGAACAAAACAGAACAACTCACACGCTTCTGCAACAACCATATGAAACTGAATTCTATTCTCAGTTAAATTTGATTTATGATGGAAGCACGCAATAGCTCAATTTGCTTTTATTTTGCTTATGCAGACTTTCAGTGGATTGCACAAAATCCTTACTCATTACATGAAACAATACATGGCTTTCGAGATCAAACTGTGCCAAAATCAAATTAGTTTTAGATCCTCCTTGTCATTTTAGCATTGCCATCTTATGCAAAACAAGTTGACACAAAAAAAAAAGTCTATCAATTCTTCCAGTTCAATATTATATAAAGAATAAGCTATGGATGAAGCAAGAGGTATTCTGACAAACAGCTTCTACTGGTGCACAATCTATCCCAAAATCTGAGCTGAAAAGGCTGTTTTAGTATGGACTATATGACAGCCAAATTATACTGTGGCCTTACCCATCCATTCATAGTATACTAAATTATAAGATTACAGAATGGGCTACTGTCTTAAGATTAGATCTCCATGTTTGTTTCAGAACAACCCAAATCAAGGTAGGGGCATGGAGGAAGGAGAAGTCAGACTGCTCAAGTATAAGAATAAAAAAGTATTTCAGATGGGGAAAGCATGGAAAAATAGGACTGCTTTTCAATGAAAATAAATAGCTTTTCAATCTCAAATTCTTTAATCTTTTGAATTTTTGGCAGAGCAGATGTCTAGCTCTACTAAGCAAATGTTATAGAAAAGTAACCATGGCACAGATTAGCTAATAACTCCCCAGCCAAACAAATTTCATTATTTTTGTCCATTGAACCACCAGATCTGGAGAAAATTCCTTCCCTTGGGCACAGAGCCTTGGGGGTTGCAGTTACTGAAACTGATCACAGGCTCAAATTCCACTGGTTTCATCTGCATACGTCAGACAGAAGGTTTTGTACCTGAACACATTTTCAAGATAAAAACTAAAATCTTACTGTTTAAATAAGACATATAAGGCTCCTTCTCCACATATTCCTACTCTTGGCTTTCCTTTTTGTGCTATCACTGTTCAAGTGTTTCATTAGTGTCTTCTCCCACTTCATTTCTCAAGTGCTCAGCGCCTTTTACCACATCCTCTCCCTCCCCACCTCCAGGAGGGGGCTGGAAATGCTGACAGAGCCATAATTACATAAGGATGACTGCAACTGATGGAAGAAACATCTCATACAAACACACAGAGGAGACATAAAGCTGACTGACTATTAACAGAAGTGGCCAATTGAGAAAAGAAATCTGTCCTTCCTGACTACACTACAAAGTTTGTTAGTGAGTAGTTCAATGACAAAAGCCAAAATACTGTTCTGTAGCTGTGAATTCGTGCTAAAATTACTTATTTACTCAAGTTACTACAGCTTCAAAACTCTAAGATTGACTTCTTGTACTATTACACACTATATACAAATATTTATGGCCACAAAGAAGCACTTCAACTTCATCTGTATGACGTGTTTTATTGTTTCAGAAGGATGATGTTTCTGAAAAGAATTAATTTTTTTAAAAAGCATTTAAAGGCTCAAAGTAAAACACTTTTTTGAACTAGATTTTTCCATACAGACACAACTATTACATTTATTACATAAAAGGCAGTCTAACACCCAGTTACAAAGAAATAGATAAATTAATGCTGACACTTTCTGGAAAATCCAATTGCAAGTTTCTTAGTTTACAGCAGGACTTAAGAACAGCTCACAGCTGGCTCTAGGTGAGTGAACTGATCTGGGAACCCAACCTACAAGGTTCAAACAGCACTTCACAGAGGTGGCTTTGGATGCCTGGAACTTAAAAGTTTGGTCTCAAATCTATCCTTGGCAAGGGAGAGTTACCTCCACTCTCTGATTCTTCCCAGTGCTGTTGGTTTGAAGGGTGCCTGTGGATTCTGACAGAGCACACATCCAAAATACCTCCAGACTCAGCTCAGCTCCACATGTTCATATAGTAGTGCCCCAGATCTAATGAATCCTAATGCAACCAGCTGCATGGACATTACAATACCTAAAAACATGACTGGGTGTGAAAACTGTAGGGAGTTTAGCTCTACATTATTTTAAATAAAGGAGAATTGCCTACTTATGTCAAGAAACAAAACCAGAGTACAGTAATTTGTGGTTAGTCTCATACTGCCATCTACTGAAAAAAAAAAAAAGCTAGTTCTCTACAAAACTGTTCTCCTGTTCATGATTCTTCCACTGCATCTCATGGTAATATTACATGTCATTATATTTCCTCCGATACAAAGAAGTTTGCAAAACCCTCTACTCTTCCATTCTTACAACTACATTACACTAGAAGTGCATTTACATGAGACACTAAATTAAACTCCTGAGCCTTCTGCAGAATCCAAGTACCTATATGTTAGCCAAGGAGGAAGTTTACGAATGTTGTGAGGGGTCTATATAATTAAAGTTAATGGGTTGCATCAGCAGAACAACCTCTTTACTGATAGAATGATCATATACTTATTCCTGCTTTGTGTGGAGCCTGTTTATCCAAATCTAGCATAGGATAATATAATTTAACAGACAAACCTAAGAAACAGTAGAATTACAAACAACCCGTGAGGGTTATTTACATGTTCTTTAGCACATTCTCTGAATTTAATCCTTTTACAACAAATGAGGAGAATGAGCCATTGAAGAGAAAGTTTTACTTCCTACTTACCCCCTTTTCTGTTGCACAAATATCTGTGTTTCCATAAAGTGTTCCAAGACCAATTACTTTGCCACCATTTGTCCGTATATCAATTTTATGGCTCTGAAAAGAGTTTAAAAATCATACAGTTAGGATAACCATAACTAGGAAAAAGTTATCTTGTTTTTCAAGTTGTACCACATTAACCACTGGAAGCCTTAGTCCTGCAAGCAGAACCAGATTCTACAGTGTTTCACTGCACACAAATTCTAATTAAAATTGTTTTGCATAAGGCAAATCCCAAGTTTTTAACAAATAAACCAGGTTTCAAGTAAAACTGTTCTATAGCCCTTACACATTTCAGCTGTTGCTGCATACAATGAACAAGAGAAAAAAATATAGAAATATACATAGATCAATCTAATACGGGAAAAAAAAAAACAAACCCAAAAAAATCACCCCAGGCCTTGAGAATAAAATATAACAATTTGTAAAAAATAAAATAAAAGAAAAAAAAAAAAAAAAAAAAAAAAAAAAAAAAGAAAGAAAGAAAAAATAGATTTAAATAAATAGGTTATTCTATCCTTATACAGTAACACAATGAATCAAATGTTTCAATGTGGCATCACAGTTCCTTTGAGGCAGTTACACTATGCTTGTTATCAGAATAATGGTTAAGCAGCAAATCCTCCAAATATGTAACTTGAGGAGAATATGGGAACTTAGAAGATTGGAAAAACTAGTTTATAGCAAGGGCTCACCAGTGATACTGATAATTCAGCAAAATAAACCACAACATACACACTAATTCCCCCCTTCCCAAATTATTAGAATATCTTCTAATAAAAAAAACCAACCAGGCTTTCAGAGGTAGGTATCTCTAGAGACACCTAACAGACAGAAGGATTTGCTGAGAGAAGAAACCAGTTACAGTGGTCAAGCAGCTTTTTCACTAAGAGGAAATATTCCACCAGCTGAAATAAAAAAGCACTAAGCACTAAGTTTTCATAGGGCTTCTCTGAGCAAGGCAGAAAGGTTTGAATAAGGAAGAGGCAAAAGACTGTCAAGACCTTAAGAGATGTCAGAGGAAAACCAGAAAAATTTGTTCAGGAGAAGAGGAGGACACTGGTGCAGGATGAATCAGGCTCAGACATGGTGTGTGGTGAGGAAGCAGAGCAGGTCTTCCACCAGTGTGAACAAGATGTCTGGAAATTTTTGTTATCACCAGCACAGTCAAGGATTCAGGAGTAATTAAGGAACATGGAAACATAATTAAAGGGTCTCCATGGTGGCATTGTCATAATAAGAAGCACAACAAAAAAATTAAAAAGAAGACACACTGCTTTCTCTATAAAGAATCTATGAATAATTCACACTCTGAAGAAGACGTAAATGCTATAACTGTATTTTGGAATTACTGTTGCTATCAGTTGACTGGGAGACTTGGAAGGGATAGGGTGAACTGGACTTCAGCCAATCAAAAAATAACCACCATCCTCCCCCCCCAAAAAAAAACCCTACCAAAGCCCAACCAAAAAAAAAAAATCAACAACAACAAAAAACACCCTACCAAAAAAAGTCCCACAAAAAATCACCAATAAAACCATCCTCAACAAATCTCACTGGCTGGGTAATGTCTACCACACCAAAACTGCCAGACAAAATCCATTAATAAGCCTCATAGAGACTCCTTCTTTCTGTTCAATTACTATAATGCATGATTAAGCAAAGTATATGTCAAATCTCTAAGTTTTGTTAAGACACTATAGATTGTATTAAAAAAACATGTTTTTTTGAATTACAATTTATACAAAGAAATTCTAGCAAGTTAAGAAAATTAGCAGTTGTGAAGCTGTTTGCTGGTGTTCTTGAATAATCCCTACATGATCAGATATTTTTCATTTAAAGTCAGTGATCTTTTTCCCTCTTGTGTAAAGAAAGGGTCTCCTGCTTTGTTAGTTAATGAGGTTTGTTAATAACAACGAACCAACATTAAAACAACTTTAGTACATCCAGGGGAGGGCACTATCGCTTCAGTTTGCTCAGTAAAGCAAATTCCCTAAAAGGGAATCAACTCTTATGCTTCACTACAGCATCTGGTCCTGTAAGATTTTTAGTAGTTTTGGAAAAACCCTGAAGGCTTATACTTCTGTTTCTCTGATAATACAGAATATAATTCCCAAAGTTTTATTAGAAAAAATTAGTTCAATCACCTTACTAGACCTTCAGTACTTAAAAAAAAAGATTAGACTAAAACCCAGCTCTTAGTTTTTAAAATTCAAGATATTCCACACCTTGGATTGTATTTGAGACAAGGTTCCCAGAAGATAAGTTAGGTCTTTCCTCAAAACCATCTTTTCACATGACATCACAAAAAAATCTTGATGTGTTGGCATGCCGTGATTACTGTCATTATTGCTGGCCAAAGTCACCTTGTTGTCTCATATTATGGAGTTTCTCATGCACTGTTGTCATTATTACATAACAGAATAATTTTTAATGAAAAGCTTAGATGGGCATCACATAGTACTATTAACTGTTAGATTTTAGGTACCTTTATAAGAGTAAAATGATCAATTACACAGATTCTGGAAGGTTCAACTTGTCTATAATTCCCTAGAGGAAGAGTAAACCTAGCTCTAATGTGTATTACACCCCTCTCTAACCTCAGTTTTCCCTACATCTGTTATAAACGCATCTCTTACCATGGTAGACAAAAATGTTGAAAAATTTTTCACATCTCAAAAAATTTGGCCCTTCTTTTGAATTTACACCAATTCCTGCAGGTGCAATCCCAAACAATCAAGTGAATTTGATTCCAGATAGCAGGAAAGTCAGATAAACTGTGATTAATTTTAGAACAGCTTATGTCAGCAAACTTGAAGCATTAAGAACGAAAAAACAAGGTCATGCCTATGACATATACAGTATATATCAGATATATTTCAGTCAGGTATTTTGGACATGTAATGTGTAACTTCTGATTGAAAATTAACTTAAAGGGATTGTCAAAAGCTCTGATACACCAATTATTTAAAAAAACCCAAAAAACACACGCAAAAAAAATGAGTAGCATTGCTGCAAAGTCTTGATTGAGCAGACGTAACTATTAACCTACTAGACAGAAAATCCCTGTCAATTTTTTTTCCTTTGAGGGGCAGGGAAGACAGGGATCAGGCTTAGTGCTGTCACTGTTTCTGCTGGCTTTGGCTATCACAGATATGTGGACTTCTGACTCCACGTTATTTACTGCTCTTGACTTTGTGCTGCAATAATTAAAGGTGAGGTGTTATATATATATATAGCAATATGAGGGTTGTATGTATGAGTGAAGTACCACAGTACTTCTCATGTCCAGAACTGGTATTTAAGTTTTGACACTAAATCCCCCCCCCACAATCCCTTTTCAAACAGTGGGGGAGGGTTCTTTGTACCTTTATTGACTGTAAGACACTAGTCCCCTTCTCTGTTTCTATTTTGCAGTTATCACATTCTATTTTCTGAATCTTCACGCAGCCAGTCCCTGACGTTTTGATATCCAAATCTAAAATTAAAAGAATTTTATTAGCAACAGAACGAAAAAAGTCAGATTTCTTTAACATAGTGTTTGATCATGATATACAGTAACCATATGTAGTAAAGAAAAAGCAGCTTCTTTGTTACTTAAGAACCTGCTTGCTGTGTTCAAAGGGCATGAGAAGTCACTATCAGCTATGGACACTGAAAGTTCAGTAAGACAGTGTTTGTGCCATCCAACTCCAAGAGTGAACATTAAGAAGCAGAAGGATTACTGTAGCCTGTGGCAAGGAATCAGCAGGGTGTGAATTTATGTGAAGTCTCATCTTTTTTTCTTTTTTCACGCCACCTATCTACTCTCCTATCTATCCTAGCCACCAATTCCCTTAGAAATTCTACTTAGACACTTGGGCACTCTGACACACTCTGGTTTTGGGGTAGAAGGTTGGCAGGTGTCTGAGGCCACCTGTAGATAATAAGGCTCAACAGCACAAATACATGAGCCTTGCTGCTCCACCAGCCAGCACCACAACCCAAAACCAGGCACGGGAGCACTGGTGTGTGCCATCCTCCCCAGCCTTCTGGAAAGCCTGGCATGCCCCTGGCATGAACAAGCATGTTTGCCTCCAGTCTGAGCCACCTTGCTCCTGTTTATAGATTCCCATAAAGAAAAATCCCTAGGTCTTGCAGATATGCAGGGGGCAGGAAAAGCATTTTTGTAAGATGCAGGGGCAGGAAAAGCATTTTTCTGCTGCTTGTCTCACCCTTGGGCTTAAGGAATTGGAAGAAGCTTGAGAATGTACAGTCTGAGGATTCTGTCTATATTAATAATAATTTCTATTAATCATTTGTATAAATGACCACCATAGTGATTGGCAAAAGGTCAAGCCACAAGAGGAAAAAGTTGATTTTGTTCTTTAAGGATAAAAGGCAAAAAAAGAAGTAAAAGAAAAATTGAACAGCAATCAGAGGTGTTTCCTGCAAGACAACTGAGGGACTAAGAGATAGCGAGCCCCACTACTCCCTAAAGAAACAAAGATCATTTGGTAAAGAAACCTTCATTTAAGCAAATGTGAAAGTCTTTCCTTCACTGCCCCTGCCTGCTAAGGTTACCAGAAAGATGAGAAGAATAATCAGAATGTGCAAAAGAAGCTTTGTCCCAAGGAGATTCCCAAGTCAGACCTGTGACCCAGCAGAGCCTGAAGATCAATACTGTCACACTGCTGCCCAGGACAGCTGCCTCCTGGAACCACAACAACAATAAGCTGGCAGACCATGAACACAAGAGAGCTCCAATTAACAACAAATGGAAGTTTTGTCACCTGAAAAACTAGGAAAATCCAAGGGACAGAGCTGAAACACAACATCTCTGCAGTAAGCATGCTACCTTATGGGTGCAGTAAGGCAAGAGGTTAAATTTAGTGAAGGATGTAGACTGTGTTCCAAGGTAACAATTCTTTAAGAAAAAAGGCTACAAGAGGTAGACTGGAAAGCAATGCTGTTTTTAAACAAGCTCTCTTGCCCAGACTGCTCAGTTCACCCACTGGACAACTGCAGTGTGCTTGGGAAGGTCTACAACCAAGACTTTTGCTATTTTGCTTCCTGAGAAGAGAGTCCCAAAAGCCACTTTGCGTGTGCAAATCTTTGAATTCAATCAGCTTGAAACCCTCCTGCTCTTATTGCTTCTGTCAAAAGGGATGAGGAAAAGGCTTGAGAGTGCCCAGTTTCACCATGATACAAACTCACTAACATTTTTACAAAAAGGGTATTAAAACTTCTGATCCTGTAGAGCATATTACTGCCATCATTTGAAAGGTGGGTTAGTAGTGTAATCCTAGCTATCAAAGATAGGTGCTAAAAGAGGACCTGGAAGTCTGGAAACTCATAAACATGTCATTAAGAAACACCAGGGACTTCAGGAAATTCACTTTGTGCCTTGATCCTCTGCAGAGTCACACCACTTTGCTAGCCTTGACATAAAAATTAGGGGACAAAGAATTGAGTTCCTCTATCTCTTCCCCTCTGAGTTTCTGAATCAAGGATAAACAACTCCATAAAGAAGCAGACTGAAAGCTGGATAATATTGCCAATGAAATTTTAACAAGGAGGAACAAGATACATTCTGTTTCAGTGCCAAAACTCCAAAAATAGCTAGTTTGATTCCTCCCTAGCAAAGACAAGGGCTGAAGCCAACTTTAGCCACATAAACCACAAAGAATGCATGAAGAGCTTTGTGGTGTAAAAGACTTGTATCAGAAACAAAGGTACATAGGAAAAAAGAAACACTTTGGTATCAGAATGCAGGCAGGGATACCCCAGGGTATTAAAGCACCCTAGTTATTAAGCTGCCTTAAGCTATAATACTTGAAATAGACTGGATAATTATTTATTTTCAGATGACTCAGCAGCCCTAGACTACTAGAATTATCTAAATTATGGTTATGCAAGCCCTCAGTTCAGTTCACTTCTACGTACTCATGCAGTCAATGCACAGTAACCAGAAATCAAAGAGCTGGTTTCAGGTTTAATTAACACATGCAAAAACAAATAAGCTTGATCAAACAGAAACTCATTGACATCTACCATTGATGAATGTTACATGTATCAAAGAGGATTATCAGATCATGTATGATATTGAAATCCTATACAGAGCTGAAAACTAGACACTAAGACAGACAGAGGATCTTTTGGTACTTGCCCTACTAAGCTGCTTAGAGGTTGCCTTTGGTTTAAAATGCATACTTTAAGTTCAGCATCTTCCACACATGCTCTTCATTCAGGCTCTAAGGAGTTTTAGATAACTTGCAGCTTCCTGGATAAACTCCAACCTAAATTGCGAAAGCTGTTATGAAATGCCTTGAACTTCCAAAGTGAAGAAAACAAAAACACTGAAAAGAGATTCACATCAACCTCTCAACTTCTTACAGCTGAGTGACTGACAGAGCTCAGACAAAAGTGTCTAAGCAGAACAGAGTTAACATCTTCCTCATGCACCCAAGGAAAGCCAGAGAAAAGCCAAAGTGTTTGCAAAGCAACAACAGTTCATTTCTGGTTTCAGATGTGTTTTTACAAGGGATCTTTTGCTTATGCAATGATATTTAATGGATAATTCTTTTCTAAATAAATAAACAGAGCATCTTGAGCACAAACTAATACTCAGAAGATCAAAAAAACAAACTAGAGCTGAAAGGACACTTAAAAATAGAACCTCAGTGGCAAGCAAAAATTCTACTTCAATGAGTAAAAACTTAAAACACCCAAATCTCACAACCTTACATTTTCGTAAATATATCTCTAGATGCACCTGGATGACAGCACAAACAACACTGACATCATGCTAATTATGGGGTGACAAAGAGCAACTTGTGGAAGGCCATTATAATGCACAGATTGTCCAGGGAACCTGAATTGCATGAGCTTAACACAAACCCAAGTGGAACAGCTTAGAAACGTACATAAAAAGAAAACCTGTTTCAAGAAGAAAGCCCCTAAGACTGCAGTGTTGGCTGACATTGAGAACACAGTAAGAACCTCAAAGACAGGACCAAAGTGAAATGATTGTTTTCCCTCCATCAGGATTCATTATCAAGACTTTTAGGAAGGTTCCCCACATTGAAACCCTTTATGAAGGCTGAGATTCTTCACACCTTAATACAATTCTGCACCTCGAGAATAACCAGCTCTGGAGTGACTTACAGTAGTCACTCAGAGATCCTGGAGAAACTGAAATAGTAAAGGACTACAGACACACCTGGCACCAGAGAATTGAAGGGTAATAAATGGGGCCCTGGGTTTGTTAGATGCTCAGTAATCTTGGCATGGACTCTGTGAATGTGAGACAAGCCTAGGTAATCTTTGTGCTTACCAAGCAAGGGAGGGGAAAAGCAAAAATAAAAAAAAGAAGAGCTGTAAGATAACAACCGAAAATTCTCAGGTAAGAGTCTAGAGTCTCTTACTCAAGGCTACAAGACTCTTGGAGAAGACAGTCCAGCTACAGTTCAGTGACAGAGCCAATGAATATAGATGTAACAGGTGATCTGTTTACGAGAACAAACTTGGATTTTCAAATGTCTTTAACAATATCCTAAGTTCCATATTATCTTTCAGCTCTAAGCTATGCACCACTTTCAACAGTACAAGAAGCTGGAAATCAGCACAAACAGCAAGTTCAAAAACTTTTATCAATGACACCAAATTATTCAAACTGGTTAAAAACTCACTGACAAATGAGGAGGACCTTGGCAGACCAAAAACTTAAATGATAAAATAGTAGGAAATTAAACTGTGGGACTCTGCCAAGAGTTTTCCAGGAATCTCTCACCCTGAAACTGTTTCCATGTGTAAAAGGACACTCAGCAGAGAGACCCACTGAGGGGTTGAGCTGTATCAGGCTCTGAAAATCCTGTGATGAAAACAGTTGACAGCTCAGAGAATGCTCAGATGAAAGATCATTTACATTTGTTCTGTTCTTACTCTTCCCTGATCATCAGTTTATGGGCAGTGGGCCGTCCATTCCTGCCATGGGAGTTATGGTAGGAATCAGTACAGCCATTCTGACACAGCAAAGCACACAGAGAGCAGGAAGGGTGAGATTAAAGGCACAAATATTCCGTATTTAGTTATAGAATATTCATGCCTATATTAGTTGCTAGGAAACAGACCCTGAGTTGTGATAAACATATTTAAGGAACACCCCTTTAGTTATAAGCAGTGTTTAAAAGAAAAAGGAAATTATAGGGATGAGTAAGCCTGGAAAATGTGAGAATGATGTTATGTCAAACCCATAGGACTCCTCCATTTTGAATTATATACAGTTCAGGTCCTTCTAAAAGAAAACAAGGGGGGAAAAAAAGCACATTGCAGAATTCTCCCTAAGACAGAGGGTGGGAAAAAAAGTAAAGTAAGACAAAAGGTGCAGAATGTCTTTGCTGTATGCAACATCACATTCTACAAAAATCATAGATTACATGTATGAAAAGTAAATAGCATGGGATTATTCATCATTTGTCATATCACAACTGCAGCAGGGCATTAAAGGAAACAATGCAGCAGCCTTCAATAACTTCAAGCAAAACAAGAGACCAGGTGCACTGTACATCAAAAAGTTTTTTCAGCATGGTGAAACATCCTGCACTATACGGGAAATTTCCCAAATCCATAGGAAAAAACAAAACCACATTAATGACTGAACACAAACCTCTGAGTTTGTACTCCCTAAACTTAGGGCCACTGTCAAAACTTCACTGTCAGCTCAGCAGAGATGTTTATTGGTTTCAGCCAGCACAGCTGCTCTCCAAGGTTGTGTTCTGTACAAGAAACCCTGCAGAGATTATAACCCTGTGTCCAAAAAGATAATGCAACGTTTGCACTTGGACAAGTGTATTTTGGTATTTCATCTGTATCGTTACCTTCTATGGTTTTTTTGTTTGTTTGGTTGTTGTTTTTTTTTTTGATCCTGCGGACAGCACGGGGCACAGCAAGCACTAAGGGAGGCGGTGGATCCCCGGCCCGGCTGCGCATCCCCGGGACGGGCGGGCCCAGCCCAGGCCGGGGGTGCCGTGTCCGGGCCGGGCCTTTGGGCGCTGCCGGAGCACAACTGACAGCGCTCTGCAAGGGCCACACACCGGCTCAGGTTTAGCTCTAACTACTGCCGGCAAAAGGGTCAGCAACAAACCGGTACCCAAACACCCGGGAAGGCAGGACACGACCCTGATGTTCTGGGTCAGCGAGGGGGCGATGCCGTTTCCCAGCCCTGGCTCCGGGCCCAACCGGCACCGCCAGCCCGGCCCGGCCCCCGGCGGGACCCCCTGATCCCCCCGGCCTCCCCCGCACTCACCGAACTTCACCGGCGTCCGGACGTCCACAGCGGCCTTGCTGTCCACGCCGTCGGCCACGATGGCCACCTGCCCCAGCGCCTCGTCGTGCTCCACCCGCACCCGGCCCCGCTCCGGCCCCCGCCCGGGGCTCCCGCCGCTCACGGCCACCAGCACCCGGTCCGCGCCCGGGCAGCGCTGCGGGTCCAGCGGCCGCACGCTCACCTGGCACGGCAGCCGCACCCGCAGCCGCCCCCGCGGCCTCACCGACAGCGCCCACTCCCGCGGCGGGGCCGGGCCGGGGCCGCCGAGAGCGCGGCGGGGGACGGGCAGCACCCACCGCCCGCCCGCAGCTCGCACAGCCAGGGCCGCCCAGCGCGGGGGCAGCGCAGTCATTGCTGCCGGCGAGGCGGCAGCGCCCGGGAGCCGCGTCAGGAGCGCCCGGGACGGACGGACGGACGGACGGACGGACAGACAGACAGACAGACGGACGGACAGACGGACGGACGGACAGACGGACGGACGGACGGGACGAGGCCGCTCCCGGCGGGCGGGAGGGCGGCTGTGACCCCCGGCCGGTCACGTGGCGCGGCTGCACGCGGGGAGCGGCACCGGCACGGCCGGTAAACAGGCGGTGGCTCCGCCGCGGAGCCTCCTGGGAGCCGTAGTTCTGTAGCGCGCGGAAGGAACTACAGCCGTGCCCACGGACCTATCGGAGAGAGGAGAGGGCGGGGCGTTGGCGAGAGCCTGCTGCTATTGGGCAGCGGGGCTGAACGCCCAACCCAATCAGGAACGGAGGCGGTCGAGGCGGGCGGGAGGCCGTGCGATGGTTGCCATAGCGACGGGGACGCCGCTTTGCCGGGCCGGGCTCTGCGGCGGCCGGGAGGGACTCGAGGAGACCGGGGCCGGGGCTGGGGCCGGGCCCAAGACAGGCAAAACCGCGGCTCCGACGTCGAGGCGGGACGCCAGTCACGCGGCGGTGCCACAGCCCTGTTTGAGGAGTCCCTGAGGGGCGGAGTGCGACCCCCACGCGGGGCCCAGGGCGGTGCCTGTCGCGGTGAGGAGACGAGGTACCCCGGGGCGGCCTCCCCTTCACTGCAATTAACCTTACAGGGAGCGGGTTGAAATGTCCTCGGTCAGCCGGTGGAGAAGCAGTTTGGCAGATGTGTTGGGAAATCAGTTATTTGTTGTTGGGTTTTTGGAGTGATATCACAAAGCACCAGAGTTGCTCTCTGTCAGTAAGGTTTCGTCAACATATTATGTGTTGTACTGCTTTTTAACAGTTCTGAAGCCAGGCAAATAAATATTTTCCTGAGCTCTGCACAATTACGACATGAGACAATTGTCCTTACAGAGTTTACAAACAAGCAGGCAACTCCTTAATTCAGTTTAAAATACTCTTCTGAACTTCATAGCCCACATTTTCATCATATAACAATTTTAAAAAATTAGGTAGGACATGTGGGCAATAGATGATGTGCAGTCAGGGGCTGAATTCTTGTAATAGTTGTCGTTTACTGCCAGAAGGAGAAAATTGCACAGAAAGCTGCATTGTCTCAGCAAGATTGCAACACAAGAAATAACGAAATCTGGGCCTGTTACTTAATTACTGTCTCCCTTTTGCACTCCAAGTGTTTCTTTCTCACAAATAACCATGCAAGCATGATACTTAGTCATCAAATACTTTTCATCTCATTAGCCCTATTTTTATTTCTGTCAGTGTCTGGCTTTGATTATTTATGAATCTGAAATGACATCTCAGTGTCCAAGAGGAAAGAAAAATGCCCTATTTTTTGGTCCATCAGTGATTTTAACCGTGGAAAGGCTAATGGAGATTCATATTCACCAATAAAGCCCTTCAAGTTAAATTATTTTATTGGTTTACATTACTCAGTCTCAAAAAAAAAAAAAAAAAAAAATCAGGTTAAACACAAAAAGGGCCAGCCTGCTTTATGATATCTAGTATACAAAAATTGAATTCTAAAAGGTCACATTAGTATCAGGAAGTATCTTGGGACATGAAGGAGGCTGAAAGTAAGTTTTTTTCAAAGTCTTCAGAAACAGACTTTGGGAAAAAAAAATCTGCAAAATTCTCGCCCTTGAGCCCAATACCAAATCTGGATGTCAGATTGTCAGGGGGAAAGTTACAGAAGTGTGAGAAGTGTGTTGCAATGTGCCGTGACTCCGCTAGATGACAGCCAGTTCAGCAAATATCTGTGACCCGGCTGTGCCCGGGGAACGCGGCCCCAGGTGGGGCGGGGGCTCTGCTGCCTCCCTTTCTCCCTGGGTCAGGGCTGCTGTTCCCGATCCTTCACTCCCACCTCCTCTAAAACCGCAGCGCTGCTTTCCCGCAGCCCCCTTTTCCTCCAGGAGCTTCGTGTTTGATGCTCCTCCTGTAGGCAGAGGCTTATCGGCACCAACAATCCACAGTAAACCATCACCTTTAATATTGTCAGGCTTTGCACAGTCGAGAACTTCGTTCCAGAAACCATTCCAAGATGCTTAAGCCTCACCTATGTTTATGTTTCGTTTTTGCTGTTGGGTTTTCTCATTAGATACAGTCCAGGCATACTCACATGGTTAAAAATGCTGAACAAAACAGATAAAAAGTAGCTGTTAGGAAGAAGTTCTTTCTCCGTATATGAAACCTCGTGTTTAATGTTTTGTTTATGTCACCTATATTTTTGCTATATTGATTCTGTTTAACTTTCATGCTTTTGTTTGGATTACTGTATGGCATGCAGCAGACTCAAACACTGAGAGAATATTTATTTATTTACTGGCTTTCCTCTTGCATTTTCTGGCTTGTCATTTGCAGGGAAAAAAAAAAAAAGCTATATCAAATTTATATCAAGTGAAGATTTAATTAGAACTCCACTTTTGATAGCTGCATGATTTCTTAGTGAATTACAATCCTTATTTGACATTTTACCAGATATTGATGTTGTCTGCCAAAGAATATTCAGTATTTCGTGAAAAAGATAAAAAAAACCTAGAGCTCACAGAAGTTCTATAAAGTGATATAGAATAGATTTTAAGCCAAAGCATTATCAGATGCACTTTCAGGATTTCAAGAAAAGATGAATTAAACAAGAAGTATTTACAGGAGAGTCTGTAGAAGGAATAGGTTTTCTAACTTTTGTATTTGGAATTTATCACGAAATAATCACAAACTGCTGCACTTACCCACAGGGTATAAACTTAGTCTGCCTGGGCAGGATTCATTTTACCCATTTGGTAGAATTATAATGAAGAAATAATGTGACTTCACTCCTTAGGAAAATAGGGCACCTTTATTTGTATTTTGGGGGTTTTTTTAGTGGTGCATTTCTGAACTGCTTCCTTGAATCTTCTTAGTTCTCAAGGTGTGTCTTGGGTTCAGTAGGGAGGCAAATGGTGTTTTATTTGTTTCCTCCTCTGTACTTTAGCATTGCAAAGCACACGATGGTTTGGATTTCAGGGATTTTTTTGTTTGTCATGCTACCAGAAATTTTCTGAGGAAATTAAGTTCCTCATGGAAACCATGTGAAATGTGGAGTGGCAAATTCTCCTTATCTTAGCCATATCTAATTAGAACTCCAGCAGATAAAGTCTGTGTGTGGCTCAGGGTGGGTCTGTCCCAAATACTTGAAAATAAGGGAAAACAGCAGAACTTATGACAGAAATTGTTGAGGAGTTTAGGTACATGGTGTGCTCTCATTTCCCCAAAGTGGTGAGGGGAGTGTAATCAAACAATCCATTCTGATTCACATGTGTATGATAATTTCCTATTGTACATGATGTAGTTTTAAATTTGTTTAATGTTCACATGGTTTTGTTGTTTGAAGACACACCCATTCATGCTGGAGCACAGTCTCTTGCCAGTTAAAACAGAAAGTTGTCTACTTTCACATTAGGGAAAAAGCATCGACAATAAAATTTTAGGGCGTGAAAATGGGATCATTGTGTGATCAAATAAATCTGTGGTGCTCCTGTTATTAATATTATCTGTAGGTCTCATCCCTTCTCTTTGAAGAGGATATGGTAGAACTGAAAAAGTTTTGCAGAAGGATGATAAGGACCGTGGAAGGCAGAGAAGGGCTTTCATGCCAGTGACAGCAGGTGGATTGTCTGCTTCAGCCTAGAAAAAGGATTGTCAGATGATGATTCACCATTAGGAATAAACCTAGTGGCATAGAAAGCTGTGATTATTCAGTGACTCATCCAGTGAAAGAACTAGGTGACATCAAGGAGCCAGATTCAAAGACAACAAGAACACTGGTTACTCATGTCAGGCTGAGGTAAAATGAAAATCTCCATTTCCCTGTATTTTACCAATACTGAAAATTTTGTATCAGTTCAAGGAGGCATCACCCCACATGACTGGTGGGTACTTCTGTCCCTCCCCAGGCATCCAGCTGGAAGGCTGGAATTGTGCAGGGAGAGTTGATTCATCTTCATACATGGATCTGCATCTCTTTATGTTCAGAATAAAGTTTTACTACTTTTTGCATCTGTCACTCTGAAAAGAATGCAGCTAAATGTCACCTACCTGGATGCTGCACTGATTTGTGTATGAACATTGCTGTTTGCTAGAGAGAGAGAGAAGTAAAGATACTGAAATTAGTTTGAGGAATCTGAGTTCAGACTTTTATTATTATTGCTGCCCTGAAGCTGTTTTACAAGACAATTCCCAGCCTGATTTGACCCAGGTTCCAAAACAACCTTGTAATTCCCATTCTCTGCAGTTCTCTGTCTCGGATCAAGGCTGTGATATTATTTGCAGTTCTGCAGTTTGAAAACATCCATATTTGTTGGGCTATTCTGTGAAGTTAGAAATCATGACAACTTCCATTCCTATTTCAGTTAGACAGTTTATTTACCAGATAATGCAAAGATACAAATTTTCCACTTTGCTTTTTGAAGTTTATAGATCCAATTTTATATAAGCTGAATTACATATTTAGTAATGTAGTAGGTAATGGAAGAATGCTAAACTTGTTTTATTGTCCCATAAACCTACAAATGTTTTGTTTATGTCTGTCCTCTCTTGAAACCAGGTGGAGACAAGGGCTTTTCACAATAGCTGAGGCTGTCTAATAGTTTTTCTCTGCCTCAGTTTTCTATAGTTGTGTCTTAACATAAAACTATAAACTTTTCAGATTCAGAAAAGTTTTTTTGTTCTCTCCCTGCCCAGAAAACTGGAGCCTTGGTGAGGACTCTTGTACAGCTGTACTGGGAGGAGGTGTATTTTTGACTGATGTCAATTGTATGTTTCACATACAAGTGTCTACAAATATGCCTACACCCATGAAACTCACATTTTGGCATTGTTCTACTTAGAATTTCTGCCACAGTGCTTTTCCTTTGTCCAAATTCTAATTTGAGAGGAGGAAATAAAGCAACAGTGGCCAAAAACATAAAATGCATATGCTAAAATATTCAACAGTTCTTTACAGATGAAAAATCACTGGCTCTTTAGAAATGTGTATACATGTTTATGTACAGTAACTCAGAGTTTATTTCTTGGCCTCTATGATGTTTACAGTTATTTCACAATGTTTTGACTCCTCCAGGAGGGATCATGAAATTGCTTTTTCTTTCCATAAGCAAATACAGACACTGAAATCTCTCTAAAAGTCAAAGTGTTCCTGAAGGAATTCCAAACAGTATTGAAGAAAGTAATAAACTTGCCAGTTTAACTTTCACTACCTTTATAGACAAGCGACTTTTCAAAAGGTGAATAAAAAAACCACAGCATTTTTGTGTCTATTTTCCCACCACAATTCTAAAATGAAATTATATTTTTCTTAACTGTCAGCTTTCTGACTATGGAATGCCAAATTGCACTGTTTCATGGGAAAGATCTGGTATATATTATTGAAATAGTCACAAAATTTCTTCTTAATTTTATTACAGTTTTAATTTTGCTTGTCCTTGATTTATAGTGAGATGCTCTCTTTTAAAAAAGAGAAAGGGCTCCCATATATTATGTGAAAGGCTGAATGATGTCAAGACTGCTTAATTTGAAGAGGATTCTGCATCTTTGGCAGCTGATATAGATTTTATAATGATGTGGTTCCATAGCAGAATACAGTGTTCTCTCTATAATAGCTAATGTAGAAAGACCTGGTGTCAGGTGAACATTTTGCGAAAGCTGACAATCTTTCTCCCAAAACTTCACACTGAAATGCTGTGATACTGATCTGTCCATTCCTGTCATGTACAACTTCAGTGAACTTGTGAAGGAATTCTTAAATTCCTCCATCCACACTCTGTCTCCACTTTGAACTGTGCTTTGCTCTACAAATGCTCAATGCCTCCCCTGTCTCACTATGTCATGGCAAGATTTCTGTATGCCTTAAAAATTCCTCTTCCCTCTCTATCCTGTGTAAGGTGCTTTTTGCCTCTGTTGGATCATCCCATGTCTGTTACATCTTTCTCCTGAAATGTTTTTGTCACCTTTCATATTTCTTCATGCAAAAAAGTTGGTATTTTAAAACTCTTTGGATATACAAAACTCTTAAGATGCTGTTATGCCAGAAGATGGGGTTTTCAGATATAAATTCACATTTGATGTAATGATGAGGACCAACCTGATGGACATTGCTGTGTTATCAGGGTACCAGGAGCATTGCATCCCCTTGTATTTCACCTCCCATTTCCTTCACCCACCTTGGCATTTTCACCCACCTCAGAGAGTTCTGATGGTTGAAGCTTGGGAACATAATTCTCAAGTGCTGGACCAAGATAGTAAACACGAAGTAAAATTAAGAAACTTTATGGCATTAAGTTTCATCTTGCTGAGAAGTATCTAATGTCCTTGATCTAACTGTTTCTAATCCAAGTATCTAAGAGATTTCTATACCTAAATGACAGATATGAATATGGGATTTTCTATAATATACATATAGCAAATTCTGTTTTCCAACAACCCTACTTGTTCCAACCTTGTTTAATTTCTCTCTCCGTGCATTTATTAAAAGTCTGTGTTCTAATGGAAATAAGAGTTTTCTTCAGGATATTTTAAAAATACTCAAGAGGGTGATAGTGCAGCCTCTTGCATGAAGGCTTTCATGAAGTTGTAGCTGTAGACTTACCTAATTTGCTCACATTGTGATTTCTGTGGTTTGAACATGGGTTTGACATGTTGATTTTGACATGGTTTTTACACTACACATTTATCTTTCATAATCATATATATACACCTGGATCTAATGAACTGTATTGGTATTTTTGTTACTTTCTAGAGCATTAAACAATGAGTGAGGCTGATGAAGGAAGTCCCACTGACACAGAACTGGCCGCTGAGAATGAGTCACCTACCGAGGCACTGACTCCAATAGCTCTGAGCCAGGAAGAGGGACCCACTGGCATAACAGCAAGTCCCGCATTTCAGTGTTTAGATGAGGTACCACGTGCCCCAGCTTTCTCTGTCTGTAACAGTGCAAAGTAATTATTCTGAGGTGTATCTTTTGCTGTTAATAATTGAAGGTTGTTACCATAGATTATATATACCATCCCCATTTCTTTGATTTCATTCTAAGTGGTTAGAAAATTTTGTGAAATGGTGTTATGTTCTTGCTGGGGATGCTGTGCCTGATAGATAATGATGTTATTTTTTTCAGTGATCATGGCCTTAGGGGAGTGAGAATACAGGGTTCTTGGTTTTGGTCTTGTAGTACTCTATCTGTAGAGGTAATTGCATCATGATTTTTTAAAAGGCGCCAAAGCTACAGGAAAAATCACAGGTGAGTGGCTCCTGAAACACTATTAATTGATGATAGGGATAGAAGAAACCTTTTGGAGCTCAGTTTCTTTTGGATTTTTTTTGTTTTAAGGAGTCTTTCATAATACTGGAAGTATTTTAAAATTTTAAATATCAAATATATATCAAATAGATCCTTTAAAAGGCCAGAAGGCCGGAAGAGTCACTAAGAGAGAATCTAATCCAAAGTTGGCACTGAAGTAGATTCTCTGCAGATATTTGTCTAATTTGTTCTTAAATATTTAATTGGTGGAAATGGCTCTTTGGGTATCCTTTTCCAGCATGGCATCATTGCCAGGGTTTTATAAAAAGTTTTCCCTATATCCCAGCTTAAGTTTCCTTTGTAGTGAATAATGCAGCTTTCTTCTTACCTTTCCCCCATTAAAAAGGGAGACCAGCCAATTTCTGCCCTCTTTATAATAAAAATGTTCATCTCCCTCTTGTGGCTTTGTTCATACTTGAAGTTCTCACCTAAAGTTGCTTTACCTTGGACTCTTTCCATCTTGGATCTGTCAGATCAGTTTGCTACCCTAGCTCTCACTCTCTGCCCTACAATCTAAGGTCAGGAGAAAGGACAGGGCAAGAATTTGTAGTGAAGGGGAAAATAGGACTGGCCCTTTCCTATCCTGCTATTAGATCATACTGAACATAGTTGAAGCTGCTGCTTTCAGTCCAATGCCAGTGAATGGGGAGCCCACAGCTTCCAGTATTGTTGCAGCACAACGCCTCCTTTATTCTCAGTCCAAGACAGCAGCAAAAGTACCCCCACGCCCCTTCTAAACTTTGTTCTGCTTTGTTCTCCTTATTTTTAATCATGGTGAAAACTAATTTTTCTAGACTTATTCTAGAAAATTATTATATTATTTGCCTGATTTTTTTGTCAAAATAAAAAAAAAATAAAAAAATAATTTATTTTCAAAGAGGTTATTCTGCACATCAAATTTAAAGCTGACTTGTTTAACACTGATGACATTGTAAACCACTAATGGCAAACACAGGGTAAACTTAGTATTTAGAATTGCTCCCAACTCAAGAAAAGAACATGCTGTGGAAAAGCAAAGTAAGCAATTTGCATAATATTTCATAAATGAGGTCTTCTGGTCATTTTGTCAATTTCTAGAAGAGAACTATGACTCATTTATTTTACCATAATTTCTAACAGTTTGCGCTTTTACTTTACTGGTGAGTTTGGCTTTTCATCACTTACTCACATTTCTTCTTTTCCACTGACGTATTTGTTTTCTTTTGTTGAACTTTGTACATAATTCAGGGATAAATATATGACTTCTGTCACCACGGAGGTTCTTGCATTGATGCTGGCTTCAACTACTTGGAATAGCTTTCAGGATTTTTCCACAGAAGCAGAATTGTAGCATATTATCTCAGTTTCACTGAGTGGTCATTTATGCCTGCACAGCAAGTACTTATCACAAGGGACACCTTTTGTTATTATAAGATTTCTTTAAAAACAGATATATGCCCTCTTTCAGTCAAACCAGTCTTGTATTTCTTGTGTTAGCAGAAGATACTCAAACATACAAAAAGCAAGAAGTCAAACATGCACACTCTCTCACCTTTATTTTTAATAAAACATAGTAACATTGTTTAGCTTTGTGGGTTAGGTAGAAATACTAAAACCTTGACAGAGTTCAAACAAAAACCACTCAATTCATCATTACTTCTTTTCACCAAGTGTTTTTATTTATTATCAAGTTGACATCTGCTGTTCCGTTCGTTAGGGTACTGCCATACATTCACAAAATGAACTTTCCACTTCTTTTAGCCTTTGTTGTTATGTCCTTGAAATAAAGATCTTTGCTCTAACACTTCTAATTGAATTTCTTGAATTATGGATCTTTCCTCATATCTTGTTTTTTTCTAGTGTTAGAAAGAAATCTATTTGCAGCTGCTAATAACTTTCATGGAAAACTACATCGTCTAGTACCAGTGTGATGAAAGAAATATATTACTTGAATAAAGGCTACATTAAGATGCAATAGATTATGCTGGCCTTATTTTGATTTTAATGCATTATAGGCCATGTATATGTAATCTGACTCTTAAAAGGCAGCAAAAATGTATTGAATTTTTTCATAAATGTACATTGTCTAAATTTAAGAAGACATTAATTTTATTAAATTGATATTTTGTAGTAGTTGGCTTCAACAAAATGATCTAAAATGGTATTCACCCTTTGCCTGCAAATTTATAAATTTTTTGCAACAGATGGTAATATAATACATTTAACCTGTCCCTTTATCCTTATATCATCCTTGCTATGACAATGCTGTTACTGCTAAAGCAGCAGAGGACAAACTGAAACTGTCATTTGAATAGAAAAAGCAACACAACATGACATGAAACCAGATTAAATGCTAAAAAAAGAGAAGATTATTCAGAATGAAAATAAAAAAAGACCAGTTAACAAATTGCCTCCTGCCCCTTCTCTTCATTTTTGTCCCCATAATTTTTGCACCTCACCATATTGCACAGTAACATTTCCCCCCCTCTGGCCACTCGAGCTGTGTTTTACTTTCCTTCACCTGATCCAGTTTTAATGAAAACACAAATAAATAAAACATCATTTGTCATAATGGTGTTGTTAATGTTTAGTTTGCAATCTATTACCATTTTCAAATCCTCTTCTGTTGCTTAAGTTTTGTTTTGTTGCCCAAATCACAATCCCAGATGCAAAAAAAGACCTCTACTCTAAACATCTTCCCAGTCTGATAGTGGATAAAACAAAAAAACTTCAAAGAGAAATCAAATGGTGGGTATCTTCTCCCAGCTTGAGGTGTTTTTACTCAAGGCAACGTCTTGTGCTTTTTCTTTCTCTTCCTTTTGTTGGTATGTTCTTAGGCTAGAAAGGTAGTTCAGTCAAATGTATACATCCATTTTAAAAACCATACCAGAAAAATTATTCTGCAAGATTTATCTTGCACGCCTTTGCAGGGAACACTCTGAGGCAGTTATTAGTTCTGCAGAATAGTGCACTTGTGAATGAAAAGTGCTTTGCTGTTTTCTAGATCCTGTGAGTGGGTACCTTGTTTGGAAGGTACCACAATAATCCCTTCCTACTAACAAACATCATCCATTTATTTGCTAAATCTAAACATGCAGAAGAATAAACTCCTTTGAGAGATTTTCCTGACTGGTCTATTGCAAACTGTTGCACTCTATATCCTATAAAATGGTAAAATGGTCAGTGACCCCTATCTGATACCAGCACCAAATCTTTCATTTGTTCTGCTTTTTTTGGTGGAAGTTGTCACTATGATGCTACATTTCTTCATCACTGATGTCCAAGTATCCTATTGCAATCAAGAAGCAGAAAGAACCTTTCATGAATGATTTTCATTACTATTTTGAAACTCAGAGTCTTTCTGAGATTAATGGATTTATACTCCTGACTACCAAAAATGGTTGAACTGCTAATAAAGATGCTAACCAAAATCTCAATTCTAGTGGAAACACAGAGCAAAATCTCCATGTTTACCAAAAAATCAACAGTATGACATAGAATTCTCTAACAAATTTGATTTCTGATTATCTGATGCTGATTCATGTATATCTGCTATCTGTAAGAGCTTTAATGTCAAAGAATGATGCAGTGTTTGAATGTTATTTGAGGGGAGAGAGGTACATCTCATTTTTCTCCTTTTTCTCTTCTGTACTGCAGGAAAGAAGAGGAAGTCACATAAAAGTTGGCTACAACTTTCAAATATATACTAAGAATCAATATTTCAAATAATTCTTCAGTGGCATAGTGACATCTAATAATGCCATTCTAGAAATCACAGTTGTTTCCAATTTCTTTTGGTAACAAACTGGCTTTTAATTCTCTCCTAACTTAGGTTAAATGGTGGGTGGAAACAACTTTCCTTTTTAAAGAAGGTTTATTTATCCTAAATTAAAAAGTTTTCCAGAAAAGCTACCTTGGTAGATTAGGATAGAAATTTTTTTTTTAACATAAGCACTGTTTTTATTTCTGTCTCCGTACACATTGTGTAGCATGCTTTCTGCTATTATAATAAGGCATGATCATCACTATATTTTTGCATGATAACTATAGCAGTGGGTAATTTGTTTCAGTACTCACCAAATATGTATGTGCTCTATCAAAGATAAAAAACATCTTGACACAGCTTAGTATGTTGAAAGCAAACAACATTTTTAAACTTAAGCTGATCCTGGCACACTCCACACTACAAGCTTCAAAGGCTCCTGGCCCAACAAAAAAGCATATAAATATGTTGGCACAGACAGCTAAGACAGATGTTGTCTCCTCCAGGCACAGCAGTCTGACTGCTAATAAAATAAACCTTTTTTGACTTCGTTGAAATGGTCACATGGGAAGTCAGCTAGAGCTGACAATGTGTCTGTAAGCTGGAATATGGTTTTTCGCAAGAGCTTCCAGCAAGTAGGAAATAATTTGTATTGTGAATGTTAAAGCAAATTGTTGTTGCAATAGGAAAGTTGATTGTTCCTAAAAAAGCTGTAGAGGAAATGGGTGAATTTACAAGTGTCTTCAAAGAGCAGGAATGGGAACAGAGCTGGAGTAACATGCTCATTCTATGGAGAGGTTCTTTTTACCACTGGCAGGTGACATTGTCAGGAAACAAGGCCAGGAAGTGGTTTGGGTGTGTTTGAACTATCACAAAGCAGATGGTATTTCTGTTCATTTCTGAAAAGCCTATTTGAAAGTATTTATGATGTCTTGTTTTTCTATGCTGTTATAAAGTCAAGTGTGCAGGTTTTATACCATACAAAAGTATTAGAGCTCTCTAGTGTCAGACTAGAGGAAGGAATAACCTTTAACTGTTACATCTTCTTGCATTTTGGCCTTTTCTCAGCTGTTTCTGAGAAAAATGAGAAAATTCACAAGACTTGACAAGTACATTGCTATATTGTTTTCCAAAGCCATCTCCCTCTTCCTGTTTTCTCACCAATAATATGTGTGTAAGACAAGGAAATTTTGTACTAAAAATTGGGTCTACCTGGCCTTGTACGTCAGCACAACCGTGTGATGGGGAAGCCAGAGCACTGTTAACCAGTCATACATTCAATAAAAACATCAGTGTAATTTTAAACGATGGCATACTATTCCTGCTGAAATGTGATCTTAATTAAACTTCCAGTTTGTCTTGATTATATAAACATAATCAGGTAATTTGGGTTATTTTTTCCCATTATTATTTTCCAAATGGATTACTCTTTTACTGAGATCAGAAAAAAAAAATGATGAATGAGGACTTAAAAAAAATATTGTTTTCATCATTTCCATGTTCTCATGACCTGTGTGAGGGTTGGATTTGACATACCATCTTAAAACATTGTTTTCTGTTTCTGGTAACCAGTGAGCATGGCAGCCAAATTAACTTCTGGCAGAAGTACTATAACTCCATAAAAGTTCAATTAAAGCAGTAAAAGAAAGAGATCAATTTAGTATGTGAAATGTTCGCATCTAGCCTATAGGTGATATTGTTCAGCCATTTTTCTTTGAAATTTATGTCAATGTCTTCAGGCACATGTGTGCCATTTTATCTTTTTTTTTGTCTGAACACACAAAACACACACACACAAAAAAATCTAAAAATATATTAAATGTATTTAAATCCTCTTTCTTTGTAGGCCAATATTTAATTATATTCCTTTTTTTTTTCTCTATGAAAACTCAAAGTTGCATCCTTCACACTTTGGTTTTTCTATGACATGTAAATCATACAAGCTAGGTAAATTTGGCACTTTTGTTCGATTTTGGTTTAATTTGTCAGCAGGGGTCTGGGTAGGGATTGGCAATCATCTTAAGTTATCTTCCAAATAAACACATAAAAGTAAGATTTTTTTTTTCCCCCACCAATTTATCATGCTACGTATTGTTCTCAACTCACTTCAAGTTTGACTGCAGTCTTTCCCAATATACACAATTAAGGAAACAGGTATTTGCATTTAAAAGGGAAGGAAAAAGCACCAGTGCTTTCAAACCTTCTTTTCATTTCTTGTCTGGTTTGTTTGGGGGTTTCTTTCTAGTTTTGGTTT
Organism: Zosterops lateralis; assembly: GCF_965231275.1. NCBI lineage: Eukaryota > Metazoa > Chordata > Aves > Passeriformes > Zosteropidae > Zosterops > Zosterops lateralis. Next base: position 61,885,419 of record NC_139765.1, read on the forward strand.
GGTTTTGTTTAAGCAATGCATAGAAAGCCAAGACATTACAGTCTGCTTGGCTGATCACATTGAACGGATGGGCTTTATATTTTGGAATCAAGCCATAGGAATTTTGCTAGCAAACCCACTGTTTGTAGTTTTTTCCACTAAAATTCACCATTTAAATATTAGCAGGATTAAAACCACAAGTGTTTTCATATGCTAATCAGTGTTGCATAGATGTTTTCCACAGATTGAAAGACTTGTTTTGAATTATTAAGCCTTAGGCAGAGATCAAGGGCTTTTTCTTTGTATAAAAAATTGTATGATTTAATGTGGGGTGGTATTTGTATTCACATGCTTTGATGACTCTTGTATGTGATCTGAAAAGTCAAAACATTGGTTTGCTTCTCCTCTTTCATGTTAAAGATAGAGGCTGTGTAAACTCTTCATTAAGTGGTTACTTTTTCCTCTTCCAAAATATGAATAGTTTAAAAAAAAAAATCTGAGATTTCAGCCCTTGGTATTATCTGGCAGCTGAGGGGTTATAAAACAGATGTTTAAGGAACTACCATTACTAGCAAATACTCTCTTGGCATGTCATATACTCATTCTGTGTTGGTTATCGGTGTTTTCATACTGCTTCAATTTTTACTGAAAATCAATTAAATTATTTATGAGAATTTTTTTATAGTCTTCATGTACATCTATGACAGTAGTACAGCTTTAACAGTGGGACATTCTTATTTTATTACACCACGAAAAAACAAGTAATGTTTGCAACAAATAGATGGAATTACACTTTGTAAAACTGGTACACATTGACAGACATTCATCTACAACAGTTCCAGGCAGGTAATAATCAGATTTCTGTAACAGCATAACACTTTCTCTTGCTTTTTTTTTTTTTTTTTGCTTTCTGTTCTTAAGGACACGAGACAAAGCTTTGGCAGATGGTTTTAGTCACATTTTCTTATTCTGTTAAAATTTCTGTGTTTTACAAAGTTTCCTTTAGACAAGATTTAAAAAGCATAGTTTCTCTTGTAACAACTTAGTAGTAAAAAGACATTTTGAAGTAGAGGCCTTTAGATATTGTAAGTCATACTTAGCTACTTATTGTATAATGAATAGGAGCAAATTGTGCATTTCACACAAGATAATTAAATATAATTATACGCAATTAGATATTTGCTCTTCTAACCAATATTTCTTCAGTTGCTTTTTTTGTTTTGTTTAAACAACTATTTTTTATACCAAAATAAATATTCTATAGCTTCAAAACATATTCTCAAGCGAAGATGATACATCTTGCAATTAAAATTTTTCATTGCTCTTTAAAATTGAAATATAGTAAACCAAATTACATTTGAATTATCCTTCAAAGTATTTACTTCTTTAAAATATATATTAATATTTTACAATTTAGCTATTGCCAGTGTTCTTCATTTGCATAACTTATAACCATAATAGTTTTGTTGTAATCTTAAAAAACAGTAGACATCCTATTTATAAAGTATTAGGTCAGATGTATACTTGTATTCTTTTTTTATGTCTCTTTTAATCAAAAAAGCTATGCCAGCAATGACTACACTTTAATTAATAAAGAAATAGAGTCTTAGTGTAGTTTTTCTGCATCTCAGGATTGGTGTAAGCAAGATAGTAGAGTAGCCTCTTGCTAAGATAGATTTTATCTCCACTCAATGTTGGTCACTATCTTTATAGAGACATGGTCTAGATATGTGCAATCAAATTTGTGTTCACTATCTACAATGTGAGATTTAATAATATCTCTAATTTGAAATTCCTGCACTATTTGACAATTTCGGGTTTTTATTTGTTATATTATAAAAAAAAATCTTTGATCATACATTCTCTTTTTTGCTTAGACAGTAGGTTTTTATGTTTCTCGGACTACAAAATGTGTAGTCTAAAAATGAGGAGAACAGTCTTCTCTTATGTTACAAAACATTTATAATTTTTTTTAGTTTTAAGGTCTAATGATATCTAGACTGACAAGTATTTAAATGAGAGCTTGAGTCTCTACAGGAGCATCTTGTAACATTTGACTTACCTAAAGGATTCAGGAGAAAGCAAAATGGCACAGGAAGCTCTTTGTATGTATTTAAAGGCATTAATGCAAAGAATATGGATTCTTATTGATGTGTCTTCCTCCTACCTGTCTACCTGAATAAATGTGCAATAAGTTACACAATGGCTCCCTTCTCCTACAAATGACAAATAGGACCTTGGGCTTCAATGGAGAATTGAAAAGAGCAAGAACATTATTGTTCAATATGTGCTCTCACCATGAGTAGATGTGACACTTAGGGACACAGCTTCGTATGGACTTGGCAGTTCTGTGTTAACAGTTGACTCAGTGATCTAAATGATTCCATGATTTTATAATTATCTCCTCTGCTTCTATTCAATTCTTCCACCAACTTCTCTGAAAAATCTTTAATAAAGGTATGAAATTTGAGGAATCTTCATTTTCTGTTTTCTTAAAGGTCTTTTTTTGTGTCTTTGGGCAAACCATGTGGCCCTCTGTGTTCTAGTTCTTTAAAAATAATAATTTTTAGTACTTTTCCTAATTTATATTGACATTGCTGTGGTATACCTTTGAATTGTGAAGGACAAGTGATGGAAAAAGACTGTTTTAGAGAGACTAGTTTTTTTTCCAAGTGTTGAAAAATTTATATTAGTTACACCTCTGAATTATTTTCAGCTTAAAATGTAAGTATTCATTCAGATGCAACTCGTGGAAGACAATATAAAAGTTTTAAATCATAAAATGTGGTATATCACAGTCAGTAAAAGCACCAAAAGCGATGTTTAGAATATTTACATAACAAAACCAAGACCTAAATGGTGTTAAGTTTTAGCAATATCTATTCAGTTATTTTAATGCTGGTTTTAATACATTATATAGGTCAAACTGCCTCTAAAAATATTACGTGGAAGCATGTTGTTTTGTCTAGAACAATCTTTTGCCAAACATAACTGAATACTTGATTTCTGAGTATAATACTGAGTAAGTACGATTTTAAGTGCAATCCAATGCAAACTAGTTAAGACAAATGTGTAGAATTACTGCACAAAACTTTTGGGTCTGATCATGATCTTTACTGATTTAAAGGGTTGCCTGTATCCAGTGGGAGTATCATCAGAAATACCATGCCACGTACCCCAGAAAATGCCATTGCGAACCCCTTTGTATTTCTTGTGGTAGTACTTGCCATTGAGGTTGGCTGACAAGCAGGCATCAAACCACCAGCCAGAGCTGTAGTAGGCACCACAGTTTCCTGAGGGATATCTGTCATTGTCCTTGTCTGGGGTTGTAAAGAACTTTTGGTCATGGTTGTAGTGCCTGCTGTAGTGGAGGGCATCTCCTGCTGTGCCGCTGTAGCCGTGGACGCTGAGCCGGTACTTGAGGTACTCGTTGGCCACGTAGAAGTGGTCGTATTTGGCATACTCTCTGATTCCATTGAAATCTTCAAGATCAATTCTCAGTTGCATTTCCTGGCTCCTTGTCAGGAGATGAATTTTGTCATTGCCCAGCCAAAACTCCCTGCTGAGGTTTCCAAAGCCATGTTTGTAGTCATTCCAGGTTCTGTTGAAGTCAGTGCTGCCATCCTGACGCCGTTGCAGCACCGTCCAACCGCCACCTTGTGTTTGCATGTCACAGTAAACTTCAAAGCTCTCATTTTTGGGATCAGGGCTAATCCTGTAGATTCCATTACTCCTTCTTCCTGCTGTGTAATGGTCAGCACAGTCTCTCTGCATTATTTGTATAACTGGTGAAAGAACAGTAAGTGTTAGAATAAACATAATTTCAATTTAAAAATATAAACATTATTACCCAGACTGATATGGCATACAGAACTTGCATTGGAGAGACTTCTACATTGGAAAGAGTGTTGCAGCAATTTCAGCTGTAGTGCAAAATACCTTTTCATCAGATTTACTTTATAAAAGATGTCACCTAGGATCTCTGCATCAGATAGCTGTCCAAAAAACCCATCCAAACTACATTTTTAAATCAAAATTACTAATATAAGGGCATTTTGATTATTTGCTTTCCTTTTATGTCCTTTTTTCTACTCTGTCCTTTCATTATCTTGTGCAAATTCAACCTGCTTTCTTCAGTCCATATTTCTAATGCTTTGCATTTACACACTTGCTCTTTTTTGTATTTAAATGTATAGCTTCACAACCTGCCTACAATTTATAGCTCCATCTGGCAATGTGTCAGAGAAAGAACTTTGTCCATGTGGGAATGATGTTGACCTGGCTATTGTTAAGTAAACATCATTTGATGGAGAACGTAACACCATTAAGAATGCTTTGTGTTCTTGTTGACTTTAGGAAGCAGGAAAAAAGTAATAAAATTGTTACATCTGTTGTAGTAATTGTTTGATTCCTAGAAACATGAAGGTGATGATGCTTTCCTGTGTATGTGGCATTGCTGGCTTTACAGAAAGAAAGAATGTTAGCATCTACTGTTAACAGTACCTTTTTCCCACCAATGGGTGATGTGTTTTATTCAGAAGAAAAATAACCCCAGGTTTTTTCCTCAGAGTGAAAATCCATTTTTGATCCACAATGGCATCTAGTGATGTCATTCTGTTCAACAACATGGTATTAGAATTCCATATTCTTAAGTGATATGGAGAGCTCTCAGAAGTTCTCAGTTGACTCAAAAGCATCATGTTCATTCCTATTGCATATTTGAATGTATGGGTGCATCTATTTGCAGGTTCTGCTGTAATTTTTCCTAGAAAATTTACACAAACTACTTCTTGAAAGGGAGGAGTGATCTCAGGCTGCAGCAGGGAGTAAGATTCAGGACTTGTTTGCCAGAAAAGTGGACATTTATGAAACCACAAAGTCAAAGGCTTTAAAGCCAAATCTAAACCCACAATAAATTCTTCCTTTTTTCACTGAACTTTGTGTAAAATCTTTGGTGGACTAAATTTCAGAGCAGTTTTTATCAGAGAATATACATTCCAGATAAAATGCTTCTATAATCTTTTTTCAGCTCCTACTTCAATAAAGTTTTACTATTAATTTCAATGGATGAAAGAATAGCTCCTGAATAGGAAAAAGTTGCAGCTGTTTTTCTTGCTAGCTTTCATAATGAATATATTGCTGCTACAAATACTTTTAGCATGTTGTTGTAAAATAGAAGGAATAGCTACATGATCCTGTGCCATGAACACTACCCAGCATTTCAGTAAATGTGAGGAATATAAAAAAATAATTTAGTCTGTTATTTAGTCTGTTTTGATGTACTGTACTTGAATATGTTTCATTGCCCATTATTAATATAACAAAAAGATGGTAATTCTTTTTGTGAATGTTTTGTATCTGAATGAAGATAATCGATTTGTAGTGATTTTATCTGATTTAAATTGATCACTGATAGAGTAAAAGCATTACCTTTAGTATTACTTATTTGCTCTTTTCAAAGAAGAACACTTTCAAGAATTTCAGGTGTACACACACTGTACACTTGCAGATCCTTCTATTTTCAATATGTCTAGACAGAAGAACAATTTTATTTTAATCTTGGATGTTAAGCAAGAGACTTAAAGATTGTAATGCAGCCTGATCTTTCTCTGTTTTGTCTCTGAAGAGCTTTATCTTCTTATGTTTGATATCTAAGTGGTAGAATACACTGACAATCTAGGGAACATTTCTTGTTTTCAAGAATTCCTATATGTAATATAAAAACTTTATGACTTAGAAAACCCTTCAGTCATGCCTTAATATCAGTAAACATTAGAAAGAGAGCATTGATTTTATTCCTGTATTAGGAGAATTCCATGATAAATAAGTGGGAGTTTTTGTGATAACACCTGTTTTTGTTTTATACTGCTTATATATTAAAATAATGCAAAAGTTTTAGTATTAAAATGATGATACATTTACCCAGTCTAGAAGTGCTGTAAGCTTTTTTTAGCTGAGTCTTTCAGATGTTTGCTGTGATGATAAGAAAATTATTTTATTATCCATCTGTTGAAAACTAAGCATTTTGCTAGATTCACTTGATCACTGATGATGTCTTGCACCTCTTTTCAAAGTCTCTGCAGTTTTGCGGTAAGAAAAAATAAAAAAGCAGTTTTCTAAAGCACACCTAGAAAAAAATTTACCCTTTCTCATCCAAGGAGAAAAAATATATAGGTCACTGATGTTTAATGTCTCTAATGAGGAGTATCATGATGTAAAATAAAGTTAATTTTTCATGTTTACTTATTAAATTGCAAAAAAGTGTCCTTTAAAAATTAATGTTTTAAATCCCTTAATGAAGTTCAATTCGAGGAGGGTTTGAACACCTGCAGCTCTCAGTAACCCTCTAGTGGCTGCTGAAATGTTTTACAGGAGTATAAATAAACACTAAAAGAGCAGATACTTGTGAAGTTAATAACACAGATATTTGGGTAAAATGTATTTTAAATTGTTTATCTAATACTAGTGAAATGTGCAGAAAGCTTATACAGGCAGTAAGAATTAACAGATTACATACCAGGTTTTGCTTGCATTGCTGGACACTTGGAAGAACATTTGTTATCCAGGTTATTCACAGCAAATGTCAAATTTGCAACTTTGCTGTCAACATAATCTTCCACGTTGTTCATGTTTATGAGGCTCAGCTTCTCTAAACGACCCTGCAGTGTCTGAATCTGGCTCTTTGCATTTTTTAAGCTGGTTGCCATTCTGTTAACCTTGCTTTGCAGTTCCTGTACTCTGTTATCTTGGCTTTCGCTGTTTTCTGCAGTGTTAGGTGGCAGGAATTCATTACTTCTGTCTCTTTCTTGGTTGTCATCTGCTTGCAGCTTGCAATCTTGGCAGCATTTCTTCAGCTTGTTTACTGATTCTTTAAGGGTCTGTACTTCTTTGAGAGTCTTCTCAAGCAGTTTGAATTCTTTGGGCATCTGGATGGTCATCGGAGGCAAATTTATCTGATAAGGACAATCCTCTCCTTCATCACATTTCCGATTAGTTTTGAGCTTTATGGGACAAGTCTCAGTAAGTTTTTCTTCTTTAACATTCTCTTCCTCTTCTAAAATAACTGCAAAAACATTTGTTAAAGCAAGGAGACTTGACTTCAGCAAGACTATGTAAATGAGGAGCTTCATCTTCACCGAGAAAGTAGCAGTATGAGGAAGTATGTAGAAGTGGAACAACTTTATAAGGGCAGCTTGAAGCCTGTGAGTTATCAGACAGCCTACACTGTTCTCAGAAATGGGTGGGAGTGCTTGCATCACGGGTGATTAATAGCAGAGCAAAGTTAGGTAGTGCTTGCAAGAGTAGCACATTTCAGAGACTATTTCTGACTCAGAGCTGTTGTATGTAAGCAAGATGATGAAATGCATGTGTGCTGGTGAATTCTGCAGCTTAATTTCATTCCTTGTTGTACATGGATTTTCTTTTTTTAAAAAAAAAAAGCAGATAGAGAAAGTGAAAACCAGCCCTTTTCCTAGTTTGACGTTTATCACAGCAATAGCTTTACTGACAGTCAGTACCCTTTTCCCTAATTTTTTTAAACTTAATAGATATATTCATATAAATTATTTAAAACCCAAAGCATGTTGAAACACATGTATAGTTTTGGTTCCAAACATTTTTCAGTATAAAGTCACAAATTCAGAAGGATGAACAGCACTTTCTCCTTACTATTTCACCCAGCACACCTTAAAATAGTTATCTGGAATATTCACAATCTCTGTGGCACATCACAGTTAAAATTCACTATTATCTGATTTAGAGTACTTCTTATTGACCCTTTTTAAGTGAAAGGAAATGAACTTGAGACAGATTCCCCTTTGATGCTTGAGATCCTACTTGTTAGACTAATTGTAGAGGAAACCCAAAGAAAATCCTGACGTTCTGATTAATGTCCCAAATTCTAAATCTAAAGTGAGGCAGAGACCTAGGGAAGGAACTCTCATCTGTTTGATGAGAGTTTGATGCTCTTCTTTTTATTGTGCCTCATATCAACTTTCAGAGTTAATCATATACTTTATATGACTGATCGCTCCAAATGAAGTACTTCTCCAGGTGATTTTCATTCTACAGCCACCTTTGCCATTCTCATGTGATACCTGTGCAGTTTTAATGATCTATATCATCTTCCTGGTGCCTCAAAACAAGGCCACGTGGTCGTGTCTTTATGTATTCACAGCTCAGTCAAGAGTCAAATGACTTGCAGGAGTAAAGGGTGTTTACACCTGTTCTTGTTTAATTAGTCCAATCTGAACCTAAACCCTATTTCTTTCCCTAAACCCTATTTGAACTTACTCATAACACAGATTAAACATTAAGCAGATATTAGTCACACATATAATCCACGAGCTTGTGATCTGTCATGTTACTAGCTTTTATACACACCACATGCTTATATTGACAGTACAGGAGGGAGGCTTGGTAAAAATCTACTTGTCTAACCCCTGCAAAAATTCCTTCAGATTTCTGCATGGCACAAAAGTTAAGGCACTTTCTTGGGAGATGGGTTTTGAATGTATCTTTCTTGTGTTCTAAATTAACATCCCAGAACCTGCCATGATGCTTTTAGTTACGTAGCAAAACTGTATCTCCCCCTGTCAGATCTTGCTGGTTCCTCAGCAATGAGGTGAAAGGCATCCCCTGCCATTCAGGTGTGAGATACTGACATCACTTTGGTTTTGTTAAAAATGCATCATAACTGAAATGTATGTAAAAGATAAAATGTATTATCTTAATTTGCAAGTAATTTTTTTTTTAATTTTTGATTTAATTAACAGGATGCTAATTTTTCCTTGTATCAGTCTAAAATCAGGTATTTCCAGAGCCTTGTTCTTGTCTACGACTGCTACTGTCAAATGGAGGAAAGCTATACCAGCCTCTTTGAGGGGGCTTTAGAAATAGAATAGGATTCTTAAATCCTTATTATTTGGGAAGCCACATTGCCCCCACGCTCTTCTTTGTGCAGTTTACAATTAACTCTGCTATCTACTTTGTGACTTTGAACTGGACAAACTGTTCTGTATCTGTAAAATGAATAATAATTATCCTTGATAGACCACATTCAATGATTTGCCTTGAAATATTTAAATGTATAACAAATATTGTTGTAATTCGTGATTGCTGTGCTGCATTGAAAGCCTAAACTATCTTTAGAATTTTGTAACATCCATAAGGGCAGAAAGTTTTTACTCATGCTGAATGGAAAAAGAAAGTTCAGACAGTAAAATGAGGAATCTGAGCTTTTCAAACATCTCTGTCCTGAGACATCCATCTCTTAGTCCCATTAGTCCCATATATATCTTCCTTTTGAGATATTTACGTCCTCCTCTGGATGAGACTGGTAGTCTTGAGTTGCTGATTTCATTTTTGGCCTGATGTTCTGCTGGTAAGCTGTCACTAGTCTGCTTGGAGTCCAGTAGATCCATTTCTCCATCAGACTGTATGCTTCTCCTACCTGGAACACTCTTGTAATTGAGTAGTGGTTTTTCTTCCTGTTCTGTCAGGGAGTGTCTACTCCCAACAATTTGTCACATCTCTTTTATTTCTTAAGAAACCCAAAATAGTATGACACAGCCTTTTACATGACTCTTAAACTTTTTGGAATAAATGAAGCAAACTTTCAAATCTGAGTTTTTCAGCAAAGAGGAAGGACGCTGAGTGGACTTAAGCTGTGAGATACTGATGCAGTTTAAGTAATGGCAGAAATATTGGACCAGATTTTAAAGTAAGACTTGTTGTTTGTTTATAAACAAAGTTACTTGTTGGGAAAGATTAATCAAGGAAACCTTATAAATATGATTGTTTAGCAAAAGATTCTGAAAATGTGAAACCTATAGTCGAGATAGAAATGGAAGCTTACTTTGAGTTGTAGGATACCAAGTCTTAGTTACTATATAACCTGAAGACAATAGCCTAGCCAGCTGAAGGAGAATCCCTTTTGATTGAACAAGACCTTTCTGCTGGCTAAGGGATCCAAAGGTCAATGTAGCAAAACAGAAAAGTCTAAAGAGTAGTTTTTAGAGCTTAAAATATAACACATGGTAATGTAGTAGTTCTTATAGGCTGTATGTAGATTCTATAGGATTTTGTGTCTTGTATTGGTTGGTCACTGTAAATTAGAATATTCATCACAAAAGGAGATATAATGTATTGTAACCAGGACCTCTCTCTCTTGGCTTTCCCTTGCTCTTCTCTTCTCTCTTCTCTTCTCTCTTCGCCCTCTTCGCTCTCTGGTCCCTGCTCTCTTGGCTCTCCTCTTCCCTCTTTCTCTCTGGACCTCACTCTCCTTTCCCTGCTCTTACCTCTGCTCTCTTCCCCCTGCACTCTGACCCCTGCCACGTTGCTCTCGCTCTCTCCCCTCTTCTTGCCAGCTTACCCTCTTGCTCTCTCTCATTCTCTCTCTGGGACTTCCCTTCAGCCGAGGCTGGTGGCTGAAGGGAAGGCCCTTTCTACCCACGACCCTTGCAATAAAACCACATATTCTAGAATATCTCAGGTTTGCAGAGTACCTTGTCCCTGTAAGTCGCGGATGTTTCTACAGTTACTTCTCAAATGGGGTTTCTCTATATCTAGAGTGTTCTGCATTGTACTTTAAAATAGTTAAGCAATCACAAACCCCAAGAACCCCAAGAACCAAACTTTTTCAAATGCGAAAGTGTCTAACTGAATAACAGTTGATGACTGTAACTGAGACTTTTCTTTGCTTTTTTGCTTAAAAATAATTTTCTTGTAGCTTTTTTTTTTTTGTCTATTTTTTAGGAATCTATTTTTTTTTTCATGTGGACTGAAGAGATTTCTTTATCATACAGGCATCTTCCTAAAGAAAATAACTGATGGCTCAAGATGCTCTGAAATTCTACTGTAGATCTTAATTCTGTTCACACAGAACTTCCCAGTGATTGCAAGGTTAAAGAAGCGATATATTTTGTTTTATCAGACTTGTCTGAGATTGTTTATCAAAACCAGCACGAACCATTTCCCATGATTTTTTAGACGAACGTTTTTTATTCTTCTGGCAGATAATGGAATGTAGGTCAAACAGAGAATAACAAAGTTATGACTGTAGGCAGATGTTAATTTAACTAGTGGCTATGACAATTTAAAACACAACAGCTTGGCATCTGTTTGATTTCTAGCTTTGTTCTGGGAGTCAACATCTTCTGCAGAAGAATTGGTGCAGAATATCCAGGTTTGTCTAAGCAATTCAAATGATTGGTGTGTACAAACTTGAAGTACATTAGGGCTCATTCATATAAATCATTTTGGTGGCAGAGATGTGTTAAGATTCAACTGCTGCAGTAATATTTCTGATGTTTTTTGTAGACTTCCATGATACATTTTGACTGAGAAAGAAAATGATAAGTAATTAGATTAGTTTTCAGGTTTTTCCACAATGTGGAATATATACCAAAAGTCCATATGAGAAACAAGTTCTGATCTAGAATCCTTTCTGATTAACTAAATTATTTTATTTTTTAACTCAGTAGTCATTATTCATGCAAACAGTCCTTATGTTGTCCACTTCCTCATGTGTCTGTGAGAACACATCAGAACACAAAAGGAAAGGCAGTCCTATTCCATTTGATATTATAAATATTCTTATTCAGATACAGCTTACATAGACCTGGTGACTGCATGACCTGCTTAAATTGTTGATTGCTTTATTTATAAATTCTGGCAGCAGGCAGAAAGGGGCCACTGACATAGATCATGTAAACAGTGGATATGATATTTATATCAGCAACTGTAAATATAATACATGTTGTAAAATTCATGTGGTCAAAGAAAATCCCTCCATCTGTTAAGGTGAGCACTATATTTGTAAAAAAGGAGATCCACAAAACTATGTTCTTATTAATTCTATTTCTACCATGACATCTGATCTGCCTGCTCAAAATCTAAAGTTTACTGCTGACTATTTCCTTTATCTGTAGTCATTGAAGATGCTGTACTTAGTTCAATATATGAAGAGCAGAAACCCAAATGCACATTCAGAGTGATGATTTACCAAATACAAAAGGCTCTCCTTCCTGTATATTCTCAGAAAAATTCCTTCAAACCTGCTCCAATGAAAGCAGGAAGTGTAAGACTGCTGGTTTCTTACCATCCTGATTTCAAGCTTCATAGCCAAACAAAATTTGATGACAGGAGGAAAGCTGTGTCCTTTCCTGAAATGCCTGTCTTATCGATCTCATATGCCCTCTGTTCTGAGCCATGCAAGACTCAATTGGGCAGCAGTATATTCTCACCCACTGTACCATCTTGATTGTGGCTGATGTTTATAGTTTCCATGTAGGGATTGCTTTTTCCCATGAACTGGGGACAAAACTACTGTTATGAACTGTGCCTTGGGAAAGAATTTAGGATATTATTTTCCCTAGTCATTATTTGTTGGTTTTAGGAGGCTCTTCAGCAGTTTATTTTTCATTAAAGGATGCCTGGCCCATCCATCCGTAATTAAAAAAGTAAAATTGTAGAAGTTCAGTGTAAGGCAATACAGTGTATCTACTGTAAGTGTATTTATGATTTGTGTGTATACTTTTACTCCCACCTGACTGCATTTGTGCGACCAATAACCTCATGACTTCCAGTGTTGTTGTTTGTCATCTAAATTAAATGTTTAGGAAACTCAGTGACAAATGTTTTTCTATTTGAAAAGCTAATAAACATGATTTTTCTATGGGCTTCCCATACTAATTCTAAAGTCTACTTCCTGTAATAAATGTAAGTAGTTCCAGGTGAGAGGCATGATATCTTATTTTTGAACTCCAATTACAGTATCTATTTTAAACCCTCAGTGCATTTTTATTTTCTATCATAACCTTTCTCTAGAATAAGGACTTAAGCAAGGCATATCATTCTCTAAATATCTGCAGTATAGCTATTTCTGTGTGTGCTTTCAATGTTTCCCAATCTCCAAAATGGAATGCAGAGTTGCATACCAATAACTACAGTTTATTGAGAACTAAGTGCTTACAGTCTTAAATTAGTGACTTTCATCTTCTTGCTTTAAAATACTTTGAAAAATGTGCTGAAGCCTGAAATATTGTTGAGTAGAGAAATTATAGATAATTTTGGAAGTGTTAGTCTTCCATACATGTATGAATTTAAAACATATTGAAAAATGCACAGTGACTGAACAAAAAGTGTAAAGATTATACTTTCTTGTGTTGTGTTTGACTTCTTTTAAGATTGCCAGAGAGGTTGCAAACACAACCTTTTAATTTGTTTTCCTTCCTTTTTGGATGCTTCCTCTTGAAGTAGTCAGGACATGATCTTCAGAATTAGTGGGAAGTTACTGTTTTGAACTTGCTCTGAGCCGGGGGCTGAACTTGAGGAGGAATCTTCAGCTCCCTTAGTGCATTATCATGGGTCCCAAATTTTGCCTAGTTAACTTGGAGATACCAGGCATAGGCAAGCCAAACCCCTGCAGATATCCCCAGCCCTGTGATTCTGTGTAGACTGGTATCCAGCAATATGGACAGAAATGCAAGAGTCTTAGCATGGGACCAGTGAGCTTGTGCCTGTTGCCCTGCTATGATGTTGAAACAACCCCTGAGAAGGTGGCGCTGCCTTCTCCCCTGAGTAAGGCACACCTGAGCTGTGTGCTGAGTCCAAACTCTGTGGCTTCATGAGGATTTTGACAGAGGAGGCAGAGCTGTCTGTTCAAAGAGGAGAACTTACTCTTTCCCTTTGCTGAATGCTTAACCTTTTATATATCATATAAAAGAGGTAAGAAAAGCTCTTCAAATAAACAGCACAGAAGGAAAATTCCAAACCTGACAAAACAGACTGGCCAGAAGAGCCATATGCCAAGGGGCTAATACTACACTGAAATCTTGAGTGTATATGAACTATAAAATATATTAATCCCTGGATATTTTTCTCTAGTCTACTATTAGGAGGCAAAAGAGCTGTTTGAGGAGACATTTCAGATGTTTGAAATAGCAAATTAATATAAAATATTATGGGTTAAAATAACATCAAGTGTAGTCACAAGGTCTTGTTACAGTTACAAAACCTACAACTTAGTATGAAGAAAGGGAAAGCCTTATTATTCCATTTGAGCTTAGAATAAATTTTAGTTGTTTTGCAGTAACAGCAAACATAATTAGAAACATGTGTTGGCTACATCATTTCCCCAAAATGCAGAAATCCTAGGCACTGCTGAAATAAAGTCTTTCATAGGAAGTTTCAAGTGCTTCACTTTAATAATGATTGTAAGAAATTGATGTTAAGCAGTAATTTCTTAGTGGTGACTTTATCTTCTGTGCTTATTTTGTGTGCTTTTTTAATCAAAAGACTGAAGAGTTCAACCAATATTCAGATTCCATCATCTATTTACATTTAAGACTTAGCTGAATTTTATTCATTTCTGGAGAGTCCCAAAAGAACTTTGAGAGCATTGAAATGTAAAATGGGAAATATTCCTAGAGTTCCTATTTATATTACATTTCAGTTACAGAAAACTTGTTTTGGAATTTCAGATAGTTCCTTACTGCACTGTTTTGAGCTGACTGTCACAAAGAATTGAATATAATCTGATAAAATGAAGAATGCCCAATGCACTTAATGCAGAGTGAGGTGTTGGTAAAGTTAGGGGCAGATTTCACTAGTTTTGCTCACATGGGTGAGTACTTCATTTATCAGGTGGGTCCTGTCCCTTCTGTGATTTTAATTCCCATTCCTATTCTGACATATTCTCTTTCTTACAAACATCTCTATCCACCTTCCTACCTTGGAGAAACTACTGTGGTCTTAGATCCAGGGGCTCGTGTGCCTGAAGTCAAGCTGGAAGGATATAACAGAGGACCCTCAGATAGTGTATAACCTCACACAGTGCTCACCTTTTCTTGGAATTTTCATCAGGAGATTTTGAAGACAGGTCTGGTGGGGAACTGTTGGTAGCAAGTGAATATGAACTCGTAGAGAGAAAAGTTTTTCAGCTGTATAGAACAGCTATTTGAGCATAAGTATGTTCTGTTTTTCTCATGGACTCCTATATTTAAATGATTCCTGCTCAGAGACAGAAAATCTACCTTTTCCTGCTAGAAAAATATTAAGGATATGTTCTTCCCTTTCATCTTTTCTGCAAAATTTTCCTCCACATTTTTTAAAATAGGACAGAATTATCCAGCACTTAACTTCATGGGACTTTTCACTGATTGAAGGAAACATATTTGCCTTGGAAGTTGGGTTTGGATTTGTTTTTGCTTTGTTATGTTTTATTTTGTTTTTCTGGTAGAAAAGCCAGACTTCACATTGCATAGCAATATAAAAAATTGTAATGAACTTAGAAAATCACAAGGGTAATTTAAGGGTAACTTAAGGGTAACTTAATATGCTAAAATAAACATAACAGCAATTTTACATTCAAATTTTACTTGAAAAGATTCAAGTAAATCCAGTAATAAGACCCATATTTCCATTTTTAAAATGTAATTGCATTTATGGGAAGGAGTATGGGGAAACAGAAAGCAGAAGGTTGCCAGGCAACCATTTCTTAGAAGACAAATCTTCATCCAACTTTCCAGTAATTCTGCATTTAGATAGCAGAAGTTTATTCTGGTTTATCTAGATGATCTATCAATGTTGTATGTGAATTTTGGCCACACAACTCTGTGTGTACTTGAAAATGTATGAGGTCCCAGTTCATTATAAAATGAGAAAGAAAATCTGAAAAAAGCAATATACTGGGACTGGAAGACTCAACAAGTTAATAATATTTATCTGTCTGTATTCCAGACTCCAGATCTGAGATCACCAGTAAAATAAAATTACCTCAGTTCTTACAAGGGCATTATGGTTAACACAGAACTGAAAAAAAAAAAAAGTCATCCTCAGTTGCTGTTTACAAGCCCTTTTTTTCCTCTCACTTCTCCATCTTTTCACTCATTCTTTTACTTTTCAGTGTAGCAATGTAATTAGTTACACTGAGGAGACCTACATTTCACCTAACCCAGCAATGTGAGAGCTTCCAAGCAATCAAATGGACTGTGAGTGCCTAAATACTGTTGGTTATTTTATCATTAATGTGGGAGAGGCTACCTTCAAAGAGTTACATATCTTTATATCGGGGGCATCATCTCTTTTCTGGTTTTATCATCACAATTTTCTTAGAGTAGGATTACATGTTTTCTCTCTTCTTCCACAAACTGACTATTTTTCCCCTCAAACAGTTCTTCTGCCCCCCCAAGAATCTTGGAGAAAACAGTATACCAGGCTTTAATAACAAATCCTGGGACCAGGGTAGCCCAATGCTGTCTCTGATGGCTCTCCCCATAATGCTGTGCTAATGGGAACTATCTGGTGATGAAACTTTCCAGGGAGTCTCACTGCCTTTGACATGCTGGTATGCCATCCCTGCAGTCTGTCTTGTGTAGTCCTCAATGCTACAAATCTTCACACTGCACAGGACCAACCTTCCTGAAATAGGGCTCTTAGCTCTGAACTGAACTGAGTAATTAGGTGTGAAATCTGTAAGAAGTTTATCGACATAAAGAAGAAGACACAACCTCCAGGACAAAAAGTTTATTTCTGTGGAAGCATTGTCAAACATGGTGTAGATCTGCAGTGAGAACCTAAACAGGAAAAAAAATTGTAACTCACAGGTACAGATTGGAGGAGTGTAGGGACAGCACATTAGTGAGGTATCACACAAATAGGACAATTATATCTATGTGTGAGGCTAAGAAATAAATGGTTTGAGAAAGGGAAATATTTTCTTTCTCACAGATGACCTAGATAGTATTTTGAACTTAAGTGAACAGTATATTTGATCATAGAGAATGCCAAAATAAATGTTTGAGAGCTGCTTATCTTTAATCTCATGCAAACAAATGAAAGGCAGACCTTCTATTCTCGGGGTCTCAGGGAGCAAAGGTTGTCTTTGCTACCATGAAATATTTTGAAACAGATCTTCAAAAATACTTAAACAGTTATCAAGAATATATATACTTCCTTTGATATATTGACATGTATTCTGCTTCTTGGCCATAGGATTAGTTCTAGATGGTTTCTTCTGAATATTTTGAAGGTTGAATTATAACTGCCAGGATTTTCTTGGTGCTGTAGTAATTTCACTTCTTATTTCAGGAGATCTGCATAATCACATTTCTTGGCAGGGTCCCATAGAAGTTGCAGATTTGACTTGCTGCCCCACAAGGTTAGCCATGGACTTTTATAGAGGTGGATCAACTTACATTTTTTAATTGGATTTAACCTGGTTCTCCTTATTTGTGACCAAAGGAGGGGAAGAAAGGTTTTCTAAAGCAGTATCACCCAGGAATAATATGGCCAGCAGGACCAGGGTGACAATTGTCCCGCTTCTCTCAGCAGTGGTGAGGCCACGCCTCAAATCCCATGCTCAGTTTTGAGCCCCTCACTACAAAGAGGACATTCAAGTGCTGGAGCACGTCCAGAGAAGAGCAACAGGGCTGGGGAAGGGTCTGGAGCACAAATCTGATGAGGAGAACTGAGGGAGCCGAGGGTGTTCAGCCTGGAGGAAAGGCGGCTCAGAGTAGAACTTAGTGTTCTCTACAACTACCTGAAAGGAGTTGTGGCCATGAAGTCAGTGTCTTCTCCCAGGTAACAAGTGATAGAGCAGAAGGAAATGGCCTCAAGATGCACTGGGGGGCGGGGGGGCGCGGTTTAGATTGGATATTGGGAAAAAATTCTCCACTGAAAGTGTGGACAAGTGTTGGAACAGATTGCTCAAGGAAGAGTTTGAGTCACTGTCCCCACAGGTATTTTAATGACCTGTTTGATGTTGGTGTTTGCGGAAGATCTGCACAGGCTTGTAAGGTAATGTGTTCTGTTGCCTGGGGATTATCCAGCTTTAGCCCAGCTCCTTGGTTTTTTTTACAACCCTACTGCCTGTGGAGACACTTTTAGCCTCAGTTTTGCCTGCGCAGGCCAGTGGGTTTAGACCAAAACTGAAGCAGTTAAGCAATGTGGAAAAGAGGTTACTTAGGGCCTGAGTTCAAAGTCAAGGCAGAATTATCATGAGATATTAATACAGACAAGAAAGTCAGAGAAGAAATGGTGCAGTGCAGGTAGCACTGTAGTTGTGATAGAAACATTCTTTATGTTCTTGTATTTATGCTTTGAATTTTTATGTAAATAAGCATTTTTTTTGTCTGTTTATTTGATTTGGTTGTGTATTTGATTTGTTATGTTACCAAAGTCTGTATAAACTGAAAGGCTGCCAATTACAGTTATAAAAAGTTGCAGTAGCATGAAAGTATTAGTGCTTAGGAGATTTCATAACTCTGTGTTTGCCTTCCATAGCTATTTTCTGCTGGAAAAATCACAGATACCAGAGTAGCTGAGCTGAAGGAACAGTACACCCTCCTGCATGAGGCTGTGATAAGGTATAATATTCCTTTTTAGACTTTTAGTAGCCAAAGCATTATGTTTTTAAAGTATTTTCTGCTCATGCTGAAGCCCAACTATCATTTAAAACTTTCTTGCAGTTACAGTTCATAAACAGGAAGCCAGAACACAAGGTTGAAACCCAGTATTATTTAATAGGAACTTTCAAGGTAATTTGGGATACTTAAATACTTACTTGAAACACACCTTTGGTTCTAATACAAACATAATGATATTGGGACTGGATGTAAAAACTGCAACAGACAATTTGCAAGTTTAAAATGAATATGTATTTGAAGATCCTGTAGCCAGAATTGTAATATCTGAAAAGAATGACCTGCTGAGCTGACATCATAGAGAGCAACTGAAGAAGCTAAAGACTTGTTTCTAAGAAGGAAAGTAAAACTGTCACTCCTAAATAGGTGTGAATTTTACCCTCTGAGAATACTGAATCCTGTCTGAGTATTAGACAGGACTGCTAATAGATTTTGATTAGAATCTTAAGCTTCAGAGTAAAATGAAATTTGGAAATTAGGTGTAGTAGTTGTGAGCCTGCCCTGCACTAGTACTTGCTAAAGGAGAGAGCAGAGATCATGCTCATGGCCTGATGCCAGGCTTGGGGTGGGCAAGTGTGAGTGGAAGGAGAGACACAGAGAGGGATAAAGGGGGACACAACACTACAGCTGTACCAGGTGAACAGTGTGTCCCAGAACACAGCAGTCCTACTTGACAGTCCAAATTAAGAACTTTATGGCAAGTCTGTCATTGAAACTAAAGCCTAATTTAAGTATTCTAAAATTAATTCAGGTTATACCTGCTTATTTGGGTTATGCTGGGATTTGCTGTGCCTCCTGGAAGCCTGAAAAGCAACAAGTGCAAAGTAATGTAATTTGAAAAAGGTTTCTTGAAATACTGAAACAATAGTTTTCTTGAGGATAGCTGAGTATTCTAGTTTTGTCTTAATAAAATGGGGAGTTGGGATATGGTTCTGACTCTGTGAAACTTCATCTGACTTTATTTCAGATTGCTGAGATAGATAGCAAATCTTTCCGAGAAGCAAAATTAAAAATAGCACTACTAAACCAGTTCAGCTTCCTAGAAAATATAAGAAGACTTTTCTAACTGCTCAGATGTAAACATATTTTGTGGGTTTGGATTAATTGATTGAGAAGGTTTCTACCATACTGTGTTCAGTGGGCTGAAGTAGAATGCCAGCAGCTGCTAATTAGTTGATTTTTAGCCAGTGTTAGTTTGAAAACAGTCTTTCATTGAAAAAATACAAACACATTCCTACATGTTTTATGTATTTATACAGTATTCTTTTGTACGGGATATTCATTTATGAAAGGCAATCCCTTTGTGTGTATCACAAGTGGAATAGGGCCTGAGTGTAAACAGGACTCAGCTGTCCTTTCTGTCACACTTAAAACTACCCTTAACAGAATGCACCAAAAGCATGAAAATGTTAGATGGTGGATTATATCTCTCATTTTTTCCATCATTCTCCCAGGAGTATGAAATGGCCACACTTCTGTAAGAAAGTGGATCAGAGAGCATGATGTCGCATTCTGTACTAGATGTAGTTATGTGTCACAGCAGAACACCAATGTGTGAACAAGCATGAATTCCTACAGATAAATTTCTCCTACTGTTAAAAGAAATTAATTATCAAAAATCAATCATGATCTCCAGTATATTTTCAGGACATCAAAAGTGGGATTCAGACATCAAAAGTAGGATTCAATTGTCCATTTGTTATCATCAGTAGATATGCTCATCTTAACATGGTACCAAGGGTCCCTTTACAGTCAATAGAAAGAAATAGGGACCATACACTTCCTCCCTATTCAGACATCTGCAAGGGTCTGGTTTTCTCCATCAGCTGTAAGGACTGTCCTGGTGGTAAGTGCAGTATGCGTGCATATTCTCTTCCTGCAAAGGACCCTTTGCAGAATCAATACTGCTTTTTAATTGTTAGTTCTTCACCCGAACATGTGTGGTACAGTTCTGTGTGTCAAGAACTTATTTTTTCATGTATTACAGTTGAATTTAATCCCTTTCCTAATTAATGCCCATCTGTCCTAGTGTTGTTGCAATGCCATGTTAAGACAAATGAGAGGATAAGGTTTTCAAGCTCTGTGTCTTTTCTTATTTCCTTTATTAGCATATAAAAATCTCAAGACAAAAGCCTTATACATCTTAAGCAGCACAGTTCCCTGTGACAACTGTGCTAAACTATTGCAACTGATCTCTCTGATATACAATAAAAATTTCTCTAATACGACGAATGCAATTACTCTGTGTGCAGGTAGTTTCCAAGGCTGTTGCCAGTGCACACAGGGCTATAAGTGCAGTCCTCTGTTTAGTAGCAAATCTATTTCTTGCTCTCAGTTTGGCACAATTTGGCATTATAAAAGCTGAAAAATATCATCTGGCAGATAGCTGCTTTCATACTTTTCTTCAGTGCTTTTAAATTTATGTTCACTGAGAACAGGCTGTCATCCCATTGTGGTGCTGTCTCACCCATCCACTTTGTAGTAAGGTTGCATCTAAAGTTGAAGTAAGTGAGCTTGAATTTGGCCCCTGAAAACCCTTTTAGTCACTCAATTATGTATCCTAGTTGTAGATTTTATTTATATTATCTCAATTTAGGAACCTAGTATTACTATTCTGAGAACCCAAACTGGAAGATACTCAGATACTAATGAAGATTCATTAGCAGATTGGGAATCTTATTTTCTTGAACCTCTGCTAAAGTACTAATTATTTCACAAATTCAAAAGCTGCCACATCAGACCGCACAAACTTACTTTTGTAGTCATGTGATTCTATATGTGTACATTGTGTAGATGTGCAGTTATTTCTTCATTGTCTTCAATTAAATCAACCTGAAAAATAATATTGGCATCTGTAGGGAGCAAATTTAGATTTAGCACTCAATTCTTGTTTCTGGGGGTTTTTTTATTATCTTGAAAAGAATCAATACTAAAAAGTTTGGGTTTATGAATTCACTTATGTGTTTATGTAACTAACTGTATGTAAAATGTCTGTTATGAAAGAATTGTGTTATAAATTATGTGTATTACTATAACCGATTATATTTTCTTTCAGAACTGCATACATTCTGTTAGATTTAAAGAAGATTGAAATATCATATAGAATCCAATGTCAATAAGTCAGTTTATTTTTCCCTTAATATGTATGTGTAAACATGAAATTATTTGTTCATGATGAAGGCACACTGTTTCCTGTTGAAGTCTTATTTTCTAGTTTAAAAAAAGGAAGTGGTTATCTTGGGAGATTTGTTGCATGAAATCAAAACTTTTTCTGCTGTATTATTTCAGCTATGTGCAGTATAGTCAGTTTTGTATTTTTATCATCATTTTGCCATGTCAACTCTATTCTTTAGTGTGATGTATAATTTTGTTTTTCTGTTTAAGCCATAAATGTCAAATTTGAGCCAAAATTTATGTCTGCAGTTTCTCAATATGGGAAATTCCAAGTTCCTTTGCTTTTAAAAAAACTTTCATTGCACTATGTTTTTAATTAGTAAAAGGCAAGTGATAGAGCTCTTTATTCTTCTACAGAATTTGTGACTAATTTTAGTATACCATTATAAAAAAGTCATAATGTAGTAATATTGAGGAGGCATGCACAATGATTTCTATAGCATAAAAAATATAGGTTTATGTGTAGTGCATTGTATATGAATTTTCATACTGTTGTTCTCTTTTAGAGTTTTCCATAATAATTAATGTATTTTACTAACAGCCTTTAGGATGCTTTTCAGCTGTAACCACACAGGTTCTTGAGTATATTATGAATACCAGTGTCCAGAAACTGAGAGGAGTTAGTTTGTTATTTCTGTGGAGCTAATCTTGTGATACAACTCAGATCAGATCATTGATCATTAATCTACAGGC
This sequence comes from Zosterops lateralis, assembly GCF_965231275.1. Classification (NCBI taxonomy): domain Eukaryota; kingdom Metazoa; phylum Chordata; class Aves; order Passeriformes; family Zosteropidae; genus Zosterops; species Zosterops lateralis. The sequence continues at coordinate 61,907,690 of NC_139765.1, forward strand.
CTTAGAATAGGCTTCCACAGATGTCCACAAATGTATTTTCAGCTTATGTATTATTGCATGAGTTATTTCAGGTCTTGGTAGCACTACAGCAGTAGCTAGATGTAACCCATCACTGGGTAGATGTCCCAGTGTTTATTAAGAACTTAAAATTGTCATATAGGCCAGACTGGACCTTGTTGTGGTGAATACTTCACTATTTTAGGTCCCCACACTGAATCAGATCTAGCCTTACGCACTTTTTCAGATAAAATGGATTCCCTGTCTCTTCATTTTTGTCTAGGAAGTGTTAGACAAATAAATTAGACTAAGTAAAGTCTGTCATCTGGTTAAAATTGGATGAGATGAATCTCACTCCAGCTGTAGGTATGCAGAAACCCCCTCAATTACACTCATGGCATCATAGGATGATTTGGGTTTGAACCCAAAGAGGTCCAACATCCTGCCCAAGGCAGGGTCAACTAGGAGCTTAGACAAGATTATTCAGATCTTAATTCCATCTCATCTTGAAAACCTTGAATTAGATAGTATAGGTATGTCAAGAAGTATAAATACAAAGCTTGTGCTTCACATTGACTAGTCCTAAATTTGTCTATTCCATGTAGTTTACAGGAATCTGAGACCCAGCTGTTGCAGGAAGCTGAACGCCTGAGTGCAGAACTGGAACAACGAAGTGAACTGGAAAAAGCAGAACAGCTCCCAGAAGAAGCTTCCAGTGAAGGCTCCCAAATAAGGCAACAACTTCTCAGCAGCCGCAGTGAATACAATGCTGCTAAAGGAAGAGTGTATGAAAATCGGTTGAAGATAGAATGGTAGGTGAAAGTAGACAAATGCTGCTAATTTTGTCATAGATAATCTAAAAAGATGATGAATAGAATAAAAATCAATCTCCTTTACATTTTACATGGACAGGTTTCTTGATGTATGTTGTTAAATGAATTGCCACAAACTTTCCCCAGTTACAGCAACATATCAGGGATGAATAAATTTACCATGCTGAGATTTGTAGATTTAGTTTTAAATTTAGAACATGGATGGGGTCCTTCGAAATGTTGTTGAAAATGTATTCCATTGCATGAATAATGTTTAGGTAGGGAAAATGAACATGAACAATTCTAGTCTAGGACACCTTCAGTACAAATGTTTAAAGTGTCTCAGAGACCTGTTGGCTTGGATTTTATGGAACAATGTCATAAATAGACCCAATGCTATTTTTAACATCAGTAGCATGATGTATTCAAGTTTTTCTATTCAGGTATTCAAAGGGGAAGAAGTACTTGTATATTCTAATGTCAGAAAAATGATATATTTGCTGTGAAAGGAGTGAAATCTTAACATTTCCATATAAGGACAACAGTTCGGAATTAGCTTGGTATTCTATACATTTCAATTATCTGCATACTTTATAGTAAAATTGCAAGCAGAAGTATTGCATTTGTAAAAATATGTACCTAGGCAGATGAAATCAGACATTTATTTTGTGGGGGACTTGCTATTTTTACCCATCTTCAATACAGCTATAGTGTCATTGGTGTGTATATAACCACACACATGCAATGTCAGCATCTCAGCATTAAAGATTATTATTTTGCAAGGAAATCAGGAAGACTGTACACACTGCAAGGAGCAGGTTTTTCTGGCAATCCTGTCTTGATTTTTTTTGGGTTTTTAGAGCCAAGTGTTTGCTCTTAGAGAAAAAGAAACTTGAGAATGAAGCAAACTGGGAGTGGGAAAGACATGGAAAGCATCTGGAAAAAATTATTTGCTATGAGATAACTAAGAAACATGAAATTTCCTGAAATAATTATTAAATACAGAATTTACTGCAATTTCCAAGCAGTCCAGAAATGAGGTCTTCAAAAGTATCCTGCTTTTTAACCATTTGTCCTCATATCTTTTGAACATTTTTTACTGATTTTGTATCAATTTCAAAAAAAAATTATGAGGATTTAAATGTTTAGGGAATATTTTCCCATTCTGTATTTTCTACCTCCAGTCAAAATGAGAAATCTATTCTATACAAAATGCAGTGTAGGTATTGTTTCAATTACCCTTGCACATTTACTGGATTAATTTTTATATATGAACTGAATATCTTGCAGATTAAAATAACTTTTTGGGTCAGTCATGTTTTAAAAAATGTTCCTTCACTGTAGAAACTGATGTCTTATGTATTGCCCGGGATCAAACTCAGCTCTACAGTCTGGCCAGAAGTCTGTGAGGTGCATTATCTAATGGAGACCAAAAGTGCAGCCCCAGCCACTTGTGATGTGGGGATTTCATGAGCCAAATACAGTTCTCTGTGTTTGGGAATCCTCAGTTGACCCCAATTCCTTTGAACTCCTCCCGTCTCCTCCAGAACAAACTTCTGACATTGCAACACCCTGGGCGAAGCATTCACAGATTAACTACGTAAGAGCTGCCACCTCCTTGCTTTTTTAACCTGACTCCTGCAGCTTCACTTAGTGTCCTGTACTTCTTGTGTTGGATGAGACAGTGAGCATCTGATTCACTGCTGCAGAATGGTTGATAGATCTCTCTTGTACAGCTCCTTCCCATTTTAATTTGTCAGTTTTTCAAACTTGGGAGCTACAGGTTATTTAATTGCTCCTTGTTTGTAATCTGTTTCATGCCTGATGGTAGTGTTGGGTCTTGTGAGTGTTATGGGTGTGGAGTGAGAAGGATGTTCCCTGGTTATATATGGATTTGCTTACCGGGAGAGAAATTCCAGAAATATTCAAGAGATTATGCTGATTTTGAGCTGTATTTGTCTAGAATGAACAGGGCCAGCACCATATGTGTGAAGAATGGGTGAGTGAATGTAGTGGAGAAATGAGAAATGGACTATGAAGAAAACCAGATGATGGGTGTGAATACATGTTTGTAATGAAGGGATGAGTTTGGTGCCTGTGAAAGACGGTGAAAATGAACATCCAGAATAGAGTTGTGAGTAGCAGGTGATCTAATAGTAACACTGGTGTAAAATGAAGATCTATATGTTTGCTGGTTTTATCCAAAGAGTAAAGAAATGTTTTCTGAAATACCTGTGTGCATGGACAATATCACAGGCAGAGGGGAGGGAAGCTGCATCAAAGGTATTAGTTTGCTGTTAGGTTGCTGCTCAGTTTCCTTCATTTCTCAGGATAAAATCTCATGGTCCAACCTCTCTTGGCCCTTGATCTCTCTGGAACACAGTTTCCCTTGTTGTCCAACTGTGTTAATACAGTCCCAGCTGTGCTTGGCACTTGCAAGTAATTTTCTCTTTGGGAATTATGACTAATGGCTGTTCAGTCTGAAAACAAGCGTGTTGTTTATTTACTCTTGTATGTATAGCAGGCAGGAAACATGGAGGGGGGAAAGTTTTGAAGGGTTTATCTGTGTCTCTTATCTACTGCTTTGTTCTTTTTTTAGAATCTCTACTCAGACCTAGTGCTGAGCTGGAAGTGAGAAATCTGATCTTGTTTCCCTGGTTCTGCAGATCTCTATTCTCCGTTTCTGTAAACCTTTCTTTCTCTGGAACATCCCTCTTATCTCTGAATCCTTTGTTTCCTGCCTTAATTCACTTTCTCTGATATCTAAGAGTATTAAGCACCTCTTCTGCACTCAGATTCAAATCTGATGACGAGGACGTTTCACACGTTTCACACTTGAGGAGTCATACAGATATGCCATAACATTAGCAAAAGTCTCAAGGTCTCTTAATATTCCATACTCTCTTATCCCTATTTAATTTCCTATTTGCTTGCCTCTGGAAACAATTTTTTCCAGACCTTCTTAACAGCTGAATTTTTCATCTTCTGTTTTAGTTCTTTATTGTTCAAGTGAATAGTCAACATTCCCAGAATAAACTAAATGGCTTTCAGCATTGAAGTATCATCAAGTTTTCAGGAATTTTGTGACTTTTTTCATAGTTTAAATAGGTGCATGAGGTATTCAGTGTATTTCTCAACACACTTCAGCTGTCAGGGAAGTCACCCTGAGGATGACTGCATGGATGGGTGTGTTCCCACTGTAGGTATGTGCCTCCTCTTCCAGTTTGTGTCCTGTTCTGCCATATGGACGTACTGGCCTCATTGCTGGTGTGTCTGCCTGAGAGCTCAGGGGGAGAACAAGGCTTGGAAGGATTTTACCAAGCTTGTAAAGCTTGGGCCACCTTCCCAAAGTCAGAGCTGACTCTGAGAGTATCCTTCCTCTCAAAAACTACTTGGCAAGGGTAATAAAGTAAAAGGAAAAAGAGTCATCTCCACTTAGTTCTGCTAAAATTGCATTCAGAGCCATGAAATTTCTTCAAATAATTGATAAGAAGTCTTGGTAAGTAAGAATATAGACCAAAAAATCAAATTAGCAGAACAAGAAGGAAAGGATCAGTGTGATCCGAAGGATTTGTTCTGCCTTAAGCAGACATTTCACTTTAATGTTCATGTAAGTCTTGGAGTTCTGGTTTATGAGACAAAATTAAGAAGAACTGCTTTTCTTATTGTTGAGGAATAATAAACATTAAATCTAAATTTATCATCTAAACAATTAATTTGAAAGTAAACAATTTATTTGTACTAAATTCATCTATAACAAGAGTTTGCGAGATTAAAGGTGCCTGATGCTTGAAAACAAGTTTTTTTGAAAGCCTAGGTCCATCAGGATTGCAAAACTGACATTGTCCTTGTAGAAGCATTGCAAATAAGGAAAATTATTTCAACACTTGTAATGATTTCTGTATTAGTCACTCAATCGTTAAAAAGTGAAAAGTTAAGCTGTTGTCTATAGCTTTTCTAGTAAAGAATTACAGGCCATAAGTAAAATAATTAGTATCACAGCTGAAGCTCTTACCAGCTGGTCTTGTGACTGCATTATCTGGTACCTACAAACTAATTACAGCTCAGAGCCGTAGAGGAAGCTCAGGCTGGCAGCTTGTCAGCTGTGATAACTTCTACCTGTGGTCACTAGATTTTAGTTGTGAGGTGCCAAACACCTTCTATGGATTTCCAAACAATCCCAGCTCTGAGAGAGAGTAGCTGAAGGAGTTCATTTTCTTGCATGATGGGACTTCTAACGATAACAGTGTTGTGGTTATTTTGTGAGCTGAGGAAGTGAAATGCACTTCTGTTGACAACTTCCACTACGTTTCTTAATCTCTCCGCCTTAATTTTTTTATTTCTGTGTCAGCTTGCAGCTGTAAATATCTCTAAGGGAATAATCTGGAATGCATTTTTATTAATGACCCAGTTTTCCAACTGTCTTTTTTTAACTCATTGCAACTGCATCTATGACAGCTTTTCATGTGCGGTACCGATATTAGGCTGCATGAAAATAAGAAAAGCAATGTTAGAAACATTTGCACACTTTAATGCTTAAACTTAAGAGTTTTATCTTCTTTCCATTGTGTGTATTGTAAGAGATATAATAGTGATAATAATAAAATCCACATGATGTTGAAAAATACATCCATCAAGGAAGGGCCATAAAATAATGGGAAATTTAAATGCCTAATGCCAGGTGCAGCTATTTTGTTTGTCATTGATGTCTAAGTAAAACAGTCATGAGGTTGATATCCATATAACACAGACTAAAAGATTCAAATGCTAAATGGAGAGACCAAAATTTCTCTGCTTATCTTACATTAAGCTTCAGTGTTCATCTACTAAATCAGAGACTAAACTTAATCACCCTGCCCCCGCCCCCCCCCCACCCCCTTTAGAGTCCACAGAGAGATACATGTTATCTTCAACTGGTAATTTATGTTATCCCAAAACAGTCAACTGGAATGTGAGATGACCTGCCCTTTGGAGGTCCCAGTTTTCATCCCTGACAGTAAAGAAGCCCAGGATGTTAGCATAGGGCTGCCTGACTTCTGCCTATGGGCACCTGGATCAAACTTACTGCTCAAAAGAGAGAGATTTAACTTTTCTTTTTACTCATTTTTTCTCTTCACACTTCCACTGTTTTTTGTGTGGAAGTGGTTGGTCTGCCAGCTATTTTGGTAACTTGGCCCTTGTCATTCACTGTTGCCATTGTTTATGTCACAGAAAATGAAGTGTTCAAATAATTTTACTTTTGCTGGATGGAAAAGTCTTTGTTGTGAAACTGGAATGGTTCCACAGGAATCTGTCCTCATGAGTGAGGAATGTGACAAAATGGAAACAGTGTCAATTTTGCTCTCCCTCCTGATCTTTGGTATTGCTCTTTTGATCGTCCAGTGTGATATGAAAGAGGGCACAGCATGGCCTAACCACAAGCCCTGCAGTACCTCTTTAATCATTTTGCACAGGACTCATTTAATAATATTTCGTGGCAGTCAAACAGTTATGGGTATTTGTGCAAAGTAGACATTCATTATCCTTACTGTGATTATGCCAGTCCCAAGGAGTTCAATTAGGAGTACTGCCAAAATGGGTTTGGAATATGATTTTGGAATTTTTGACTTTTTTAAAATTAGTTTGTTCAGTTTTGAGGGAAGATTGATTTAAATACAACTTTTTTCTTTAAAAGATTTTGTTTTGCAAACTCATTCGGTCTGTGAGTATTCAAATACTGGCATTCAAATTAGATTTTAGTCTTGACCAGTCCATGTAGAGGCATACTTATAGTCTGCCCATATAAATATCATACATGATATATTTTAACAACATCTACTCTGTGTCTATTTTCTCTTTGCTCTTCATCTGAGCCAGAGCTTCTTATTCATGGGAGAGATGTTGTTTTGTTCCATTTATATTGCAACACCACCAACCCAGTTCTCTTTTTCACTATTTCCTTTCCTTAACTAGAAATAAGTTGCCTGAGATTTCCAGGTATATGCTTCATTCCTTGTGTTGGAAGACTCAAATATAAGAAAGAGTTTATGGAGAGAGTGGGGTGGAGGAGGGAATCTTAAATCAGCAGTCCTAAAGGGTTGAGCATAAGGTCCTAGGGATGGTCCTCCATGAGTTTGGCTGCTGGGAGACTGACCTTTGTTTCCATGGCCACACACTTTCTGAAACCTGAACCACCACCACCACGCAAAGTCTTGCACTTCTGCTGGAAGGTTTCAGAAGCAAAAAAAAAAAAAAAAAAAAAAAAGCAATCGTCTGCCTCTTTTCTGTATCAGCCACATTATGACATGACTTTAATAGCTGCCTTGGGTGGGTGGGGATGCACAGGAGTCCTCTGCCATTGTTATAACTCCAAGTGACACAAATGTTTTATGGAATTTTAATTTTGTCCCTTTCTCTTAATGCCTCTCTAATTTAAAGAGTTGTTTATTCTACCAGACTACCCTGTGTCTCAACAAAACTTGACCAGTGCATCCTCCCACTGGAGTTATAAACGTAAATTTAAGCACTGAAGTTTATTCTTTGCTATACCTAGAGCAGAGAATTTGTTTGTTCCACCTATTCCTTAGCTGAATCTTTATTTCTTTATAGCCTGAGACTCTGAAATGTCATTGTAGGTACTAATTGCATTGCAAGGACCTGCCCCCTTGTTCCCAGTGAAAAGCACAGTGACTCAGTTAAGTTGTTTGGTTGTGATGGCATATGGACTGTTGTAGCCCATTTATCTACTATGGGTGCAGAACTGTTCTGTGCATGCACTGGGGATGTACCAATGTACCTTCAGTAGGGATAATTGTTTGTATTTGGCACTATTTACCTACCTGCTACCAAGAAGCTCCCTCCTGTAAATCCAACAAGCTCATTGGTTGGGCTCCCTTTTTATAACCATTCCTTCATCTTTCACAGGGCAGTTGTTACTAAATACCCACAAGATCTAAGAGCTTTCCTGGTTTAGTCTTTCTCCCTTCTTCACTTCTTTAGCATCTGTCCCTCTCATTGCCTGAAATGAAATTGGAATTTAGTTTTGGATATAGGTTAAGATCACTATGGCTATTCAGTTTACTTTTCTACCATGCTCCTTTGGTTTAGCCTATAACCCCTGACACTTTTCAGGATTTTTTCCCACAGGATCCAGTCCAGATTTGAGGAGCTTCGCTTCAGCTGTCTGAAGAGTAAATGTGTATATGAAAATATTCATAGAAAGAAGAAGGTTTCTCAGTAGCAACTGCACTTTCTTTGATTCTTTGATATTTGATGTCTTTGTGGCTATTTATTACCCACCTCCTCTTTCCTTTTGCCACATTTCCATGTTAACATTTTATTTTCTGAGGCTGGCGGGGAACTGTGGGTGTAGGGTGCCACTAGTAAAAGGCAAGAGTGAGTGAGGCATGAATGCACCCCTGCAGAAGGTCGTCAGACTAAGAAAAATCAGGTTCAAATGTTTAGATGCGTGCACTGTTGAAAAAGATGTGTGCACCTCCATATATACACCTAGTCCTTGAGGACCCCCTGCTACCAGTCAGCAAACTTCCTTTAAATCTGAGTTTTTGTGCTAATTCACCATGTGTTTTAGTCTAACACAGAACAGGCTTTCATACTTCCTTATCATTTACTAATTACAGTAATGGTTATTCTATTACTAATATAGTTAGTCCTGCTTTGATTTTTACTATAGTTTGAGAGAAGAAAAAAAGCTTCTGGAAAATGAATATGAAAGAATTTCAAAAGAAAAGGTAAGCACAAAACATGAGAAAAGCAATGTTTTATGTTCTGTCAACTAACACATAAAAAAAATCAATGAATATGTTTTCTCAGTGTGCATTTCTAGAGTTTATTTAAAATAGAATACATAGAAAAACAGATTTTAAAAGAAATAGATTTTATAGGCTATATTATATAATTCAATTTTGATAACTAGGGCAAGCAATAAATAAATTATTCAGAAAAGATCTGGACTTATTGTTTACTCAAGAAAATGTTTACTATATTTTGCGAATTGATACTGCATGTAAAGATAGCTGTAGGTTTTTGGTTCTAGGATGTGAACATGAAAAGTATATTTGTAGTCATAAATCCTGAGGAATATATGTGGCTTTGTTGGAAATAAAATTCTGTTAGTACTGATAGAAGAAACACACATCTGATAAAAAATACATTTCATATCTTGTCACCAAAAATGTTATCATCATTCAATGTTAGTGAGTCTAGGTTATCAGAAGCCTGCAAAATGTAAAAGGGAAAATACAATTAATCTGGTCTTTTCCTTCATTTTTAAAGAAAGACAACAGAATTGTACAGTTGAAAGAAAATTGTGATGAGCTCAGCAAAGAAGTAATGCAGAGGAAAGCAGAAATAGATTCAATAAAAGAAGTGGTTTCATCCAAAGAAAAGCTGATATTAACAGATGAGGAAGAAATGGAAAAGCTTCAGGATATGCAGACTAATTTAAAAGTAACACAAAATTAATTGTGCCCATGTATCTGTGAGTGTGTGTGCATGTGTGTGTGTATGGGTGTATGTTTTGCCCAAAGGAGCAGTGAATCTTCTGGATGTTGTCATTCCAAATTCATTATGTCATTACAGTAAATATTAGACCATTTTCCAATAGGAGTGAAACATGCTGCTGTGCCGTATCCTTATTACTCCTTTAGGAAATGCTAATAGTCATGGCTTTGATTAAAAAGTGATTTCTATAAAGACATCTTATTTATGTTGGGTTATTGTAGGTTGCTCAGATTACAGTTAATATAGATTTATGCTGAGAATTAAAAACATACCTAGGTCTACTTCTTTCCATGGTATAAACAGCATAATAAGATGTATTAATAATATTCAAGCATAATTTTTATCTTGAAGGCATACTAAAATTGTAAACATCAATGTCTAGTTTTAAAAGTAGCAGCTAGAATTCTCTGGGAAAAACTCAATTCAAAAATGTTTCCTACTGATTTTCACAGCAGTTCTAAATGAAAACTATCATGCTTTGAAAACTCATCAGCTTTTGAGGCTATTAATCAAACCTTTCTGTTTTGTTACTAGGCTGAGCTAGTTAGGCTCCTTGGTGTTCCAAAGCAACTTGCAAAAGAAACTGAGAAGTTGAATGAGAAAAAAATGTATGTTTTAAAGAAATATTTCTATATACAAGAATATATTATATGTATGATTTCTTTTCATCCCTTGGTTATAGAAATGATTGAGGATGGTTGTTGATTAAAATTAGGATCAACATTTAAACTAACAATGCCACAGCTGACAGCGCGGCCTCAGCTACAAACCCATTTTCCCTTGGTCCTTCTGTACCAGCTGTGGAGTCACAGCTGCTTTCCTGTAAGGTTCTGACATGAGTTGCAGACTCTAATACTTCATCGGGAGAAATGCAAGCCAGCAGCCAGCCTTTTCTTTCTCTCTCTTGTGGAGCTGAGGTTCCTCTCCACTGAAGCATGGCATGTGCTGTTTTGTGTAAGAGTAAAATCAAATTAGCACTGTGCAGCCTTAGCCATGTCACTCACAGATCCCAGCAGTCCAACTGCCATCCAGATGAATCATGGGTTTTGTACCTCGTTTGTGCAGAGTTACACTGAAGTTTGTGTCTCCTTACTAGTCTGCTTAATGCAACTCTGCTATCATAAATCTAAGAAATTTGCCCTGTAGTGTTACAGAGAAGCAATTTCTAAAACTTACATTGTGCAAATTGACATTACTGAAATATTTAAATGAATCTTTATATTTGTGTCACATCGTAGGATAAACTAACCAGAGTTCTCAGTTCTTAGGAAAAATATTTAGAAATGTCACACAGTGTATCTTGTGATGGTGGCAGAAATCAGTTTACTAGAACTCCTTTTAATACTGTCATGGTGCTAAGCTGCCAGGTGGCCCCATGGCTATCTGTAATTTTATTGTTGGACTATGTTGGAATTTGAGGGTTTTCACTGTCTGCTTTCAAACATTCGACATATATTGCTGTGAAATTATTTTGTATGTCCACAAAAACTGGCAACTTACATTTTGTCTTTTAAATATGCATGTGGAAAATTTAACCCTTACTGCTTTGTTAAAATATATCCACAGTGAGGCAGAGAAGATGAATGAAGCCCTTAATGACCAAATAGAAGAACTTAATAGAACCCTGAAAGTCAATGAGAAAAGGACTGAAGAGATTTTGCAAGAAAAAGAAAATGTAATGAAGGAGTTGGATGAGAGACAAACTTTGATACAAAAGAATGAACGAGACTGTGTTGCTTTAAAAAAATTACTGGAAATTAACGCAGAGAAGGAATTAGCCATCCTATCAGACAGGTTAGAGACATGAGCCACATGGAAAGAGTGAATGATCCTCTATTCTCAAAAGTCTACTTCTCTTTTCTGCTGTTGCTTCTATTTTCAAGTTTTATGCTGCAACCAGTGCAAATTATAAATGATCAGGCTTGGTTTTCACTTCAGGAATGTTTATATAAAAATTTGGAATTTGGAATCTAGGATCTGGTTTGAAGAAGAACATCAAAAAGCATAAGCATTTCATAAAATCCTGTGAGATTTTACTCTTAAAGTGAAATATTTTAGGGGATTTCTCTCTTTAGTGCACATTCTTTCTTTCCTGTGTAACCCACTGAAAGTAATTTGAAGAAGAATAAGGTATATCTGTATTTTCATTTTCAAATGAGGATCATAGTTGTCTGCCCTCATGTAGTCCTGAATTTCAGTGAAGATCGGTTAATCGTCTCTTTAATATTCCCTTCATTTATGATTTTATAATTACTTGGTAAGTAAAATAAACTGTTTGGTTGAAGGCAAGCTTCCAATGATTCCTCCTTTGTAGAGGGAGATGTATAGTTGTAATTCTGGCCTTATGTTCAGCAATCATGCTTTTGCCTTTCAAGCTTTGTATTAAAGGCCCATGGCATCATATTTTGAAATGTTCCCTCATACTAAAAAATGTGTTTTCTCCTTCCTATATGTAATAGATTCACTGATATTTTTAGCATATTTAGAACAGATTGTGAGACCTCAATGACATAATTGAGATATTATAATTGGTTATATTTATAAAAATGCTCCCTTTTTGGGTAAGTTTTGTCAGTGGTTTACAAGTTTGTCTTGCTGAGCCATAGTAATGAGGGTACTCAAAACCTATTAAAATAGTTGTGCCTGTTTACATATGTGTCTTGATTAAGTTACCTGTTTCTAAAATTCTGTGTCTATCTATATAGACAAATTCTGGAAAATAATTTAAATAAATGTCTCTTGGAAAGCAAAAAGCAACAAGATATTCTTGGTCACCATCAAACACGCAAAGAGAAAGAATTGAAAAGTTTAAAAAAGATAGAGTTACAACTGAAAGAGATTTGGGATTCCTTGGAAGGAGATAAGGCAAAGCACAAAAGACTCAAATCAGAGGTCTGTATGAATGCATTGATCATAAATATTGTGAATTTTCTTGTAAGAAATACTTCTGTGAAATCTCTTGACAATCCTACAACGGAAAAGGGGGAAGACATTTATTTTGCCTTCCTCATTTCCTGCTTGCTTTAATATTTCACCCATTCTTCTTTCAATAATGCTTTTCTCTTTTCTGTTTTACTTAGTCTTTTAACTATAGTCATCTTAAAGGGAAGTACTATTCTGCTTGTGTATTCAAAGAATTTTCTTTCTATTCTGCTTCCAATTCTTTCTTAAAAATTTACTTTGTCTATAATTTTTTTGTATTTTCTTTCTCTCATCATTGGTTCTTCCATTCTCTCTTTCATATACATATTTTCTCCTATACTTACTCCTTGCTCAGTCTGGATTCTGAGTCATATAAAATTAACCTTGTTTAGTCAGGTAAATATTTTTTTCACAGCACTTGATGTTTCCTACCTTGACATTGTCCTTCAATTTTTTCTTGGTCCTTTTAAGCAATTCAGGACAGAAAAGAGTCTTACATAATTGCAAAATTTAAAAAAATAGTTATATGTATCAAAACTCATATATACTTAGCTTTGCTATTTAAACAACTCCAACTATTACCTGACAGTACTTCATATTATTAAACAATATTTTTTTGTCTCCCTTGATATTCCTTCTGAATTCACATGTGTATTACCCAGTAATAAGCTCACCTGGGAGAAGGGAGGAAAGCTCTAGTATTACACAACAAAGTTTTGGATTGAATTTCCTGAAATAATGATTAAAGGGCTGACTCATATTCCAGACTTTGATCATAAAGCTTAAAGAGTTTCTGTTCACTATCAGCTAAGAGAATCTGGGAGATGGTATTTTTGCTTGTGTTCCCATTGAGGGAATGTTCCTGGATGGAGAACCACAATTGTTTGAAAACATGTAATGCTAAAATCAAATGCCATATATCTCACCAGCAGCTATGGTTGGAGCTCACAGTGTAGGGTGAGATCCACCCCAAATTCTGAGTCTGGGCAAAAGGAATGCCATGACAGACAGAAGTGGAATTATAATCAGTATTTTACTCCAGCAGCTGCAGGATATACTACTCTAATGTGAATAGGCCACAGCAATAGAGTTGCTTCAGCCCATCCTCCCATGCCCAATGTTTTCTCTGATTCCTTTCCTGGCTCTGTTAGAAGAGCAAATGTGAAATCAGTGTTCCTCTGCAGGGCGGCCAATTAAAATACAGTACTGCAGTAAGGAAGAGTCAAGTGGCCAGATTGATTCTGCTTGGCTTTTGCTATACTGGGACAATTTTAATTTGTAAGACTTGGAATCACACCTAACAAAAATTTAAAAACAGTATTTTAAGTAGATGAAAATTCTTTAACTACTTAAACCCCCAGATTTACATTTATTCATTGTGATTTCAACTGAAAAAAAAATCACAAGAATTAATTGTATAAATATGTGATTGCAGAAGCAACAGTACATCAGTGTGGTTCCCCAAATTTCTTCTTTTGAATCATATGCTAAGTGCAGAATGACTGGTTTGTAGAATAAGGAAATTACAGGAACACTTCCTTCAAATGTATTTTTCCTGTTAGAAGTTGTGAAAGGTCAGCTATTGCTAAACACCAACATTGTGTGTGAAAGAGAACTGCTGGTCCTGCTGTCTCCAGCCCAGAGCAGAACCACTGCTCCTCTCCATGTGGGTTTTCTCTTTGGTCAGGCCAATGCAGAGACAGCCAAAAGTGCCTAAGTTTACCCTGTCTTACGTGGACAAAAGTCCTTAATAGATTCAAGATGTTTATATGAATTTGTTACTTTTACACAGCAGAAGTGGTAACTAACATATGCTCCAAAGAAAAGCTATTTTTGATCCCAAAGCAAGACTGAAAGGTACTTTCTTAGGACAGGCTTTACTGACTTTTAGTAAACCTAAGTCAAATCAAATCTCAGAGCTGGCAGCTGCAACTAAAGTAGAATCCACACTTTGACCCTTAATGTGTCTCTTGTTTCTCTTTCCCATAGTGCAAGTGAACAGCATTTAATTTTACAGTACTATCACAGAAGTGAAAATAGCAAGTGCAAAACATCTACCTATCAGTATTGATTTATAGTGTTTTGAACTCTAACATTTGGTTGGAATCTGAGCAAGATATCACATATTATATATGTGATTATATATTATATATATATATCATATATTATCTTTGAATATCTTCCAGGTGTGTTGTTAAATATAATTTTTTTCCCATCCATATGAATTACAGATTTGCAATTAGAATCATTTGGGTTGAAAGAGACCTTTAAAGGTCATTTGGTCCAAACTCCTGCAGTAGGCAGGGACACCTTCATCTAGATTAGGTTAGTCAGACTTGTATACAGACTTTTCATACAGTAACTGCAATTTACATTTTCCTCATTTTTTGTTTGCATCACTATGTGCTTGGTTTATTTTTGTAGGCAGAAATTAACTCAAAAACCAATGCAGTATTATTACAAAGACGACAAGAACTGCAGGAAGAGATTGAAACGATCAAGAGAGGTTTAGCTGAACAGGTGCTGAGTTCTGCTTTCTCATATTTATTCATTTTGACAGTTTTCTATCATGAGAATAAAGGGACTGTTTGAAGAAAAAAAATAATGGGAGTTTCTAGCTGCAGCTTTCTGGTGAGAAAATGCAATAGTATTTGTTCAATTTTAAAGACCACTTGTCTTTCATTTTTAAAAATATTTTTTGGTATTACTGGCTACATACTCAAAGGTAGGAAGCAAATTTACTTTCTTGTTTAAGTCTTTCTGAATGTTGTTGATGACACTGCAGCTAGAAATATATTGTTATCCATTTCCTTTGGATATGAAACCATGTCTTGTTGCAACAATAAAAATTCAGCATTTGCACATTAAGATTTTTCATCTTCACACTTCTGTCATTTGTGGATGTCTGTCTGTACGCAGCACAGCCATATAGAGTATGGAAATGCAGATACCTGCATTCCAAGAGCATTAGTACTTGCCACTACATAAATTATTGTGTAAGAAGCAATCTATTTCAGTCATATATTCTTAAGGTCAAACCTCATCTTCTACCCTTATATCCATTCCTTTATGTGTTTTGTTTGAATTCATTAACACTATCTGGTGGGAATCTGCTTGTATTTGGATACATATGCATTCCAGTACCTACATGTCATTCTCTGGGATATGTAATTTCTATGCCATGGGCAGGCATGCAGTCAGTGGAACACAGGAAGCTTCCATTGACCTCCTCCTGAAGACCTGAAACTGAACTTACTTAAAGATTCTATAGCTATAATGATACATTCTGTCCAATGGACAATAGCTGAAAGATGTTAGACTGAGGAACAGAAACCCTTCTAGGTTATATATTCTGAAATGGGACTGTCCATGGTGTTTTAAATTTATGTAGTGTGTATATTTGTTTACATTGCAGATAAACCCAAAGTATTTCCAACTTTGGGTTTGCCAACACTGATAAATTGTTGCATTAGGATTTAAATTTAATCTTCTCTAGGAAATGATATCAGATATGGATGCCCGCGTGTTAGAAGAATGCATTGCTGCAGAACAATTGCTTTTCAAAGAGCAGGAAAAATGCAGAAATGAGTTATCCACACTAACACATCTGTCTTGGCTCAGAGCTGATGAGAGGCAAATGAAATGCAGGAATGTTCAGAAAGCCAAGGTAAAAAATTATATATTTGGAAGACTATTCAAAAGTACGAGCTGTTATAGGGAGAAATTAAATTACTATTGAGGGGAGCCCTGTGGACTCACTTCCCACCCTAGCTTTGAAGTTCCATCAGAAGACTGGAAACTCACAATACTGTGATTTTTTTTGGCAATTTGTGGCACAGTGCTGTATGTTAAAATATGAGTCCATAATTGAAACAAGGTATTTGAAAGGCTATTTAGAGAGTGTCCAAAGGAGGGAAATAAAGATGGTGAAGGGCATTGAGAAGAAGCTGTATGAGGAGTGGCTGAGGTCACTTGGTCTGTTCAGCCTGGAGGAGACTGAGGGGAGACCTCACTGCAGTTATAATTTCCTCATGAGGGGAAGAGGAGGGACAGCCACTCTTCTCTCTGTGACCAGTGACAGGACCCAAGGGAATGGCCTGAAGTTGTGTTGGGGGAGGTTGAGGTTCAATATTAGGAAAAGGTTCTTCACCCAGAGGGTGGCTGTAGGCTGGAACAGGCTCCCAGGGCAGTGGTCACAGCACCAGCCTGACAGAGTTCAAGAAGTGTTTGGACAATACTCTCGGGCAAATGGGGTCACTCTTGGGAATGGTGCTGTGCAGTGCTGGGAGTTGGTCTCAGTGATCCTGGTCGGTTCCTTCCAACTCAGCACAATCTGTGACTTTGAGATTCTGTGATTTTTTTTAAGCCCATGGGTTAAAATGAACAACTTGAAAGAAAGAGGCAGAGTAGCAGACAACCTCACCTGAGATTCTCAGAAGTAAAACTGTGTGGTTTATTTTACAAATATATGAACATTAGAAGATAGACTGAACTACTGCTCATTCCAAAGTGAGGCAGAAATTTCTATTTTCCTGTTACATTTCAAGACATAAATAATTATATTGATTTAGAGAAAGAGGGAAAGAAAACTTTTCCTATGACTAGTCATTGTATTTGATGCCTGCATTTTTCTGGCACAACATGTGCTGTGATGTCACAGAGAATTTACTTAATAGCAAATTTCTATATGGGAACAAGGTATAGATGTTCCAAAGTGTATGTCTGTAATCAGATAAATTAGATAACTACCCTTCTACCATCTTGGGAAACTCTGTCTATCTATAAAAATAAACAAACCTGTCAGGCTTTGTAACTTCAATAAAAACAGTCCATAAACAAATAAAACAAATAAAACAATACAAATTCAGGAACACACAGACAAGCCCAAAATTGCAACCCATGATCCACCAGCTTTCCTTAATACCAGTCTCCTCCTCCTGACACCAGTGGGACAGGAGAAAAGGCCTGTCAGTTTAAGATTGATGACCCCAGATTATTGAGGACTGAACACAACTGGAATCAAAAGATTGAGAAACTTAACAGAATGCAATTCTGCTCAAACATCAGTGATTGCTTAAAAGTCAGAATTGAGTAAAAAAGAAATTTTATTTGTAAAGGTACAGTTTCAATGTTTCATATGCCAAATAATCATATAGTTATGGACTTGACAGGCTGATCAGTAGAAAAAGTGGAACTTCTCTATAGATAGAGGGAACCAAGCATTTAAGATGCACCATCAAATTATCTACATTACTAACAATAATTTTAAGCTTAATATAAATGGGAAAACTGTGCTTTTTTATGTTGTTGTAATAAAAACATTTTATTATAATAAGAAAAATTCTCATAATAATGTCCCCTCACTGTCTTTTTCTCATCTAGGAGTTGTTCTGGGTAATCTCATTGAAGGCATTTCCCTAATATATCCAAAGTGCTTATTAAATTTTATTTAAATTTCAGATTCAACTCCAAAGTATTCTTAAGGAACTAAAAAGAAAGGATCGTGAACTGGCCACTTTTAAAAAGATGAAAAAAGAAAACCAAAAAGAGTAAGAAAATAATAATACATTATCTTTAAAAAGTCTTCTAAAGCAACTTTTATCCAAGTAATGTATGCATAAAAGGCTAATCATTATTTCTTTCACACATCTCATTTCTTCAGACTCCAAGAATTTATTAGCATGTATGATATCCTGCTAACTGAAAAGGAAAAATGTATACAATTGATGCGTACTGCTCAGTGGAAAGCAAAGGAAGCTGAACACCGGGCAAAATTGCTAGAAAATAATATAGAAAATTTAAGGAATGCTCTTATGACCAGGGAAAGGTGAGTTTAAAGTAGTTCCCAATTATAGAAATTTAAGACTGGAAAAAATTTGAGGAGGGAATCTATTCTATCTTCAATTATGCCCATATCATCCTTGATAGTTATTGTCCTGATTTTTAAAATCTGATTAAAACAAAGGCATTTAGAAACATCCCTCCATAATCTGTTCCAATTTCTTATCCCACTAACAATCCACAACTAGCATGAGCACAACTGCTTGGGCATCACTGCTTGTCAGAAAGTTTTGAAGTTTGTCTGGCTACTCTCTCATTTTCCCATCCTTTGTATCATAGTTCTTGGATCTCTCAGGTTTTGCAGTATCATGCTGTTTCATTCCATATGAGTAAAACCGTTGCACTCACATTTTCTGTCCTTAGAGAAAAAGAGGTCTGACACATATGATTCCCTAATGAAGTGGTGCATGAGGATATTAAATGAGTCACTAGCTAGGAATGTGGCTGTCTAATTATGAAATTAGAACAAATTGGAGATTTTGGTTCAAACTCACACTGAAGTTTATTAGACAACATTTATTTCAGATAAAATGTGGTTTCAATTTCCAAACAATCTTAGACAAAATTAAAGGTTACATTCACACCAAAGATAATGAGGCAGAACAGCTGATGCTTGTGACTGTCTTTATTCCTAGACCATTATTTAGTGGGGATATCTTTTTGACATATTTTTGTCATCCTAGTGATGAAATTCTGCAATATAGACAGAATTACAATGTCTTGGAAATCTGTACTTGGGCAAGTAGGGAGACAGTGGATAGCCACCTGTGTAAGCAAAACAGGAAAACCAAAGCCAAGTAATGAAAAATAACTTTTTTTCTTTTTATTTTCTGAACACTTCATTATTAGGTGCCAAAAAATTTCTCAATCAGACAAAGAATACACTAAGTATTTTTTGTGAATCTCCTAGTAGTTTGGTTTCAAAGTCATGCCAGAGATAGCTAAAAACAGAAGTAGAACTTCAGACATTGAAGTGATTTTTTCAAGCTGTACAAGTGGACATTTTGTGCTAAAATGTTGAGGCCTTCCCAGTTGATGAAAGAAGGGGGGGAAAGGCTAAAAGGACATATATTTTGTATAGATATCAGAAATATAGAAATATTATTATTGATGTCCCTACTCAGTACAGATCCAGTAGATATTTTTGGCTCTGCAAAACTAGATTTAAAATTAGCCAGAGGTATTGAGTTTTCAGTAACTGTCTTGCCTATGAAAAATATTTTTAATCCCAATAATAGATTTTAGTATCAGCAGCACTGACTGCAACCTATGCAATTTGGAGGACAGAGTATCAGTCCAAGTAAAGCAAGAAATTCTCAAAATATATTTAAAACACATTGCATTTCTGCAATACTGTTATACTTTCAGTCTGAAGCTTGACTTACAGAAGTTTAATTAAATTCAGTAATACCCTGTGGTACTCAAAATGTTATACATGTGGGGGAAATGAAAGAAAGCAGCTCCCTGCCCTGTATACAGCAAATCAGCAAGTTAATGATGGAGCCCATAAGGGAAGATATTTCATCTGCAGGTCTGTATTTTAATAGGAGGCTTTGCTTCTCCTTTCACTACCTCTTTTGGATGTTAACATGAATATCTTCCTGGTGTAGATAAAATTGTGTCTGGATCCAGAAGTGATACCACAGGTCAAATGTAATAACTCAAAATTCTGTGTTGTGAGATAGTACATAGTGATTATTTACTATTAGTATTTGGTGACAAGAATATGTCTTTTAAATGAAGGACCATCATCCAGTGATTAACAAGGATGGTGACAATAATGAGATCTGTTCTTTATTTTTATGTGATCTTGTCACCAATCTCCCACTATGGTTTTTTGGGTTTTTAATTTGTCAAATGGGCAATCTAATAATTTCTTTCTTGTGTTAATGTTGTGACATATTGTTTTATAAACAATAAATTTGGAGAAATCTGAGTTGCAACCACAAAATAATTTAAATATTGTTATTTAAATAGAACAGCAGAATTTCTACACATTAAGACTTTTCATCACAGTTTATGCCTATGCTCTTAAACTTTATTTTTTATTGCTACTTGGGGTACCTGGTAGAGAATAAAAGAGCTGTAGTGCAGTGCTCCCTATATAGAATTTTTCTTGAGCCAGAATCCAGTTCTTTTCAAGTTGGAAAGAATTTGCAAAAAAACCTGCTCTCAGAGATTCTTCTTCTTGTAAAGCTTCTGTGAAGCCAAGATATAGACGAGCCCTTGAGTGCTTGAGAAATAAATTTAAGCTCTGCTTTTAATTGCTAAAATTGATTTCAAATGGAAAGGACTGAAAATATTCCCACATTTCTGTTATGTTAAAGAAAATTGCAGGATGTGTATTTGAAGATTAAAAAGAATGAGAGAATGAAAGAGTTGATGAAAAAGGATTGTGGCAAACTTGTACAAGAGACTCTAGACAATAAAGAAAAGGAAAAGTATTTGAATGTTGACAAACTTACTGCTGCAGCCGCACACATTCAAGAGGAAATTTTGACGCTACGCAAAAAATGTGAAAGGGGTATTGAGCAACAAAATGAGAGGTACATTTGTAAATTTGATCTGAAGTAGTGTTTAATTTTTATGTTCATGAAGCAACAATACTTTTCAGCTTATGAGCATCCTCATTAGGATTGCTAAAGGTCTGTGGCACTGCAATGTTTCACTGACCAGTCCCCCTCACCGCACTGCCAGTGCTGCTTTGCATTATGTGTATGTTTCTCCTCTGGTGATCATTCTCATGCTTCAGAACTATTATTCAAAAAAATATGGTAGCTTGGCCTTGAGAACTTGTAGCCTCCTGCTCTGTTTGTGCACTGTGCACAGATAAGGTGTCTGCAAAAATTCAGATTATCTAGATCTCTCTGATCTTAATCCAGTTTTAAAGGCTATGGAAGGCCAGAAGATCTTAAAAATTACGTGAGAGACAAGAGTCACCTTTTCAATAATTTATTTTCTGATTTTCACATTGCAATTATTTTGTTACTTATTTAAAATGCTGTCATTAGATTAAAATAATATTTGTGAAAGCTTCATACATTTTCACAGATTATTACTATATTTTAAGATTACTTTATGTTCTTGAATGGAATATACTGAATATTTATTTTTTTAAAAAATTATCTTTTAATTTTGGCTTTATTTCAGTGCTCTTTTGCTCAGAGAACGAGAAGAAGAACTAGGCTTTTTGTATGAAAAAATAAACAGGCAAGAGATGTTGTGTAGAAATGGAGAAATTAGGATGCAAGCTATGGATGAAAAGATCAGTTTGCTGAAGCTGAAGGTAGCTGAGAAAAAAAGAGAGGTTAAATTGTGTTTGAAACAGCTCACAGTGAAGAATGCCCTGGATGCCAATCTGGTGAGACTTCAGACAGAGGTTGGTGTTAAAGGGAGCCTTTTTTTACTCTCATTCTGTATTTTAAAATTTAAACTGATTTCATTAAAAAAATAAAAAAAATCTGGATGTACAAGGTTTCTTAAAACAGCAAGTCTAGTAATACTCCTGTGTAGCAAAACACTGATATATGTTTTTAACTTCACATAGATGAGTTTCTATGCTTATGTGTAACTGGCTCATGCTCTTTGTTTCACACATGCCAAATGTTTCCTGGGTATGGAATTCCAGCTAACCCTCCCCACAGCCTGAAATGTCAGTATGACTAAGCTGGAGAATGGGAGTCATGGGGGAAAAATGGGACTGTAGATAAAATTTGTTAAAACTGTATTGATGGAGTAGGTGGAGGGGTGGGAGATACACTTAGACCATCAAATTTCTAAAATAATAACTCAATTCACACTTGACCCTGAGCCTACTCTGGAAACTCTGCTGCCTACAATGATATAATCCACATATACTTTCTTTTGAGAAAAACAGTGTAAGTTTTAGTTCTAGTTACAAAATAGCATTAAATAGCTAACAAACTGCAGTGCTTGGGACATTCTTTTCTTGCTTTCTGAAATGCCTCATTTACTTTTGACCTTATCTCCAGATGGTAATTTTTCCCATACATACTCTCTTAGTGACTGCACAAAATCATAAATTGGGGGGTACCACTGCCTTTCAAATTGCATCAAAGGGAGCTGTGGCTCACTGTTTAATAGTGCTTGCACTATTCTCTTACTTCTGGCCTTTTGAAGAAATTGTTTGCTCTGCTACAAGAATAAAACATAATACATGTTTTAATACCTCATGTAAATCATGCTCCAAAGAACTTTACAGAGCCATCACAGATTTAAATGATGAACCGAGGCAGTATTAAAAAAACCAACCAAAACCTCCAAAAAAAACCAAAAAATTTTTTAAAAAAACCAAAACCATCAGACCAGAACTCTAAAGGAAAAAAAACTTTAAAGACTCCAAAGTTTTCAAATCAGATTTAAAGTGAGACTGAGAGTCACTGAGTCAAATACAGTAGTAGCAAAATGCGGATGGTTTTTGTGAACTGACAGGGTCAATCATGAAACTTTGGATTTTCTGTTCTGCATTTCTGCAACTTTTTCCTTTATGATGTTCATGTGAAACCTAAAATCACTGTTAAAGGGAGGCTGTTGTTGGAGGTGCTTTAAATCTTTTTGCAATGTTGACATACAATTAAAAATTAGGAAAATACAGAGTGGTGTGATATTATGCATGCAATAGTCTGAATTAATGTTCCCAAGTCTGGAGTTTTCCAGTGAACAATGGCAAATATCAGTTATCAACCTTTAAAATTTAGATACTGTGATTACTGAATATTACATGGCTCAAACTGGCAGTTAACTTGTTTATCTTCTTATGCTCCACTATTCTGGCATTAACACTCTTACTCCCACTCCAATAGGAATTAAGTTCAATGAGAAGCAGTTTCAAATTGTTTGGATTTATCTCCATGATTTAAACAAAAGCCATGAGCCAAAATCTTAATTCTGGTGATGGCTGCCAAATTCACACTGCTGGTTCCTGTACTGATTACAGATTTGACCTCATGTTAAAATCTGACTCAGCTTCTGTTCAGTTACCACAGTCACAGACTGTCTGGATTAGACAGGCTGAATCTCTTACCTGTGCCTCTTTTGCCCTCCTCTTTTCCTAACCTTCCTGCCTCCTTCGGTCTTCAGCAATACCAGATTTCTTTGAAGCAAGTGCTAGTAGTAACATGGACTGGGTATTTTCATTATTATCAATGAAAAAAAATCAGAAATATTTACAGACTGCAAAAACTGACCCATAATCTCAGCAGCTGTAGTGCCCATTGGGAAGGAGAAAAGCCCAGATCAGGGCTGTGTGCCAATTCAGCAAGAACAAACACTTCCCCTGGGTCTCCTACATTCCACATGAGCTGCTTAATCATCAAAGTGATGGATGTTCCACTTGTATGCTTTTCATCAGAAGCTGCCTATTTCCACAAAACATTGGTGAATAGTTAAGCTAAAAAAATACCATCATCTGAAGCAAGACCAGACCTCTTCTAAGCAAGTGCAAGTAGCATGAACTAGGTAGGCTTGTTAATCCCCAGGTAAAGATTTTAAAATAAAAGTATTTACAGGCACTTCTTTACACAAAAAGTACCTGGTGAGACTGTAAGGTGGTTTTCTCTGGGCATAAAACTATGTAACTTTTAATTGGGTCTGCACATCAAGGGACTGTTCCTGCTGACTGAAGTGACCCAAAAAAATTAATCTACCTTCATGCATCAATGAGAAATACTTAGCATTAATCATTAATTAGTCCAACACGTAGACCTGCTGAGCTGTAATAGTGCTGTAGATAGGATTTCATGCCTTAGAGCTCAGGCAACATACAAGGGCTGTCAGTTTATTTGAGGCATTTGGCAACATTTGTCCAGGTTTTAATACATTAAAATCTCCAGACTATATCACCATATCATAGAATAACAGAACAAGTAAAGAGATAAAGAATTTATCTAGGCAATCTGCTCCCCCACCAGCACTGGATTGTTTGTCATTCCTGGGAGGACTAAACTGTGCTTTCAAGCCACCACTGAGAAACAGGTTTCCCCAAGCAAGCTATCCCAGTCTTTCTTTAACAGTGGAAAAGTTTTCATGGGCTTTAGCCTGGATCCTTCTTGCTGTGGTGTAAGAATATTGGTTTGTATTCTGTCCTCCAGGGACATGATAAATAGACCATTCTTTTCCTTTCTGCAACATTTCATGTTACCAGAAGCACATTAATCATGTTCCTCTACCATCTTTTTGCTAGGCTACACAACCTTGTTTCTTTCAATCAGCTCTTAGAGATTTTTCTTAATCATTTTTTTCTGCATTTCTTTTAGTTTTGGCAATGTAGTTTTTATTTGTCTTGAGGTGCAGTGCTTGGTACCTGTGGCTGAGAGTGAAAGGATTCATTCAGGCATCTTGCAGGTCACCTTCCTGCTTTTGCATCCAGGTATGGTGGCACCTTTCTTGACACATGACATAGTGATTCATCTTCATGTTAATGTAGGTAACAACCAGGCCCTTCTTTAAAGAAAGGGCATCCAACCAGCTGATTTTATTCTGTGTTTGTACAGGCAATTTTTCCTGCCTACATGTAGCAACTCACAATTTTACTTACTATTATCTTTTTAGTTCGGACCTTTTTTTCAGACAAAGTTAATTTTGAATTTGAATCTTTTCCAAAAAATTCTTGCAGTTTCTCTGGGCTTAACCTCATTCTACTGATGAGGTATTTTAATCAAGAACCCATTTATTTTGCTTGTTTATGAGAATATCATATGAAATATTAAAGCTATATAAAAATCAAACTGTATGGTACCTACTATTTGTCATCCATACACTTGTGAAATTATCATAGTAGACATTGATCTGGTTTGGCATGACCCAACAAACCTGTGGTGGCTGTTAGCCCTGTCCTTTTTCTCTTCTTGATGCCTACGAAGAAAAATTAATTATGTGTTCCAGATTTATTCTTCAGAAAGTGAAGTTATCGATGGTTTTATAGCTCCATCTGTCATCCACCCCCCCAGCCCCATTTCTTAAAACAGTCTTTTATTTGCCCTTTTCTAGTGCTGTACATAGCTCACCCACCTTCTCTGAGATTTCAAAAAAGCACCCAATGTACACTTTTTCAGACCAGTTGCTTTATCTAGACATGTTCCCTCCTTCAACAATTCCTCCAAGTGATTACAATGTAGAAAAGCCTCTCTTCTACAGTCTTTTCCTATCCCCTGTATCAAATCCACTCTAAGAAAGAAAGGATTTTTAAAATTTTTAAGACTTAGAATCTCTTATAACTCAGATAGTCTTTTCCAAGGAAAACACTACAAATTAGTAAAAAAATGGAGATGCCTGTAGTCATGTTACTTAAGCAGACACAGAATAGCATGGTTATCTCTAAATGCACTTGGATACTTTTGGATTGCCTTGCATCTGATCACTTCCAATTCATATTGCATTTAGAAGTAAAGCTATTTACATTTAACACGAAACTTTTTAATGGCTTTTGAACAGTGGTTTGGTGCAATAGTCCTTCTCTAAATTAACTATTCAGTCCTGCAAAATTTTCCTTGGTGAGCTGCCCCTAATCTCATTAAGATACCACTGCCCCCAACAAGGCATTTTCCCCTGAGTTAGTGGTTGAGAAATTTGGCCCCAGATAGAAAAGATCATTGGAAGCAAAGCTGCATCCTGCTGTTTGTGCTGGCCCTTCTTTTACATTCTTCCTTTCTGTGTATTTTGGGCTTGAGTTTTAGCTATTTGTTAGCAAAATATAATTTTCAGTACCTAGCTATGTTCAGAATGGTGGCTTGCTGAGGAAATTGTTCATTACACTCATCTAAGGCTTTTACTTTAGCTGCTATTAGACAAAGTGTACAGGAATGAGTTGTGTGGGGTTTTTACCTGGAAAATAAGTATTTAAGTGTTCTGGTAATGTTCCACTGCCACCTGAGAATATATGTCAGTTTTCTGTTTTCTAGTTAAATATGACTTGTTAATTTCCAGTGACAAACTTCATCCTGGCAACATCTAAACATTTATTTTATATTTTGGTGATTGTTCATACCTTTGAGAGCCTGGGACCACTTATTTCCTTCAACAGTCATCACCTGCAGTGGATGGTTAACATTTACACTTGGGTAGTGTTATGTCAGTGCTAACAGCTCACTGACAGACAGCCAGATGCACAGCAGAGCACACAGCCCCACCACTGTCAGTCTTGCAACTCCAAACATGAAAAAAATGGCCCCAGTCACTCCCTTAGTGAGTATTTACACTGAGCCTGGATGTCCCTCTAACATATTCTGGGAAGCATTATTCCATGGGAAGGTCCCACATGGGAAAGGTCAGGGAACACCTGTCTCTGTGAGTCCCCAGTCCTCATTGCTCAGTGTCACTATGGAGTCACTTCAGGACACATGCCTGGGAATGTTAGTGTAGAAAACTTGGATGTTGGTAGGGGTGAGACCTTCGGTACTGACCAACAGGGAAAGGAGAGCTTTCTATTGTATTCCTGAGGATAAAAAACAAAAAGTAACCAGAGGACCAAGAAACAGGTTGAACTCAATTTTTGTTAAATGGCAGAGTTTCCTCTGTCCTGTGACTGTCACACTGTAGTTCTCTTTTAAAAGAAAAATTTTAAATGGCTCATAATTTTATGTTACCCGCCCTCCTTCCCAGTAAAAGGAAAGCTTGTCTGTTGAATTCTCCAGACTAAGGTCTGGGGATGAGTTTGGTGGGAGTAAATAACTGTTGAGGCTCTTTGTTTGCTAGTATTCCCAGTGCAGGGACAAGATTAAACAGCTGGAGGACAGTCATGCTGATGCCACAAATGAGAACAGAAAGCTAGAAGTGGGAAGGAAGGACCCATCTCCACCTGAGCTGCTAAAAAGGATTGAACAGGTATCATCACTTCTCATATCACAAACTATGCTGCTGTGCTTGGCCTCTTTTAGAAAATGCAAATAGTGTCTTTTAGTTTTAAAATAAACTTTCTGCAAGAGGAATCAAAATAATTATGATTCGCTATCGTGAACTCCAGCCTAGCATCTGTTTTGCAGGTCAACTGGACATGGGACATTTTGAGTTATTCCAAGAGAGGCTGGGGAGGGGGAGCTCTGTGAGGTACCACTGGCTCTGCAGCATCCTCTGCTGACTCCATTCACATCACTGGCACTTCAGTGCAGACCCAGCTCACTAGGGGAAGGCACAGAAAAGGCAGCAGAGGGAGATAAATGCAGAATAATAAACTGCTAACAAACAGGGTTGTCAGTCTTTGCTAACTGGCCATGAGCTGTTTCACCACTATCCACGTGCTGTGAGCAGGAGACAGACCTGCCAGCCTCTTCAAAGTCTGCCAGTGTGACACACAAGCAAACACTGCCCCTTGTCAGGGCTGGGCTCCACTGCTTTGCTTCCCTGCTGAAGAAGGAGCCACTGAAGAGAGCTTGGTGGAAGCAGCAGCCAGGCCAGGCCAGCAGCTGACACATGACTGCACCTCTCCTGGTGACTGCCCCAGAGACTTGGAGGGAAGCAATAGGTCCAATGGAAAGCCAGTTTCAGAGCCCTCTGTGTGGGGGGGAAGAAGTTAAAAACCCGGCATTTTCTTATATAGTTTTGTCTGTCCCATTTATGGCAGCACAAAACTCTTCCCACTATGTTCAGTGTTTGGGACGGGATTTGCAAAGGGCTCTTGAAGCAGCAAGCTCTGAGCACACCTCAGAGTCCTTCTTTTGAAATCCAGTTTGTAAAGACAGACCCTGAACACAGCTGCTTGAATTACCTGATCTTTTTGCTTTACTGTCCCACATTCCTTGACAGGAGGGAGGTCTGCATAGCTGAGCAGGCCACAACACAGCCTGCTATCACCAGCCTACAAATTAAGAAGAAGGTTTTCTTGGAGTCATGATCAGTTTAAATGTTTAGTTCAATCTCCTTGGGATTTAAAGTCATTGTTGTTATAATTCATTTATGGAGCCCATAGTTTTAGCATGAGGAAGAGCAAAGTATTTAAAGTAAGGGCTGAAGCCTTCCATTATGGTGTGACTCAAGGCCAGAAGATTAAAATAAATTACTAGAAAAAAGCCCCATTGCTTTCAAGGAAAGCACAGCAAGGCAGTAACAATGGTGTAACCCCTGTCCCCGAAAGGGCCTGGTATGATATGGAAGAAATGTACGACTGACAGTAACCAGCTGAACCAATTTGGGCCTGATCCTTGGCAGAGAGGGTGTAAATTTGACAAATCTGATAGTGAAGGTGTTTGTTTATGACTGTTCACCAGTATTATTTCAGCAGCTCAAGGCAATCACAGAATGTTTTGTGCTGCACCTTCCTCTGTCCTTTCCTTACACTGTGTCCTCTCTCTTGCTGCAGTTGGAGGCAGAGCTGGTGCAGAAGGAGCAGAGACTGCTGAAGATAGATTTTCTCAGCGAGAACATTTCGGATCTGATGGACAGAATCCGTGCTGTGGTGGAGAACAGCAAGCAGGACGTGCTGCTGTTTGCTCAGAGGGTAAGAAGGGCACTGCAGGCTCTGCTTGCCAGCCTGTACAAAACAGAATCTGGGCAAGAGGTGATTCACTTGCAAATTACAAAAGTGGCTGGAAACGTTGAGAGGCAAATCATAAGCCAGTCATCAGAAATTACAGACATGAATAGCAACAGTAATACAGATAAACCAAAACTATTAGGTGAATGTCCTCTCTTTTAAAAAGAAAGTTGTTCCATAAATGATACCTTTCACCAAAATATAGAATTAGTTCTTTTTGAAGTAGATCCTTAGAAACTTTGTAGGATCCTCCTTTTGCAAATGTACTTAACAGCCTTTCCACAACAAACAGGTCAAAGGCTAAAAAGAAATAAGGGGAAAAAAAAGAAATAAAGGAAGGCCAGGCAAATTCTACTCCAACATACAAAAAGATGAACTTGGTATCTGGCTCAAAGTTCTTCTGTTGTTTAGGTAGGGAGAATCACACAGGAAACAATTTCCAACACAGTTTTTAAAATAAAATTATAGCTATTTTCTTTTAACTGCAAGTAATACTGTTTGGGAAAGACCAAAAATGCTCCCAGCTCCCATATTCCTAATTAAAAACCTGCAAATTGAACAGAGTTGAGGGAAACACAGAAAAAAAATTACTAAGTAATTGATGTAAAACAAGGCCAGGGTAGAAATTTTTCTTAGATAATAGGTTTGGCAAACATGAAAGCTTAAAATGGTTTTTAGTAATTAATTTTAAACACACACAGAAATATCATGGTTGTTAACTGTGTTTGTGAAATGATGGCCATGGGCTAATAAACTACTGTAAGAATGGCAGTGTGCCAAACGTTGCATTCACAAGTGCTCTGGTTCTCCCAGTTCCAATTAGTTACTTAAAGAGTATTGAAGCGTCTTTGTTGTTGTGTTTTTTTTAAACCATCTGCAGTGAGACTCAAGGATTTCTGTCACATTCCTTTTCTGTTTTTCTCCTTTCCAAGGATAATGTCCCAAACCCACAGCCCCTGGAACAGCATTATCACTCAATTATCTCATAGGAATTTGGCTTATTCCAGCTTTATTATGAAATTATTTGTGTATAAACTCAAAAATAATTGGGGTCCCAGGCCTTTGAGGGCTGGGGGCGTTTTGCTGTTCAGGTGGAAAGGACAAGCAAAGACAAATGTGCTTTTCTTTTCTTGTATTGGAGTTAATGTGACTTCTTCAGCAGCCAATATTTTTTTGTTCTAAGTGATCACAAAAATTAAGTAATTTTCAAGAATTAAGCTATTATTTGTAGCATCGCGTGGCTACAGTGATTATCGATCCAGGGAGGTACAGGCGCCGGAAGAGAAAACAGACTAAAGAAGTCTCTCTCTGTTAAGCACGAGGGTCCATTTTATTTCCCTCCTTCCCGAGCTGGGAAAGGAGGAGAAGGCGAAGAGAGAGAGCGAGAGTCCCGCAGGGACAAGGTGGTAGGGTTTTATCTGGTAATCCAGGGGAGGAGCCTAGGGTTTGGGTCAAGGGAGGAGATAAGGAGAGTAAGATCAGAAATTCAGGTACTTCGAAATGGGAGGATTTCATACTATTTAAAACGTTATCAAGCTGGGCTTACTTTCATGTGCTGACCCAAGTGTCATGCCCAGTGAGTGCCTGAAGGAAAGCTCTAACAACAATGCAGCTGTTTTGCATTCCAGAGCAATGACCTGCAGAGGAAGATAAATTACAAAACCCAGGAGATGAGGGCTCTTTTTGCAGAGTTAGCCATGAAGCAAGCACTTGCTATTGAACTCCAGCAGGAACTCAGAGATAAAGAACAATTTGTGATGACTGCTTCATTGATGATAAGTCAAGGCCTTTCCCCTCCTAAAAAAGCAGGAAAGGAACGGTGGAAGATCCTACGCAATAAGAAGATGCAAAAAGCAGCAGCTGAAACCAGAGCTAAAGTAAGTTTTTGTCAGACATTGAGACATTGCAAGAGCTCCAGGAGCCAGTGCACGTTATGGTACAGATAGAGACAACTACTACAGTGGGTTTGTGGAGTTTTAACTCTAGCCTGGCAACACTGCTTGGAGCTGGTCATTGAATCTTAAGGAGATCATATACTAAAAATCTCATCTTTAATTATTAGTTTGTGTGAGCGTGTTGTGGCTGAAGGGGAGGGCAGCCATCAGTGGAATACTGCTCTTCATTGGATTTCAAGGTAAAGCTGCAAAAGATGGAGTGTGGGGTTCAGGAGAAGTAAGCTTAATGCCTCCCACATACAAGATGCAATGAGCATCAGATTAGAAGCAGCAAGAAATCAGATTGCTGAGCAAGGCACTGAGGGCAGGCATGGCAAACAGCTCTTGAAACCCTACCCTGCTGGACACTGCCTCTTCCTTGAGATGGTCAGTGCTCCCAGAGCAGAGAGCTCCTACATAATAATAGTAATAGTTTAGAATAAGAAACTTCTGTCATGAAACTTCTCATGCTGTGACTCAAGCTTCCTTTCAGTGCTGTGAATAAAGGCCTACTCTAGTAATTGTATTCAGGAACAGAACTGTTCCCCCAGATGTTCTGTGCACAATTACTAGATCTATTAAAAGTTCATCTAATCTGTTTTCTTGACAGGTAACAAAAGCATGACAGGCTCAAACAGTCTGCTATTTAAAAGGACAAACTCACATCTTCATGGTCAAACCTCATGCTTTCCTTCTAACACCCCTTCAGCTTTCCAGGCTTGCCAGGGATTAGGCTAATGGTGTTTCCTTTGTCTTGGATTCTGTACCCTGGCTCAGGAGAGCACTGGAGTTTTAAAGCACACAAGCCCTGTGTGACTAAGCTGTGTTTCTCTGACAGCACCCTGCAGAGGAGGAAAACGGTGCAGTGCCTGCCAATGCCCTCACTCTCCCCAAGGAGCAGGAGAGACTCCCACTGCTGCAGCCCCACATGGCTCCCTTCAGACCAAGCGAGCCCAGCTCGAGTCTGAGACATTTCAAAAAGCCTCCTGCAAAGCCATCTGAAATCTGAACAGACCTGAAGCAGGAGAGACCATTACCAGCTGCTGGATCCCAAGAGTCAGCAGCATTTACACAGCACTGAAGGAAGATCTGTTGGTGTTGAGCCAAATTCCATACTGAAAATTAAGTATTTGTTCATGCCAAAAGCACAGCTAACTACTCAGTGATCCAGAATCCTTTCTCCTGGTATCCCAAATGCAGTGCAGTATTTCAAAGTGTCAAGAAAAGTGAGTGATTCTCATGCTATATTTTTTTTCTCCCCAGGTGAAGTTTTATTTCATCTGAAGGTATGTTATAATACATTCATTAAAAAGAAACAGATAGAAAATCTTCTCCTGTTATTAATATAATACAAAGTGGCCATCACCTGTACACATACACCAACATGGCTTTCTGCAGTCTGGGATTGGAGTTTACACTTGCCAGAGAAATTCTAATTATATTAAGAAAAATATTCCTTCTCACTATGCAGTCACTAAGAAAGCTAAAGCTTCAGTGATGGCAACGACAAGGGAGTGACCATGAACTTCCCATGTCACTCCCAGGAACTGGATCTTTTTATTTCAGTGGTAAGGACCAGGGAGCATCATTGGAAACTACTCAGAGAGAATATCAGAGGTTGTTTTGAAAACCTCCTAAATATATCAAATTGTCTAGTTTAATAGTCTGGAATTTTGTAGGGTTTTTTAAAACTCTATAAAAGCTGCGGAAATCCAGCATGGCACAACTTGGCAATTTTTTTCTTTGGAAGAAATTGCTATTACCATTTTAAATTAACGTCACAGTTCAAAACTTAAAAGAGCAAACAATATTGGCTCAGTTACATAAAAACAGAAGTTGAAAACAAATGAAAAAACAGCCTGCCTAATTTCTTTCTGAAGCTGAAGTTTGAACTGTAACACTAGATGTTGTAAGAAAGAATTATGTAAAACTCTGACCAAGCCACTGTTAAGATCAATTTCGAAAACTTTTTTCTCATGCTATATTACTTACAATATAAAAAAACACCCAAAAACTCCACAAACAAACAAACAAACAAACCCCCTACATAAACTGTCATGATAACTGATACCACCACAAGGAATGAGTAGCTCTTTATTCATGCCTGACATAAAAAAGTCATTTGTTATTCTTACCTGCTTTAGACAACCATACCAAGAAATCCTTTTATTAATCCAAGTAAACGGTTAATGGTTCTTGTTACTGTACAACTGGACTGCCTTTTCCAGCATTGTCTCGTTAAAAAAGTGACATTTATACCAATTTTCACAGCATGTTTTGACACCCACTTTTGTTCCACTCCTTTACCACTTCAAAATGAACCCACATTTCAAACCTGGGGTTATGTCAAATGCATTTCTCTAGGATTTATCTAGAAGTCAGTAATTTCAACCTCAGTTTGTTGGACTAAACACTGTTTTGAGCAGCTCATGTCAGTACTGGCAACTACCCAAACTGCAGGTTATTTGGAAAATAACATGGCATTTAAATAAATACTTTACAAAGGCACCACAGCTTGACAGCCTTCTTCAACAGCATGTTATTTCAGGAATATTTGAGTCCCAGAAGTGCCATAGTGTGCTTAAGTGCTGTTTCCTCTACAAATCTTGCATTTACATGGTCTTGTTTTTCATATGGATGTACACCTAGAAAAACATGGGGGGAAATATTTACAAAATTGTACATGCTTCTGTAGACTTACAGTCCTGCAGTCTATTAAACATCTTCATGTACAATACCAAAAGATAAGGGGTAATAGAAATGGGTTTTCATGCATCCAGAATACCTACAGCTTTCAGTGGTGCCCTTTGGATGCTCATCCATGGCAAAAACTAACCTATTACTGGGATGTAAGTAAATTATAACCCACACAGAGGGAAGCCTCTCTGAAGGACGGACTTCCAAACTGGAGACCCAAACCCAGCTTGAAGCAGAGTGGCTGTGTTAGTGCAAGTGCATGAACTGGCCCAGGACACTTTTTCCTCCCCAAATAGGATGACACCCATACATGGAGACTCTTGGCCCCTGACACTTTCCATCAGCAGAAAGGTGACCAAACCTTGTGTTCAGACATCACTGGAGTTTTAATAACTCAGTAATGTCACTATATAGGCAGGCCACAACTGAATGAGCATCAAAGGGTAATGATCACTGGTCCTCCAAAGTACAGAATTAACATTACCTTGATTCTCTATCTCTGCCAGCACATTAGTCAGGTAGTTCAGTGGCAAAAACTCCACGGGGACAGAGAGGTTCTCAGGGATAGGCCTGCTGCACTGTAAGGGAGAATACTTTACCTTAGTTCACAAAGTCACACAGTTGCACCAAGGTTTCAATGTTTCTTTAGTGTGTTATAGCCCACAGAAAGCTCAGGAATCTTAACACTGTCCAAGTGTAAGATTTTAAAACAGCCTCTGTGCTCTTACCTGCCTGTTTCCCAGCTTCTCAAGCAAAAGTTTCACGTATTTCCGTGCTATTAAATTTGCATTTATTGGATGATTCCAGTACTGGCGGACCTTTTGACCAAGAGCCTAGTAAGCAAAAACAAACCCCAAAACCTGAGAACATAAACACGGGACAGTGGAAACTTAGAAAGAGGAAAAGAGAGAAAAAGCTGACACAAAATCCAGGCTGTAATGCAGATGTGCTTTTCTTTCAGCCCCTGATGTCAGGGGCTAAGAGGTCATCATGTTTAGCCATGGAGCCTTCCTTTCATAGTAACTAAGAGATCACAGTGTGTTCTCAAAATGTGGGAAATCAAAACCTCATCACTCAGTCCTCACCTCAACCGGTCTGTCCCAGCGCCACTGTTCCACTTGACACGTGTACTTAAGTACTAACTGAACCTTTATCCTTTACTGTGACTGATTTGAATCTATTCTTCCCCCAAAGAATAATGTAGATAGATGCCCCATTCCTCAAAGCTCCTTCAGGACAGGGCTTCTCAGGCTCAGTCTTAAGGAACCTTACACAAGCAGAACGCTGGCAAGGAAGGATACTGGGAATGTAAGTCTGGATCCCATTATTCAGGTCATCATCCTGCAAAGTGATAACTTTGACTCACATTCCCAGAGTCAAAAGAGATTCAAAATCAGGTTTCTCAAAGTTTCCAATCCCAACGAATATGCCAAAGAAATTAGTTCCACCTTCTGCTATTTTCCCTGTGTAGATCTTCCCTTGCCCCTCCCCTTCAGCTGTACTGCAATACAGACAACTGTTCATTTTAGTAAATGCTGTACAGTTTAATGTTGCTTAAATCCTTTCTTCTGATTGAACTGAAGTCACCCACTGCATGAAACCTGCTCAAAATAGTCCGAGTCACCCCAAAGTGACCTTTCTGGCAAACAGACTATTCCTGGCATTTTTTCCCAATGCTGTAAATAGATACAATAAAGCACTGAGTCTACTGTGCATAGCTAGCAGCAGTTGTTCCCTAAATCTCTCCCAGCTCAGCCCTTCACGTCAGAGCGTGGTTGGAATGGAGTTCCCCACGCACCAGGCCCAGGGCTGGCAACTCAGGGGCCCCGTGCTGACCCCAGCTCACCAGCCCTGCCCCAAAACAAGACACAGAGGACAAAGAACATCCTGTGGAGTTCTCCTCCTCTACCCCTTCCCAAAACTGCTGCCAAATAAAGAAGCCTTTGTTGGAGGAAAGCCCAAGCAGCACTTCTGGCCATTTGAACTATAAGTGACAGCACATAACGAGCAAACAATGGGCAACTCATGTGGAGAAAAGCCTGTTCTGCAGTGAGGCATTCCCCGAGGGGGATCCCTGGAACTCCTCTGCTTCTTGACATCTCGTGCTTCCCCTGCAGTCCTGTGCTGTGCACTAAGAGCAAAAGGGGAAAAGGAGAAGTGCATCTCCCATTCTGCTGGAACATTTCATGGAGGACCAGTAACCAGCTCTTGTGGCTTGTCAGTCAAGTCAGCTTGTCAGTGGGCGAGACTGTGAGGTTTAACTGAGGGGTTATCTTGTAATTCATCCCTGCCACAAAGCTGTGGTATGATACAACTTTACAGCTTCTACTGTACCGGCTTTTGACCATATTTTTTGAAGTGCATAAAACCAAACACAGAGGTCACAAGTGAGAAAGCCTCTGGGCATGCTAAAAACCACACACAAAACCCCCATAAAGCCCCTTTAAACATCATTGCCTTATGCAGATAAGTCTCAGCAGAACAGTGTCAGTCTTGTTAACTTCTGTAGGATATTGGAGACTCTGTAAAACACTATGGACAAATCTATAATTTAAGTTATCAGGGTATCCTACAAGTCCAGGAGCAGCAGATGGAGAAACTGTGGATGTTCTGGTTATATTTGAATCACAGGCAAGTCTTTCATTGATTTGACCATACACACAAGGAGGACTTTCCTATCAATTCCAAAATCCAAGTAATTACATCTAAAGCCATTAGTTACCTCTGGAAGCCTCATGACAATACTAAACTTCAGCTTTTCATTCTGTTCAGTGTCATCCAGGTCTATAAGCAACAGGAAAAAAAGCAAATCAAACAAACTAATCACATAACAAACTTTCAACTTTCACTGAAGACATTCGGAATAAACATCACTTCCTTAGTGAAATGAAAATTTCAATTTTAAACAGAGACTATTATTTACATTATGTTACATAAATAAGGTCCATTATTTACATTTATATCATGCGTACAAATATATTTCTGTATATTTGTCCATAACTTCACCATTTTATATAAAAATTTATAGAGTAATTCAAATGCACTTTGACTGAGCACAACTCTCCAAGTTTATATTTCATTTACCAAGATCAGGCATAGACTGATACAGCATATTTTGTTGTCCCTTTTCTTGGACACTGGAGAAATAGCACATCACTGGGCACAGCTGGCTTATGTTCAGCCATCACTGAGCAGCACTCCCTGGGCAGCTTTGCAGCCACTCTGCCCTCACCTGTGATGCTGTCTGGGGTGGTTGTGACCAAAGGTCAGGACCCAGCACTTGGCTTTGTTGAACCTCACAAAATTGACCTCTACCCATCAATCCAGCCTGTTCATATCTGTCTGCAGAGCCCTCCTACCCTCCTGCCCAACTTGGTGTTATCTGCAAAGTGGCTGAGAAAGGACTCAATGCCCTTGTCCAGATCATTGACAAAGATATTAAACAGGACTGGCCCCAATACTGGGTTCTGGGGAACCCCACTGGGGACCAGCTGGATGTGACTCCACTCCCCTCTGCTCTCTGGGCCCAGCTGTCCAGCCAGTTTTATCCCCAGGGAACAGTGCTCCCATCCAGGCCAGGATCAGCCAGTTTCTCCAGGAGAATGCTGTGGGAAATGGTGTCAAAGGCTTTACTAAAGTCCAGACAGACAACACCCAGAGCCTTTTCCTCACCCACTGTGAGTCACCTGGTCATAGGAGGAGCTCAGGCTGTCAAGCAGGACCTGCCTTTCACAACCCCCTGCTGGCTGGGTCTGATCCCTGGTTGGCCTGTACACACCATGTGATGGCACTCAAGATGATCTGCTCCATAAGTTTCCCCAGCCATGAGGTCAGCATGACAGACCTGTTCCTCTCATTCCAAACATAAAGCAAAAGCTCTGGGCTGGATAGCAGACTAACTTCCTCACACACAGGTGTGCACTTTCACAGAAATTCCCCAACAAATCCTATGATGATCTTTAGTATTTGCTTTTCTAAGAAGTCTCAAGTGGAAAAACTACAAACTCAAATCCTCTCACACAGATATTCCTTTGTGTGCTGTGGTGAGACCAATCACATCACCTGAGCCCAAACTTTCTCCTTTCAGGCAGGCAACACCATCAGCTACAGCCCTCACTGAAACAGCACTCCAAGAGCTGAGTGTCCTGGGCAATATAACCTGTGTCCAAGGGGAGTGGCTTGAAAGAGTCAGTTAGCTGGCTGTTAACAAATGAAATACCATGTGCACTGTACCTTTCAGCAATTTCCTGACACACGTTTCTGTTAACTGCAAGATCCCACTGTCAATATAGTGCAGGAGAGTGTGCAGAGGGAGACATCGAACACCGAGACCCAGGTGCAGAGTGTGAAAACCTATGAAAGAGACAAACTTGTTCGGTACAATATGTAATTTTTCTAATTCTCTTTTAGAGACTGGAATTAATCTAGCTAAAGCCATCAATTCCCTTGATTTCTGATTGTTTATAGTTGGTGAGGAAATCAATTTATCAAGTCAGGTAGTCTTATTTACACATCCTTTAATCCTCTCAAGTACAATCTTGTCAGAAATAAGAAAGCTAAGGGGATTGAAAACAGTCTTTAAAGTCATACACCGCCACTTAACATCTCCAAGCTGTCGCTTTATATCTGAATTGTTCTATTCATTTGTCTTTTATCTCCCTCTTCCTCCTAATTAATCAAAAGCTGAGGCCTCACCACCTTCAGGGTGTCATTGCCACCCAGACAGTCCCACAGGCAGTGTTAACACTTCGGCTTCTCCTTCAACACCAGCCTGATGATGGTCTTGTGTCATGTAACACCCTGTGGCAGCATTTGTGCCCACACAGACTGAGGGACAAACTCATACCAAAAGCAGTTTCAGTGACTGAAGACAGACCAGGAAATAAAACCCAGAAAGATTCAAACAGAATTGGAAAGCATTAAGATATTAAGATGTCAAGATGTCTTTCCCTAATGAAAATAAGCAAGTGCTTTGAAAATGCTGTAAATAATTATGAGGAGCTCTAGGAAATTAAAGTCTACTATCAAGACTAGCTTTTCCATCAAGACTGGAAGTAATCTCTTCAGGAAAATTATTAGCTGGGCAAGAGCATGAGAAAAAACTCTATCTGCTACAGGATAGGATTTTCCCTTGTAGCTCTTGACACTGAAGCCCAGTTGACTAAAAATATATATATGTAAACAGAGTGTAAATCTTAGTTCTAAGATAAGACTGCACCCATGCATTCCACTGGAAACCTCTGTTTAGTTTTCTCTGTTTCCAGTAACTATTTAGCTTTGCTTCATTTCACTTGTACAGGTACATCAAGGGCCTTCCCCTCTATAACTGACTTGAATAGATGTCAATATTGCCAAAGCTGACTTGACATGTGCTGCAAACAGTGCTGTGCTGGGAGGAATTTATAGCACTGCTCTTCTCACTTATGATTAAAACAGCAAAACACAGAACTTACCAGGAGGTAAAGGCATGCACATGCCATTTGCTGCTTCCAGAATCCGACTCATGATGTGGAACACCGCAAACTCTCCTGCACTTCCTCTCTCATCACTGCAGTTAACAAAGTAGCAAGACAATAAGAACCGTGGGTGCCCACACACTCCTGCAGAGAGAGTCAATTTGCCATAGTGGGAATGCACTGAATGCCTGCCTTTGGGATGAAGGGTCATGGGATGCTGCCTTGTTTCCCGAGGTGTCTCAGCCAGCACCAGCTGCCCAGTGCTGCAGACACACAAAGCCTGTGGTGTCCCCATCTCCTCCATTCACTGATGCACATTTACAAGGCTCTCAGCAGTACTCGGAATCAGCAGCAACAGATAAAAGGGTGCTGGTGTAAGTGACCTGGCTTTTATAGGTGTTTAACACCCACCACCCAGCTTAGGACCACTCCAAATTCAGCAAGTTTGAACTCCAGCCATAATGCTGCCTATGTGGTTAATATTCACACTGGCCCAGGGAGGGCCAGCAGGATCCTTAAGAGGAATAAGTGACAGTAACATTGACACTGACAGCAGCATAAGCACTGACTGTTCAAAGGAGTTCTACTGATGAAGACCAAAATCATTACACCCATAATTTAAAAGGCAGGCTGAAAACTTTAACAAATCACTTGCTCACAAGCAGAAGATACAGGAATGAAGCTGGTATCTCCTCCAAACTTCTTTCATTAGTCGATGCACCAGATTCAGCTAAAACAAAAAAGAAAAGACTGAGTGTTTCCAGGAACCTGAGTACAGCAGGCCCTTGGCCTTCATTCATTCCACACACCAGTTTATGTTTAAAAGTTCTCATGGGGCTCCTATTAAGTCTTCATTTTTTTCTCTAGGGCCTTAAAAGGTAAAGTCATTAAAATTTGAATTGTAATGAAATTGCCCTATTCCAGCAGTTTAAAAGTGCTTCCAGCTTATCAAAGCATCATACAAGACATACAGCAACTTAACACACTGTGCTTCTTGGAGATAACTGATCTCAAGCTCTTGCAGCAAATTCTCAAAGATCTGTTTGCCGTGAAAGCAAAACCAGAGTGTCCAAGTGGCTGAGCATCTGGCAAGGAACAGTCCCAAGGGCTCAGCAAAAGTGGATAACGTTGAAGACAGTGGAATGTTCAGTTTGCCAAGAAAAGTCTGCAGGAGGAATCACAGATCTAGTCCTGGCAAGGAGGAAAAATGAGACAAGTAAATGCCTCTCCTCATCTATTGAGTTTCCTTTCTGTCCCCAGTGAAGTGAAACAATCCCTTGGCCCATGTTGTTGTTTTTTGTGCTCCCAAACTGACGTCCACCACACACAGTCAGCATATACCAAAGCCACAAGCCCTGTTCTCACTTGGGCCTTCTCAGCTTCTGCAGCTGAAAGAGAAACCATGCACGGAAGAGTTGAATAACTTCCTCATGGTTGTCATGTGTAACCACTTCCACATCTCAGTAACACAACTGAGACACTTCCTCTGCACCTTTTATCTCTGGCCCTCAAAGTACAGCAATCAATCAATCCCAGGAAACTCAGGAAACTAGTCTGACGCCTGTTCTGCCAAGAGGTGTCACAAGAAGTTAGGAACCCTTTTCTTTGCCCTCTCCATTGTCTGACTCATCACAGGCTCTGAGCAAGGGAGAAACAGGACACACAGGAGAGATCCACAGGCAAAGGCCAGAACTGGAATATTCATCTTCAGTAATGCTCCTGAGTGCTCCTCCTTGGTCAGAAAGCTCTACAAAGTAGCACCTTTCCTGTCCCACCATGACTTAAGCCAGGCTTGCACAGCTGCCTGATGCAAAATACCTACCTAATACTTGCCATCTCCACACCTTCTAGATATAGTGGAAAGATCCAATTTAATCTTTCTGAAGTACAGCAAGTTTTCTAGGAAATTAAGTGATTTCCAGTTTCCACAGAAGGGTCAGAAGAACCACACCTGCTGCTGGAATGAATTTGACCTCTGGCCAGCACAGAGGGTGCAGCTAAGGCCTCTGCACCAGGAGCTGCAGCTAGATCTGAAGGATCAGTGTTGAAGTGAAGGTTCTTACAAGCTCCAAAATCACCAATCATTTTTTGTGCAACACAAAGGGTTTTCAAGAGTATGCTACTTCAGAATAAGTATTTTTTTGCTTAACAACACAGGGCACAGAAAGTCATTAACTTCTAACACTAACTTCTTAAGTCATAATCATCCAAACTATCACAACATACTTGCATCTTAAATACATAAATGTTTGTGATGTGATACCCTCACTAACAGCACAACTCACTTTGGAGATCAGTATCTACCCTTGGCATTGTAGGAAATACATACAGAAAGATAACCCACATCTCAATCTCTTTTTCAGAACATAGCACACAAGATAATGTGCATGAGAG
This sequence comes from Zosterops lateralis, assembly GCF_965231275.1. Lineage (NCBI taxonomy): Eukaryota > Metazoa > Chordata > Aves > Passeriformes > Zosteropidae > Zosterops > Zosterops lateralis. The sequence goes on from NC_139765.1 coordinate 61,948,731, forward strand.
AAAGGCAGCATTATCTGTCTGATGGAAGGAGCACAGGCAGCTTCCTGTCCAAGGTTAGCAGTGGGTGTCTGGGCCAGCCAAGTTAAGAGCTACACCAGGGGAGGTGATTTTCCACTGAGTAACAGATGCACAATAAGATTTTTGGGGCACATACATGAAGCCATTTCCCTTGGGAGTGCTCTAAACTAATGAGAGAACACACGACCAACAGCAAGACAGCACATGCAGGAGGGCCTTGATTGACAGTGCTGTCACCTTGTCTTGAAACATCTACAGTTCCAGGCAATGGTGCTAAAGAAACTGAGGTTGTCCTAAAGTAATTGGGAATCACAAGTGCTCAGCTTCCTTGGCTGTTTCTACAGGAAAGACTTCAAAGCAGTCAAATAGAAGAACCAGGAGCAAAGGAGAAAAGGGAATTATGAGACAAGGTATTGGTGTCTTTCAGATCCCCTCCTGTGCAGTAGCATGACACAGTTCTTCCTCCTGAGGAACCTCAAATCCAAATGGTGTCTATCTTCTGTTCCTCTGCAGCTGAGCCTATATCAGATGACAGCTGGCCACAGATATCCGGGTAAAACATGCAGCTACTGCAGCGATTTGCAAAGAAATTTCAGTTTATTCAGGTCTGCCTGCTCACCCTGCCTCCCCTTCCACTTGCTGCTAGGACAGCAAATGTCACACTGCTTCTGTGAGTTATTTCTCCCCTTTCCTGCCTCACTGAAATGAAAAGAGTGAGAGAAACAGATGTGGAGCAAAGCTAAGATAAAGTGATTGCAGAGGAGAGAGAGCCTATGGACACACAACAACCACTGCAGGAGAGGTGGCACATGGACTGGGAGCAAGGCACTCTCCAGCTCTGCAGAGCTCCTCAGCAAACAAGGAACTCCCACTGAGGTGCCATTCACACTTCCCCACGTTACTTCTCTGTATACAAGAACACAAAGTTCTCTGACAGCAATCAGCCTTTGCCTGTTGTTTCACAAGAAACTCTATGCTCCCAAGTTCTGGCTTCTCCAGCTTCTGCTGCCATTGATTTACACAGTGACTACTCACCACAGAGCCTAATCTCAGCCACTCCTGGGTTCCTGAATGTCATGCAAAATACTTTATGAAAGCAAACAGTCAAATTTCAAGTCTCCTCCTGTTTCATTAGTTTCCATAGTTCTGTTCTCACTACTGATGCTACAGAGAGCTGCAGTAAGACTCAAACCAGTTCATTTCCCTAAAGAACTCTGAAACATTTAGGATATGGAAAGGTTTGAGATGTAAGAGTTTCTAATTGGGATAAGGGGAAACAGAAGTTTAAAAATGAAATAATTTCTAAAGATTTCCAAACAGTATGTAAGATGCACTAACAAAAAGCAGAAGCATTTTTTAGAGGCACATTATCTTTATTTATAGTAACTTTTCTAAGAATAAGCCTGTCAATTGAGTTGAAAGAATTAGTCATGAGAGTTTGCTTGTGGGGAGGGCAGAGATTTGTTTTGCAAGATTTAGTCTGCAATAATTTAACCTTGCAGATCAAGGTTGAATAGATATTTTCACATTTTTTATCTTAGCTTTTACTAAAAGTGAAGAAACTGTTATTAGAAATTGAATCAAAGAAGAATAAATGTTCCGCTTGGGCTTTTTTCAGCACCATTTTCAGGTACAAAGCTTTGATTCATGTTGTACTGTTCCTATTTTAATCAGGCACCAGTTTTAGTTTCTTTCCTACACAGATACATAAAAGTCTGCCAATTACCAGTGAAACAACTTGTGAAGTTGTCAAAGTGAGGCCTGCACAGTCAGGAATGGCAGTGAGGCTGCAGTGGTTCAGAGAACACTGTGACATTGACACAGCAACTGACTCACACAGGAGATGCAGATATCAGCAGCCTCAAGGAAGTTTCCCAAGGTTTTCATCCCTAGAAAACAACACTGTGGGGAGTTTCTACTGAACACTGGGGCAGGGACAGTTGCCATGCAAGCTTTTGAGGACTCTGCATTCTGCAATTAAAGGGCACAATCTTGAGACAGACAAAACCAAGTACATAACTTTTGTGATAAACAGTTATTGGGTTTTGTAGCTTTTTTTCTTTTTAAAGGTCTCTTAAGAGGATGAAAGACAGAAAAATAAGAATTTGGAAGGCAAATTTTCACAATAGTTTACAAGGATTTCTTAATGCAAAACTGTCTCCTGTCACACACACAGTGCACCAAGGACACTGTGTAGGAGTGGTGGTGATTTACCCACGTCAGATTGTAATGACATCTTGTTTTGTTAATTTTTTATTTCTCTTGGTGGCACTTACATTATTCAAGACCTGCAGCAATGTGTTTTACAGGAAACCAAATGGATCTAATGGCTTTAAACATTCAGGATGAGTTTCCATTTTATTTCTGGGAGTAGAACATATTTGCATAAGCTGTAAATTGAACTGTTTCTTCTGTATTCTGAGTGACTGGTACAACTCTTAATAATATTTAAATAATAATAATTTTCATTATGAATTTATACAGTATTAGGCTGAAAAACAGGTTTAAATATCTTTAAAACAAATTCTTCTCACCAAATACATGCTATATACAACTGGTACACACCCAAGGACTTACAATCCAACAAATACACACTTGCCCACAACATTGACTATGAAATCAAACTAACCAGGTTTGCAACGTAATCCAAAACTATTTGGTCAATCTTCTTTTTTCCAACATATTGTAGATGTCTCATAAGGTGATCCTTTAGCTGAGCAACCATCTAGGGGGAAAAAGCCAACAATTTGTTGTCATTGGGCATCTTCAAAGAGACACAAAGGCTGCAGCAGGTGTAGGGCCTGATAAATAGGCATTGCCTCAACAAACATTTCCCCATTACCAAACTCCAGTTCAGAGTGAGATCCCAAGCTACTGTACAATCTTGCTAAACTCAGCAGCAGATGTTGAATATTCAAAATGGTTACTTGGTGCAAATTCAGCAAAATGAATACTAAGTTGAACTTTCAATAATATCGAAAAGAAAAAGCTTACAGTTCTCATACCTCTCTGTGTTAAGCCAAGGGAACAGGGTGAAAGGATTTAAATATGAGCATTGAATCCTAAGAATATAAGTACTTGGTACAGATAAATAAACCTGAGAGATTTTATGAGAGAAAAAACTAGCACAAGTACAATTTGTGGTAGTTGCCAAGAACCTGAGGACCAGCATGATTAATGGCAATTCCAGGTTAAACATTAATTGTGAAGTCATTAAAGTTGGGTGTTTGTTAACATACAGTCCATGCCACTCCTTACTCTCTCCTTTCTGAAATATTTGTTGACCTCATGTAGCTTCAGATTGCAACTCAAGTCCACGCTGGCTCTCCTCTGAGAATTACTAAGAAGCTCAGAGTGAAACTGGAGTAAATAAAAATCTGTCTCAAGGAACTTTTATGTAGATTAATCTCAGTGTGTCAAGACAGCAATACAGGTATGAGTCAGGCAGAGACAAAGTGACCTGCTTTTTGTATCTGTCTGAATAAACAGAGGGAAAGAAATGTAGAGAAACTTCAGAGAATGAGAGGCAAAACTTGGAAACAGAGAGACAACTGCAAAGAAAGAAAATCTGCCTCAGATGTGAACAGATAGGACAGTGTTGATCTGCTCTTCACTGCTAAGACCTTCTAGTGCATGCTGAAGAGTTAGTTGACTTTAAAAGTAAGAGAAGAAGAGATAAGCCAAGATGTGTATTTAGACAGAGGGAGGACAGGTGGGCATTTGAGACAGGATTTATTGCCCAGAAGCATATAGATGGTAGATCCTTTAGGGAGATCACCGGCGAAAACAGTGCAAAAGAAGAAGGGACCTCAGAATGGCCACACCAGTCTCAGAAGTGAGGGAGAAGGAAAAAGAAACAGCAAAAAAATGTTAGATTGAGGAGCAAGAAGATCTCTGCTCATCAAATTGAGAGAAGGTGGGGGGGATGAATTCACTTTTATATGTTTTAAAGGCATAAAACAGTCCAAAAATAACTGACAGATTAAGATGACCTCCCAGTTTCTGGCCAAAGTTATATTGGGAAAAAGCATTTGGACAAATTAACTTTCTATTCCTGTTTTTCCCCTATGCCTTACGATGACCTGCTAAGATAATATCACGATGCTGAACTCTAAAACTTAGAAAATTCCATGTTTGCCCCATAGCTACCCTGAGTGAGCTTCCACTCAGCACTGGAACTTGGAAAGTCACTCTTCACACATCTGTGGAGCCTGTGCGACCTCTAGTGCACACTGACAAAAGCACATACCAGTCCCATGAGCAACTGCTGCTGATAATCCTCCTCTTCAAAGAGAGGTACCAGCCTCGCCTCTAAAACAAACAGAGCAACAATCGTTCAAGGACATGGCACTAGAGAAGTATCACAAGAATTCAACCAGCTTCAAAAGTACTTACGAACAGACAAGCAAACAGGAGCTGTGGTTTGATCTACTCAGCTACAGAACTAAGACACTGAAGAACCATGGACTGAATAAGAGAACTGAGAAATGGAAAATAACCCTTTATCTGTCATCCACTTCTTCTCTTTGATATTTAAGTAAGAATTATCACAGTGTGGTGACTCAAGAGAGCAAAGAGGCAGAGACAACCTTCTGGTAACACCACTGGTAATGTGCTACTTAGATCTTGTAATTTACAAACCAATAAACTCTAGCAGCTGTATGGGTTTTCCAGGGAAATGGCCAGACAGAAAGTAAATACTCCAGAAAGTCACTTCCCACTGATTCTCTCCCATGGTCTGCCTGCTTCTGTTACTCAGATTTGTAGACCACTATGAAAAGAACACTTCCCTAACTAAATGGAAGGAGATTACAGTGTCTACTGAAATTAAAAACCTGTATTTCCTAATCAGTGCTTCCTGTCTTCTAAAACAAAGGAAGAAAATCAATCTTCTATTTCATGATATAGATAAAACCAACTTGAGATTTTATGGAACCAAGTGCTGAACTCTTACAAAATTTTCACCTGTTTTTGCTCACCTTCAAATATCTTTACACCAGCACACAAAGACCTGTGCTGCTTGATTTTAAAGCACTCAAGGACAAATCTACAGGGAAACACTACACTGATGCTTGTTACTGGTTGGCAGCTATTTAGAAATTATCTAGTAACAGTTAAACACCTGACTTCTTCATCAATAAGCACCTTTGAAAACACCAAGCTGAGGTTCACAAAGTTGATAAAAAGTCTCTCCAAGTCAGAGCCCATTGACACAGATGACTGCTGTTAGGGGCTGGAAATGAGTACACTGAAAATTCTTGGTAATAAAAGGACCAAGCAGCACTTAGATCAGCATCATGTCACAGCACACAGTGGCAGGGCACATAAAAGGCATTAATGTATGAACAGCAGGAACATAATACACTACTAAAATTCAGTTTTACTTATTTGTGACAGGGAAAGCGAGCATCAAAAAATCTCACATGTTTCTGGCCTAAGGAAATTCATTACATCTCCTCTCTCTACACCTTGTTTTTTCACCAGCCCTAATTTCCTGCACAAGTTCTGATGTTGCAAAGGCAGCTATAAGTGGACAAGACTCAACACTAACATGGTATCATTGATACTCTGCTCCATAAGAAAAATCCTGAAGAAGGTCTTTAGCAGACCAAATTTCACTGCTTATGTTGTTAGATTCAATATGAACTAGGGACTTTATTTGCAAGCCTTTCCTAGTCAGTACATGAAAGTTTTCTTCTCATCTTAAATCCTCAAACTCTTCTGTGCTGAAAACACACATAGCCACTGATTTTTAGCAAACAACAGCTGGGTGGAAATATTCTAATAAACCTAAGTCTTACAGCTAAGGCCTATATCAAGAAAGGTTTTACTTACCAGAGTCCCAAGTGTCCAAATGAGAAAGCACCCTGGGGTTTGAAACAAAAATCAGTCTGTTTCATATGCAATACTCTAAAGGCTTTCATAATATCATTAAAAACTCAAATGAGCCTTTGATCTTTCAAAGATGGATAAAGAAATCTGAGAACAGTACGTATGACTAAATGTAGTAAAAAATACCAGATAGCATTAAAAAAATTCTGTCTAGGTTGCTTGGGAATAACTTCATATCTACCATAAATTCCCTAGCTCTAGAGGCCTGTATTTCAGATCCTGCTATAGTGATTACAAGGATTCCAATAACTGATTTTCACCAGGATAATCTTCTTTAAAGATATCTAATCAGATATGTAATTAACTAACTAAATGGCACATGAAATCCTCCAACATACTTGTGCAAAATAAGAAGGGGTAAATATAATAGAAACCAGTACGTACTTCTTGGCATTTTCAAAAATATTCCTCAAATATGCTGTGGTTCTTCTCTCCTCTCTCTGGTTTGTAAACAAAAATCCCAAAATTAACAAAACAGAAGACTAAATAAAATATTCCCTGACAGAATGAAGATGAGAAATGAATTTCTCTTTGAATGGAAATAAAACACAATGGGGCCTCACACTATCATCCAAGTGCCCAAGCTGATAGGCACTCACACACATGTAAACCTCACAACAATACAGTGCACGCTCTGCTTTTCTTTAATTCCTTGCATTACTTTAACAGAATAAAACTTACAGGCAATCACCTTAGGTGAAATGATTGCAATTTCTGATAATCAGATTCCCATTTATTCATCTTCAAAATAAAAAAGGCAACTCATCCATGCTTGACTTTAAAACACCCATTTCAGAGACAGCTCTGGAGAGTTCCAATGTTTCAGTTCCAGGGCCTCTCACTCACCTCCTCTGAAAGGTTACGCCATTCCCTCCTGAGCATGTTACTGTGGTAGTGCAAGTGTGGCTCTGCATACTTCACACTCTCCAAGTTTGAGTTGAGCTTCTCCCAGAAGCCTTTGGAGTTTTGGAACTGAAAAGTGTTGCAAAGAAAGCATGAATACAGGCTTCTCTCTTAAAGAAATACCTCATTACCCTCCCACTAAGTGACTGCAAAGACATTTGATTTATGTGAAAACAACCTAAGTGAAAAAAGTTAAACCAAAGCACTAAAACTAATTTCTCTTGATGGAATGGCTGTGGTAGCACTTACTTGACTTGAGGTCAAGATTTGGTGCCTTGAAAGAAACAAATATTTCTGGGTCACAATTCATCTGACCTATTTTCATGTTTGAGATGGGAAGAACTGCACCACACAGACTACACTGGCCGTATTGCCTAGACTTCCTCTGACTGTAAAAAGAGCCTTAGGCTACTAACTTAGATGTAAATGTTTACATTTGGTCAAATAAATCCCATTTCAGGTTTCTAGTAGTTCCAAACAGAGGAATACCACCATGGCCAAGACAGCTGCAGGATGCCACTCTTTTCAAGCTGCATTAATACTTAGATTGCAAACATCCATTTACCAACCTCAAGTAACAGTGCTTAATCCCAGAAAAGAAACAAAATCCAAAAATTTCCATAGCAATTCTAAAGCATTTGACTCTAATGCTAAAATTAATTTAAACTCAGCTGTGAACAGACAGGAGGAACAAAATCTAAACAAAACCACGCCGGTTTCCTGAGCTAGTTCTTGGTCTGGGTATAAAAATTTGAAGCTGCTATTTATAAAAGGGGCAAAACACAATCATTGCTGAGGAATAGATGAGATTAAGGCAATTTTTTGACAGTTTTGTCAAAAAAAAAGAGATGGTACCAGCTGTTCTTGCCCCTCTTAATAGACATTATCTCCCAACACAGACAGTGCAGTAACAATATTTGAATAAAGAGAGCTTTGAGTTCACAGTATTCCTCCACTTGCACTGACATACCGGATTTTGCTCTCTTCTCTCAACTATCCTACAATAACAATAGCCTTAAAAGAAAGCCTCAAAAGGAAGAAACCACTTCCTACTATAAACTATAATTTGTCAAAGAAAATAAATTTCAAAGACTCAATCCTGCCAGCCACTTTCCTCCTGCTGCCAGTGCCTATTGTCACTTTATTATTGTAGCTGCAGCAGAGAAAATAAATCTTGGGTTTTGGTTCATATTATAGTTATATTTAGCAGCTGCAAACTAGGATCACATATGGCACCATATGTTCATTCTGTTGGACCTAACTCATGAGACCTACAACCCACTACTGCAGAATGTTGTTCAATTGTTACCAACATGAAACCAGAGAAATATTAAATACAGCATAAGGGTATCATCTAGTGACCAATCCATGTAACAGCACTACCACTGCAAAACTGTGTTCAGGCCACACTGGACTGGGATATGTGGCAGGGGGAAGCAAGACAGCAATTTTCTTTCATATATGAAATCTCTAACAGCATGTGGTAGATTTCAGTGTTTGCTTTTAATCCCAAAAATATGTATTGTATTAGATCTCATTAAGAAGGCAAAAGTTTAAAGTAAAGGATTTTTTCAATTATATCTATTATTTCTTGAGGATCATCAGGGCAAGGAGTAGAAAGAGAAGGTTTCTTCATCTTAGGTTTTTATTTGGGAGACATTTCTAGAGAGTCAAGAATTGACACCTAAGCATGACACCTAAAAGACATTGTATTACCAGAAGCCAAAGCAAGGCTGTACCAGTTTGCAATCCACAACAAGCTCCCATGAAGCCTTTCATAAGCAGTGGGGTTTTAACTGAAGATGGAGAGCTCTCTGCTACACCCCTTGGAAAAGATGTGGGGTGACAATTGCCTTTGAGAGGCCCATGTCTCTCTGGACTGTAGTGCTGTGTCTCCCCAGCAGTGATGGCAGTCACAGAGCACTGTAAAACATCACTGCACCCCAGGGGCTCAGTACAGCACAAGGGAGAAACTCGTTTCTGGTGCTCTGACAATTTCTTGCACTATATATTTTCACTCTTCCCCTGGACCTCCTTCTATTTTCTTTATTTCCCTTCTTCCTCCTGCATCCTCCCTTTCTGATTGAACTTATTTGCACCCCTGCAAGCTTTGTTTGTGCTTAAAACTAAGAGAAAGATTAAACTTATTAATTGCAATCCTTATGGAAAGTTTTGGACGATTGGACTAACTGTTTCCACTTTCTCAGTATATCTTGATGAATAGGAATTTAGTAATAAAAACACCTGATACCCAAATACCACCTTTTTTTAATGTGCATATGGACATACCCCTACCAAAAGCTCTCAGCAGCTTATGGGCTTGAGAACTCCAAAAAGGTTCTCAGAGTAACAATTAACTGTTGTTTCTCTGAAATGCCATAAAATCTCTGCAACTTGTAGAACTACTTGTAGAAACACTATTTGTAGAACCAGATCTGTTACCAGGGTCTGACTCCTGATGCCAACAACAGGCATCAACTGAAACACCAACAGACCACTTAAGCTGTGGTGGGTTTGTGACACTGGTGTGGGTTTACAGCATTAAACTTTACCCTGTGCATTAGCATCTTTGTCCTCATGCAAGAGTCAGGGCAATTTGCCATTAAAAGTCGCAGGAAATACTTGTCTTTAGTTCAACTCTGACCTTTTCAATCTGTTTAGGTTTCAGACAGAAATAGGAAATGAGTTCCACAATCAGGAAGTATAGCTGCTAAAGGCATGTGCCCCCAGGGGCTTGAGGTTCAATCTCAGACAAATTAAAGTCCTGCTAACTTTGACCTCAGTGAATTACAGGGATTATCTGCACACAAATGTTCTCAAGATCTGATTTTCCCAGGTGTCCCAGTTCTCAGGGCAGCCTTTCCAAGCAAAGCATGCAAACCCAATTCCCTGACAGCAGCCCTGTGAATCTGTGCAGCACAGCTGTGATGCACTGCTGCAGAGTGAAAGAGCAGTGGGCAATTTCACTGATTTTCAAAAGGTTTTGTGAACACTCATGTTTTATGACTAATTATAAGCGCATCTTTAAAGAGCTACATGGAACAAAATTGTTATGTATCCAGTCTAATCCTATGTGTTGTTGGTGTGTCTAAACTCCTAATTCTTCCCATTAGCTCTCCACAACAAAATGCTTATTGAAATTCTCTTTCAGATTTTGTAGGGGAGTGCTAAGAAAAATTTCAAGAATCTCTCTAAACTGGAGTTGAGGGAGTGGAAAAAATCATTCATGTTGTTCTCAACAGAAAGTACAATTTCCTACCCAATTTCCCCATCCAACCTGCTGCCCTTTCCAGGCTGTGCAGGAATTTGTCTACAATGAGTAGCCAAAGCCCTGACATAAGTGCAGTCACAGGATGCTCTGGAGAAAACAAAGTGAGAGGATCATGAACCATCCACACCAATGGCAGCACAATGGAATAGCCCTCAAAGTGGGCATATGTGGTCATTTGTAGAAATCCTACTTGTCTGTTAAGCCACCTCTGCCTTCAGCTTCCAAAGTCATAAAGCGAAGTGGCATCAATCTGATTAACAAGAATTAATTTGTGGATAATCCTCCCTGTTGAATAGAGGTGTCCTCAGAAAGGGGAAAAAAACCCACCATCTTTGAGTCTGTTTAACTGATATTTTAGTAAATGCATAAATCATTTCCAACAGGGCAATTTTCTGTTCACATCTATTTTTGGACAGCACTGTGGGGACACTGCTGCATTAATATTTAGTACACCCCCAACCCACAAAAAAAGCAGCTATTAATCTGCAAATACAAATGTGGTTCTATACTGGAACTTACCTCTAACACAGGTAGAGAAATAATGTCTGTGGTACATGTTACTCCAGGAACAACCTATAAATACAGACAAATAATGCACAGTCTTATAATTTAGCATAGAACATGGAGCATTTAAATGCATCGCCATCATCCATTTCCTCTGTGAAACTAACTACCCAAAACTATGCCCTTATTTTTAAAAAACAACATATTAGAACAGTGTCACAGCAGAGAAATTAAGACACTATTTGCCCTAACTGTAAAGTCTTGCTTGAAGTTATTTTACTTCTGCAAGCTTACTTGTAAATCTTAACTCTACTGATTCTGTTTGTCCTGGAAATAACTGCATGATTTTGCTGGTTAAATGTATTCTGTACTCACTACAAACCTCGTATTAGAAGGAGTAAATTAATACTTCATTATGAAAACTGAGATACATAACCATCCATTCAATTGTAATAGCTCTTCTTGGTTTTGCAAATGCTTTTATTTGTTGACAAAAGAATTTGACTCATGGAAAACATCACAAAGGGTAAGACTCGGCAAACTAAAACAGGCATAAAGCACAGGCATAAAGGTATCAATTTGGAGCATATCTATGAAAAGGCAAGACACACAAGCTACGGGCCATACTAAGGGATAAAAAACCAGACCCTCTAGCTATTAATTAAAGTACCAGCTGTTATCTTACCCCAGTCCAGTCATGCAGTGATGTGTAGGGCAGGAGTTTATCCAGGTTCTGAGTTTCTGGACACATTCGGCAGTACAGGGAGGCTGAATGTAATGTAAAAAGATTTATGAGAACAAGATTGTATAAACTATCAGTTAACAACAGTATGCTTCACTGTTCCTTATCTGACACTTTTTTAGGGACAAATCCTGCTGCTGTCTCTGAAACAGCTTCCTCCATCATGGAACTGGTCCCATTCTGTGCACAAAAGGAGGAAGAGAAGTCCAGATGGCTGCAGGGCCGGGTCAGCTGCTTGGCCACAGCTCAGCACTGCAGGGGTCCTTTGCACAAAGACTCTGCACTGGCTAGACTGAGAAACCAGCTATTAGAAGAGAGTATCATGATAAGCCAAATCCTTTTGAAAAAAAATGGTTTGGGCTAGAGCTAAAGGAGAATGGAGCTGAGGAATCAATCTCCAGAGACCTAAAACAATGATAAATCCATTTGTTCCATTAGACAGAAGAATGCATTTTAAAAGTTTTACTGCCAATCTGATTTTGAGATGTCTATGTATCTTCCAAGCTACTGATACTGTCTCTTAATGCCACAAGATGCAGGTTAGTTAACACAAATCATAACCAAAAAGTTCAGAAATAAGAGTTAGTTTGTACTGCCATGGCCTCTCCTTCAGTGTCAGCTGGAATATGCAGGAAAACTCACTATGCAGGGAAAAAAAATACCTACCAATGATAAATTCTTGAATGGGGTCAAAAGAATGACATGTTGACAGGTTCTCAGAAATCCACTGAATAATCTGTCAGAATGAGAACAGGGAGACTGTCACATCTCTCTGTTTAAGCAAGTGTTGTAAGCACGTATAGAAAATTCAGGTTTGGTAGTAACACTTTGCATGGAGCAGTGATAGAGATATAAATGTTTTCAGGACAGCCTGGACTGATAAAGGGGTTTAGGGCAGCCCAGCTGAGGAGCCTCTTGGCACTCCCAGGTGCATCAGGACTTCTCTTTGGCTGATACCATTTGTGCCCTGCTCCTGCTTTGTACAAGATATCAGTCATTGGAAAAAAATTAGAGGAGGCTCATTTCCCACCTGCATTTCCAAGTCTTCTGTGTGTTGGAAGTAGAGCAGGGCACAATGCAGAGCTGCCAATCTCTCACAGTCCCGTTTGCTCCTCTGTAGGAGGTGCAGCAAGGCTCTGTCACTGATGCTCACGTTGTACAGACTCCCTGTGCTGCAATCCAGGACTGCTGACACCCACGGGGACCGGATGGAACAGTTCTGTGGTGTGTCAATTCTTGCATCCTCACCTGAACAACAGTGGTTTGAGAACAAAAAGGAGTAAGAACATAAAATTTGCCTGCTACCAGCACTTCTCTTAAGACTCCTAGGTTCCTAGCAGTAAGAAGGAGTCTGCCTCTTGCACCACCTGCCCTGATATTATGCTGAAGAGGAGTAGGAATGGTGTTGGCTCCATAAAGAAAGCAGAGAAGGAGCACAGTCCACACTCAGTTCCCTCCCTCCCTATTGCTGACACAGAGAAGGTGTAGAGATTTGAGGCTCACAATGCTGCTCCAAGGCAAATCAGAGTACATGTGATGGACAGAGCAGAGCACAAGGACAGTAGCACAAGTTCAACACTAGAATTAGCACTATTGTGCATGTCAGAACTGCTCCCATGCAGAGCCATGATACAAACTTCTATTAGTGGATCTCTTGCCATCAGTTCCAATGGCCAGAACAGGGATGTTCAGCTCTACGATTATTCATTGAAGCATCAGACCAAAAGCATTTTATTTATGCTGGTCCTAGTGTTCACCACCATGGTACCATACAAGTACTGTATTTCAAACCCTTTGCATCAGAGAAATCAGGTCCACCATCCACCCCAATGGATCGCACAAGGAGTGATGCTTCCCACTCATCTTTAGCAGGACAGTATTTGATTACACATATGAAACAGGTATTAAGCTTCATGTGATGCTGCCCCTGCACCAGTTTCCACAATTTATGTCTCCTTCACCCAATCAGAACAACAGATTTCTGTTTTCAAATAAAGGCACCCCACTTCCAAAAATAAACCACTTCCCACAAAGACGTGTTTGTTGGAAATGAAGTAACACACATTTCAGATGAGACTAAATTAAATTGCATCAGCCTGATCAGGTGAAGGAAACACAGATTTCCTTTCCCCACACCCTCCAAGCACACACATTTAGAGCAACTCAATTGGAGGAAGGAAATGTAAAATCAAATTTACATCTCATGTGAAATTTGAAAACAGTGGAGGACCAAGAACCATGGGCAAAATTGGGGAAAGGGAAACTATGAAACCAAGGCAGAGAATTTCAAATTCAGTAAAAGGTCTTCTTCCATTTCATAACAAGCAAGTATGAAATACATAAAGTATGAAATACCACTTCAGCTTCTCTTTCTAAACTGGAAAGTAGCAAAAATGTCATTCTTATTTTTTCAGTATCCTTCATCAGAACACTGTGCAAGAAGGAAACATTGAGAAATACAACTTTCATGTAAAGACATATGAACAAGTTTCCACAACAACAATGAAATTACTTTAAGCAGTTTTACTATACCTGTCAGAAATAAACTATAGCACAGCAGGTCAGGATGTTGAATGTTCAGGAGGTGCAGGAACTGGCCAGGCAAATAAGCAGCCACATAATAATCTATTTAAAGAAACAACAGTGGTCAATTTAGCACTTTAAGAGGCTCTTTCACATGATTCTCAACTTGGCTCACTTCTCTGTGAGGAATTGGGAATTGATTATATCTAGGAAATATAAAAGGAGTTAATTAAAAGCTGCTGTACATTTGGGTTTCCAGAAGAGGATTTAAGAAACTTGAGATACTCAAGAACCCAGTAGCTGGTGTCCAGCACAGATTCTGAGGCAATTTCAGAGAAAGCTGCTTACTTATAGTGAAGCATTGCAATATCAAATGCCAAATACAAAAGGCAAGCAGAAGAAAAGCAGCAAAATAACACTGCTACCTAAAGTCAAGGAAAAAAAATCGCTTACTTCCACGGAAGAGTTAGCCATTTGTCTACCTACAACACAGAGAATGGCAATCACACAGGAAAGTAACACAAGTAACCTACCAAGATTCATAAAAGCCACTTCCTTCAATTGATGAGATTCTGTTCTTTCTAGAGAAACTGTAAAAGTTTTGTTGTAACCTGGGAAAAAACAAAAATACTTCAAAAACCTCAAACAATAAACACCATTTGTTACAATCCACCTATGACTTTATAGATGGAAACTTCAGCAGTGCCCGTAGATCCAAATGGGGATATTTTAGACTGTTTTATGGATCTGTCTGCACAAACAGATTTAATCCATCCTAAACAGAGTTCCTGCACACTTAGTAGACTGGCACCTACACAATGCAGCTCTTTACTGTGTGAAAACTAGCCAACCACTGCACAGCCCACGTTTGTGTTTAAAGAAGCACTCCATCCCAGAGCAGGCTTGTGTAAAAATATCTTCCACCCAGAAAAAACCCAAACACAAATCCTTTATATAGCTGTGTTTCACATTTTGGTGATCTTTCAACTGCTTTAAAGAATTTCCACTTTGTTTATCTGCATGCCCTATTGCTCTAATTTAGTTCAGCTCAGTTTATACAAAGGCCAATTTCAGACGTGCTGTGTTTGCATGGGCTTTGCATCAGCACAGCTGTTGTTTTAATCTAGACTTGTACCACGCTTCTGGCACTCAGTAAGAATGACACAATGCCCTCAAATTTCCTCTGTCTCTGAGAAAAGCTGAAGATTATAGTAACTAATGGTGTCACGATCAGGATGCTACTTAATGCACAGAAATTCAATACAAGATCCACAGTTTACAGGACGACCAAAAGAAAAAATCACCACCAGCAACACTACAGAGACAGAGGTGTCAAAAGATATAGTTTTTCATAAAAATTCTGACTGAAGTTAGCTTGCAATGTGTCAGTATACTCACCATCACCACTTTGTCACTTGCCAGTGTGAGCACATGCAAGCTAAAACCAGCACTGCAGAATTCAACTGCAACATCATGACTTCTCTGTTTATGCTGCAGTGCCTGTTTTAACAGGGCTGGGAAACTTCCAGCCAAGATTACAGAAGCTGCAGAACAAACTGAATTCCTTAAACGTCTCTGAAATATGGCTTATGGACTCCAAAATGTGAGATATGGAACCAATACACCGCTGCTTCTGTGGGTCACTGCAGAATTAAAGTTCTCTTGTATGACTGATGAATCTTAACATGAACCCACAGACAGCTCTGCACCAAACAGCTCCATTCCATAGAGGCCATCACAGACTTAGCTAGTCAATGTCACCATATTTATCCTCAGTTTCTTCCTAGCACAGATCAGGATGTACAAGGGCCATGGTTGGCTCCAAGCAACCCAACAACTCCTTGGCTACACGTCAGGTGTGTCTGGGGAATCACCCCCTCAGAGCAGTGCAATGCACAGTGTGTCACACCCAAAAAGGACTTTTTCCAATTTGTTAATGCCTTCAAGAAAACAAAATGGTAATTCACTCAATCCCACAATATTCCAGCAGCAAAGCAACATGTATATGCAGTTCTGACATATGAGAAGCATCCTGACACAAGAAAACAAATAGTTAAGGTAGAACAGAGACATATTGTGCACTTGAACACAGTGGCTCCATACTATGCAGCTTCTCAGTTGAAAAAAAATTTGCCTCTCTGTCCATGTATCAAATAAGAAAATCTTGATAATGAGAATTTTTATTCTGATTGGAATAAAACAATGTCCTTTATTATTTTAAAACCAAAGGTCTTAACTTTAAGAGCTAGAGTACCACTTACACAGCAACTATTCTTAGAGTCAGTGGGTGTTGCACCTCGTGCTGTGAAAATGACATGTTGAACTGGAATTCTAAACAGACATTCAAGCTAAGAGCTGTTGGCTCTATTTCCCATACAAATGCCTTATGGCATAAGTACAACACACCTGCAAACTCCCACAGATTTCATTGATGTCTGTGCTCAGCACGCCGGAAAGTCTGGCTAGAAATAAGGGACCAAATTAATAACCATTTACAAGGCCACTGGTTTGAAGCTACTCACTCAGCATCAGGCAGGAAGTCTACAGCAGGAAAATCAACTCTGCAGCTAAAGGCAGCTGCTGTCTTTAAACACCAGCCACAGTAGTTTATTGTCTGCAGACTTTGGTGGTTATTTGTTTTGAAAGGCATTCTGTGACTCTTTCAGCACTGACATTCTCCAAAATAAAATACAGTAAGTTAATAAGTTAGTCTTACCTTTATGTAAAAAATATATGGAGTATATGATCTCATGAGGAGTATCAGAGACTAGACTACAACACACGCACAAGCCTCCTAAAAAGACAAAATAGGGAAAGAAAATTCACTTGTCCAGCTGAATATCTAGATGTCTTTATACTGCACAAAACCAAACCAAGACTGTTTCAAATTAGAAACTAAAAATAATCTCTCAAAAAAGGTAAAGATTACAGGAATATCTATTATGGACTCTAACCATCATTTACCTAATGAACCAAATCAAAAAAGAACAGAGGAGGCAATCTGGCACAATGGAAACCTGGGTCCTCTCATGGCCATGGGGAAGTGCATTTTAGCCCTTCCCAAGAGAAATTGTGCTTGCAGCTAGAAAACTGATCAAGTCTTTCTCTCCACAAACTTCCTCAATCCAGATATCTTGTGTTCAGGAGCCACCAGATATGTTCAATGACATAATAAAACACCATTTCTTTGCTTTTCAAGTAATCTCACATTGGCAGCAGCACAAATACCCTACCAGAGCTTTCTCACACTGGAAGTGATAGCCACTTCTCCCCTTTCCAGCTCAAAGAACAACTAATACCTTTTTTAGGAGGGAAGTCAGTCCTTGGGACAAGTTTATTTCAGCCAGAGTACTGCATACAGAAAGATTTCCCACTCCCAGAAAAATTCTACATCAGACTAATCCTGTTTTGACCCCACTGGATGGTAACCCTGCTTTCATCTCTTATAAAAACTTTAATCCCCTTACTCTGATGCTTTGGCATTCATGTTAGAAAACAGCTTCCAAACCACATTATCCCAATACAGTTGGGAAAGCTCATCCACAAATATAACCATTAACCTTTTACCTTTTTTGAAAGTTGATAATTTAAAAGAAGAAAAGAAAGTAATACTAATACAGGTACAGTTCTGTAAAAAATAAAGACTGTGTATACACAAATTTATGCAGAAAATGGCACAGTACGGAAAAAGCATAAGTACAAAAAAAAGCACAGCTACCCAGTTACTTTATTTGATTAAATGCCTTGATATTTCACACCACAAGGCTGTACCATAGCTGTGATACAGATACGGCTGAGACACTTCACACTTCTGTATTCTGGAGAAGGTAAATGCTTTTTCCTTGGGTAACATGAAATTTTCCTTTTTGCTTTTTCTTAGCTGACTGAATATGGTTTGATACAGTTTTGCTTGGATATTTGAGTCATTCAGACAACAGACAAGGCATTTTGCCAGAGCACTTGGCTTCTTTCAGGACATGCATAATTTTTAAAGTAGCAGCATCAGGACTCATGAGGAAGACTGGAAAAGTTCCAGCAGCCCACTGGATTGCTGTTTTATTATCAACAGCTCCCTTCCAGCACTGCAAGTTTCTTTCTTGTCTACACTGCTCTGTAAATTGTACAATATGCAGTGAGTGCCTTCAGACTGAGGTGTCAGTGGGCAATGTAAAGCTGACCACAGAAACGGCAGCTATGGGAGACTATAAATAGGATGTGCATCTTTCAACTCAATATTGGTCCATGTGTCAACAAACTGAACTATTAACAACAGGAAATAACAACTGGCGCTTTGTTAATACAGACAGAAACGTGGCAGCCTCAGACCAGCAGGTGTCCAAGCAACGTTACATCTGACACAGTCCTGGCCACCCCAGTAGAGCAGACAGAGTCTGAGAATCCACCACAGACTCCTTTCCTACCCATTGCAGTGCTCTCTGCAAATTAGAGCTGGGTTGTGCTGCTGCAGGGGAAGCTTGTTAGCCCATTGCACCTGTATGCAGAACCAGGTCTCCTACACTACCCATTTCAAAATCATTTGCAAAAATGATTTCAGTAAAAGTTGAATGCCTCAAGGTGAGAAGACTCATGTGAGGATGTACTTGGATGGACACTTATCTTTCCAGAAATAAAAGGGAAAAAAGATCTTGACCACAAAGGTTAAAAAAAAAAAAATAGAAAAGAAGGAAGAATTTTAAAAGCAAGTCCTACTTCTATTCAGGAGACAGCAGTTACAACTCTGGCACTCAACAAAGTCATCCCCACTGAGACTGTAAGTCACCTACGATATGCAGACATTAAGTTTTCCCTCAGAAACTTTAACTACAAATTCTTCATTTCTGTTCAAGCAAAGACTCAAGACATGAGCTGTAACAGCATCTCAACATAGTGTCCAAATGTTACAACCCAAATACAACATTGCACCAGGGCATTTTGTCTAGTTGTACTGACTTAAGAGGGACTTGCCTCACTTAACTTCAGCCATCCAAACATCTCTCATCTAGAAACCTATTCAGCAAACACAGAAATATGGATTGAATCATCCTCTGGAGATGCCTATTTCTCTCTAGAAACATAGTCCAGACGCCTTAAATTTCAGGCAGATAGGTGATGGTAATCCAGTGTCTATGACCTCTTACTGCCTGCATTTTTTTAACACTGAGCAAATTTAATTGAAAAATATTTCTAAGGCACTATGAGAAAACACAACAGTGCAGTGTTTATCGATAACCACTGAATTCTGGACATGCAAAGTTAATTCTGAGACTGGAACTGCTTGATCTCAGCTATTCAAGAATGACATGGGGGTTTACATCTGGAGAGATTTTGTCTGTGCTGAGTGTAAGGAACAGAGCTACTTTTCTGATGCAGAAGTTTGAGAAAGGATAAGTGATTTTATTCAGAGTTCAGATTGGCAGGAGCCAATAACAGTTTTATTAAATGGGAAATCGCATGGAATATTCCAGTTTAAAGTTTTGCCAATTATGCTTTGCCAGGGATGTCTGAATGGCACAAGCAGGGATACTGGCATTAATATCAGAGGTGTGTTAGCAGACCCACAGCAGGCACAGTCTGTAGCACAAAGAACTTGCAATCCAGTTTTGCAAATCACCACTGAGGTGCAAAAGGGAACCTTTAGTGTGATTACCCACAGTGTTCTTCAAAAACTAGATATGATTTTAGCACCAAAATAACTTGCTCCAAACTGTTAGTTACCGGAAATGGGTTGTGCAAGGTAATCCTCAGTTTTAAACAACATTCAAGGAAAAGCCATATACAGTAATCTCATTTAGTAAGTGCAATTGTCAAATTATTTGTTTTACAGTAAGTGCAATGAAAAACACCTGTGAAAGGTTCTACACAGACTTTAAATATTGTGTCACCAGACAGAGAAACCCATTTTATTTCACAGTAACTAAACAAGAGTCTTGTTGGAGGATGACTGAATTTCATCCTAAACTCAAGCAAGTGCTTCAATCTGAATGAACCCCAGAGGAGTATAGTTTTAAAAAGGAAACATATATACAAATCAATAATATTTTCCATTATTGGACTGGCTGTTTATATAAGAAATTGTCTTGCTCACAGAGAAAATGCCTAATCTACATTTGAAAGATAGAAACTTGGCTTTCTCTTACTTCTAATTGCTTCCCTCTAATCTTTATAAGCATGCAGTTTGCCTTGGTAAGAAAAAAATCCATGTAAGGAAGCTGTATTTCACTTGATTTGCACTAATGGTTATTTCAGTGCAAGTGGCAGAGAGCTCAGCAGTTCACTGAGTGCACAGCAGGCTTCGGGGAGTGACATGCAAAGCCTCTCCTGCAACACTTCCCTGTACAGCTCTGCCGACAATTCAAAGGTTAAACAGACACCATTTCTGCCTGCCTGTGTGGTCTAATTCAGAAGCTGAAAACAGCTGTGATGAACAGGTATCTCTTGAGACCAGTTTTTAATCCAAAAAAAGCTCATGGCACACATTAGGATGGAGGGAGACTCCACAATCCTAAAGGTTTAAGAAACGTTTTAGGTTTAAGGAATCATATATATACAAAACCCTTGAGCAGCACATACCATGTTTAGTATCACATACTTGGGCCTTCTAAACACCACATACTAACAGCAATACAAAGCTTTTAAAGCTTGCATTGCACGTGCTCTGTGTACATATGTCCACTCTAACACAAATACATATATATCAGAAACCTAGACAAAACCTTCCTTGAATTTACTTTCTAATGTATTTTTGTTCACCTTTAACATTAGATTGTTTTAATGTAACACACAGCCACAATTTGGTACCTTCTGGGTTCTGAAACTGACAGGAAAATGCTAATGTGTTCTTAGACTGAGAGATTTCACTAGAGGAGAGCATACCAGTTCTTGGAAGTCGGGGTACCAAAAAGTTTCTGTGTGACTGTTTTGTTGCTATATAAAATCCTGGATACTTCAGCTCAACGTTGCTGCAGCTTTCAGAAGGTAAAAAATTTTTTAAGACAAAGCACAGTTGCTTTCTCCCTCTCCTCACAGTTACCTGCTGAGCATGCTCTAAGGGAAAACAAATCTCACACTCGCATTACAAATGTTTGTATTTTTGTGTGTTTTTCAATATTTTATGAAGAAAATCAGTAATTGAATAGGATTACACTGCATGATAATTACTTGTGGAGATAATTTTGACCATACTTGCATTTATTCATTACCTGCTTTACTTGTGAAAACCTGAAGGTTCAAAGATTTAGAAGCAACATCTTGATCTTGACAGTAATCATATCCAAAATTCACAAGTCTATGAGCAAATAAAGATCACTAAGTGAATCACTTCATTCACAGAGATTTATCACAACAAAAAGATCACTAGAATGGTCACTATGTAACCAAAATATACTAATTAAATTATAATGAAATGTTCTGTAATGCAAGCTAAATTAGGCTTTAACCAATTTGCTCAACACTGTTAGAAACAAGAATCACAAGACTGCACACTGTTATCCAACAATTTTGAACACGCCTGACAACTTCATATCCACTTACTGCACTGTTCAACCACTCCTATGCTTTGAAGTGAAAGCAAGTTCTCATGACATACTGGAAATCCAAATACTTGTGACACCTAATAACTCAAAGGTTTTGCAGACTAACTCTACAGCCCTTCTGTAAGGCTACATTTTCATCTGCAATAGGGACACTAGTTTCAGTGGAAATACTTGAAAAGAAAAGCACAAAATCACACTCACATGGAACTTGACATGATATTTTCAGCCTCATGCTGCCTGTGCTTTAATGGTTTTACATATCTTTAAATCTACAAGGCCTATTTTCACCCTGCAAACCATGCAGCAGAAGTCTGTAGTCAGTCTGCTTTGCTTTTTTGGGTTGTTTTTTTTGTTGTTGTTGTTGTTAATGGTGGTGGCGGTTATTTTTGCTTTTGCTGGATGGTTTTTCTGTTTGGTTTTATTTTTTTCCAGAAAGTATTTTGATCCTGTAGGGATTTTCCCCTTGGTCTTCTGCAGTAATTTTGAAAAAATAAAAATAAGAATAAAAATAAAGTAAAGCACAGCATTGAAGCTCTTACAAGAGCTGTGTTCTTTCAGCACCAACTGTAAGAGGATACAGTGCCCTTTTATAGGACAAGCTGCACATGCAGGAGCACCATGCTGAGCCTTCTGCACAGCACTGAGACATTTCAAGAGCCACAGCTTGGGCAGGGTGGAACTCAAATACCTTCAGCTACTGATACGTGGCCTAGTAGCTCTGGCCTCCCTTTGTATTCACAAAAATAAATGGGCCCTTTTGGAATGTAAAGATAGATGAGGATTATGACACAGTTAAACCATCCTGACTAGATTTTTCCCTCAGTTAAGAGGAGCCCTCAGGAGACAAGCTCAGATGCAGTCATGTGCATGGCAGACACAGAATTAGACAAATCTTTGTCTTTGAAAGTGCAGGCTGCTGGAAAGAGCCTGCTGGAGGAGAACAGAGTACAGGCAGTGTCTTCACAGGCTATAAAAAGGTGCCACTGGTTTGCTTAACTGCCCAATAAAACTTGCAACGGCAATTAAAAATGCAGAGCTTCCCTTGACAGAAATTTTGACATCACCATTACAACACGCTCAAGGTTAAAGCAAATTAATTTAAATAGGTTCAGCATTTCCCAGAAGGTTTAACCTATAGCTAGCTCTTCAGACAAATAATTTTTTTAAATGGCACTAAGAAGCAGTCAAGGATTAAATTACTTTTTACAGTTGACCCTGATGAGAATAAGAACTGGAGGTCTGGACACAGTTTTTTCATGTTATTCTCACGTTCCAGTACCATGTATGCAACTGCAAACAAAGATATTGTGGTTTGGACCAATTTTACTTGGGTTTGTAAAATGTTACCATGTATATAAAAAGGAAAGCAAATCAAAACATTAAAAAACCAAACAACTTACTTTAATTGTGTGTCATTTACAGCAATATCCAGGTGTGATTCCAGCTGTTAAACAAAAAAGAAAACAAACCTGTTCTTTACAGAGGTCAATAAACTATGCTTAGCATTTCAGACCCGTAAAATGTGTCATAGTCACATTTCACCAGGTTCAACATTTTAACAAGTTTATCTATCTTCCTCTAATCATTACAGTCACTTCAAAAACTCCCATAAAACCGATTATTTTTTAAAAAGAGAAAATAAATTGCTGCAGTGCAGTAATTTTCAGCCACTGGGACAAAGGT
Organism: Zosterops lateralis; assembly: GCF_965231275.1. Classification (NCBI taxonomy): domain Eukaryota; kingdom Metazoa; phylum Chordata; class Aves; order Passeriformes; family Zosteropidae; genus Zosterops; species Zosterops lateralis. Next base: position 61,971,799 of record NC_139765.1, read on the forward strand.
CTAGTAACAATTACATTAGGTAATTTTTATGTTCTGTTTTTTGTATTTTGGCTGCAACAAACATTCCTATCTCGCTTAAAACTGACACAAAATCAGTACATGGTTCCTTTTTCTAGTGCACTTGATCAGCCTGCTTTTTCAATAACTGAGTATAAGATCAGTATAGTGTCATGAATGTCACCTACTGCCTTTCTAGGTCAAAAAAAGTGTAATTCCACTAAGTGTAACTCCATTACTGTGGCAAAATCTGAATCTGACTGAATATATTCTTGACAAGAAAATAATGCAAAAAAAAAATCCCAAAACAAATGGAAATCCAAATTCCAGTTTTCCTCTGAAAAAGTTTCAACAATGAAAAAGACAAACAGATCTTGTTCTAGTACCTGGAAAACATAATTACATCCCACTAAAAACCATTATATAATAAAATATTCATAACTTACTATTGAGTTAAAATTTCCATCAGAATAAAACTGGACACACCTTAAAGTACTCTTTGATTCCTGGAATTAAAAAAGATGTGTTTTGTAAGTAAAAAAGCATATTATATAGACTGAGAAGGGATTGGATACTCAGCACTATTCTTCACATGCAACCTGCTTTGCTAACAGACATGCAGAAGTTAGGGGACCAAAGATTTTAAAAACCACACATAACCCCTCACAACAGCACCATGACATGTTTCCTTCCTGTCTCAGATCATTATCTGCCAATCATATATAATTGCGTGGGCTCTCACTGAAGCACAGCAATCCACATCTCACACATTTTAGAAAGTTAAAAAAAATGTTTTCCATATCTCCCTTTATGGCAAAAAGAATTGTCTTACATTGGTCAGTTCAAACAAAAACATAAATAGATTTTTCCATCACAGTTCACTTCCTGTTACTTCCTAACATTCACACTTTTTGTGGCTAAGAAGAGCAAAGAAAAATCGTTTTTATTTACAGAGAATGCATCAAGTGCAAAGAGTCCCTCAGACAAAATAAAAAAGCCAAACCCTAAGAGTTTCAGAGCTTCTTGCCAAGAATCTGTCCTCATTTGGACTCTCAGTAAGTCTGCACACAAAATACTTTCTAGATGTGAATTCTCTAGAAGAGAAACATTCTACTCACAACAGTTTTAGATAGGTTTAGATATTTTTGAGTAAAAGACTCTTCTAAAGCAAAAAAAACAAAACAAAACAAAACAAAACAAAACAAAAAAAAAAAAAAAAAAAAAAAAACAAACAAAAAAAAAAAAAACAAAAAAACCACTTGAACAAGCCCATCTTTTTTATAGAAAGCACTAAGACCACGAGTCTTTTTGCAACGTACTAAGCATAACAGCAGCTAAGGCAAGTTTGAATTTTGCTTGAGGTTATTTGAGGCAAGAACAAGATCATCCTAATGAAAACAAACCCCTACTTGCTACCCCACATGCTTAAAACTTCACTGTCACTAGACAGGCAGGAACAAAACTGCAAGAATGACTTTCAGCTCACCTTTGGAACAATGTAGAAGAGTCTTTGCTCCATCATATCCCACTGTGCCCAAACGAGGTCATCTACAACTTTGGCTCTTGGAAGCTGACCTGACTTTTCAATCACCTACAGGGAAAGAACAAAAACATTAGAAGCCATCAAATAAGGTTTTGCAACAGTTATGCACAGTTTGTGCTTTAAAGAGAAAAGCAGTGAGAGAAGAGGCACAAATAGTAAGGAGCTTGGAAGGAACAGGCTCCTTGTCAGCAGCATGAAGTCCAGCTTTGTTGTGTGCAAGGTGCTCAGTTTAAAGAGATCAGAAGCACAGTTTTCAGGGTACACCTACTAACAGATCTTTTCAGTCTTCCTTGCTTGCAAGAAATTCACCACTTAAACTGCTCAAAGTGAACAAAGAATAGCAGAGGAAGCCTTCCTCAGAGAGGAGGGAAATACCACAGTCAGTTCAGAATCAGCTACATTAACTACTGAAGGGAGATGTGTCAGTCCTAAAAGAGGTTTCTATCCAAAGTCTCATGTGAGAGAGATGGTTGGAGTAGTGAAAAGGCTAGAACTGTGGAAAACTGTTGGGATTGTATACATGCACACTCAAATGATGTGGGGAAATTTCATGTCAACCAAAACATGTCCTTTGTCAGAAGGACATCAGATCAATCTGGTTTTTGATTATACTTAAGTCTTTACTCCACTACTGTAGTCCAGCATATAAAACCCATCTTCTTGAAGGGTCATGATGAACTGAGAAAACCATGAAGATTGCAAAGGAGCAAAAAACAGGTCCTTAACTTTTCCTTCAAAGCCTACATTCACCTCCGTAACATAAAACATTAGCTTTCATGACACAATTATTTATTACATTAGACAAATGCTCATTAATAACAAGCCTTTCAAGCAGAATTTCCACAATTTGTTGATGACAAATTTATGTTAAAAACAGAAAAAGAGATGAGGGGAAACAGATTGGAACATCCACTGTACTTGGACTGTATCTAAGTTTTACATCTTTTGTTCATTTGGTTTTTTAAGTGACTCCTCTACTGGGTTCACACAGACTCACAATAGATGAGGTTTGGAAGGCAACTCTGAAAATATTTTAAATGGCTGCAAATATTTAAAATGGTTTTAAAATGAATTACACTATGTTTACGCTCAACTTCTAACACATAGAACCATTTAGCAACACCTAACAAATCCAGTAAAATAAATAATTTTCCTCATAGATTAAAAGGTGTAAAGTTTTTCAATCAGCTTTGTGGTCACCTGCATAAGTTACCATATTAATCAATGCTTTCTTTAATAAACTTTGTGTTGCCCAAGTATAAAACTAAAAAAAATTGCAAAACTTTCAGCTAAATTAATTAAAGTAAAAAAACCTCCAACCCAACGATTTTTTCAATCTTACCACTTTGTGTTCTTCTTCCGCAACAACATGAATGTCAAATTGTTCAATATCTTTAAAATAGTAAAAAAAAAAAAAAATTAAACCCAAACATTTTAAAATGCTTTTATACAGCTTATTAAATAAGCTCATCTCTTAGAATTTGGTAAGAACACTTTAGGGCCAGGAAAGTTCAACTGAGTGTAAGAGGAAATCTGTGACACATGGGCACAGGGGCCTACACAGAGACCTGGAGTCTCTTCCTTTCCTGAGCTGAGAGTGGCCTCAGCCATGGACCCTCATGGACACAGTTCCCTGCCCACTTCAGCACAGCACAGGCTTGAAGAGCAATGACTAGAATGTGCCAAATTAAGCCAAGGAGCACCCCTGGAAAGAAAGAGTCTGAGGATCTGCATGCCCATGTCCCTGACCTGTTTCACTTCCGAACATGAATATCCCTCACAGTCCTTTCCCACACAAAACTGCTGAAAGTTTTCCACAGCTGGCCTGCAGGAGAAATGCAACATTCACCCAGCACATGTTGTGTTTCTGATTTAGCTCTGTCCACCTACCCAAGGTGAACATGCAACGTTAGTTGAACCCAAGGAACTATTGCTCTATTCTTGTCCCACTTCTCACGTTTAATGACATCTTTCAGTCAATTGATTTGCTCTGAATTTATGCAGGCAGCTATAAGGAGTCTATTTTAGCTTTTTTAGAAAGAAAGATAACAGATAAATAAAGATATTTTAGAAGTAAAGATAACAGATGAATGCAAGAGCTAAGTGACTTATTGTAGACAAAGATGGCCATTCTGTTAACATTGAAAAAAATCTGGTAAATGATACAGTTTTTGAAAGACCTTTGGAATACCTAGAATAACTCACATCCTTCTTTTTTTCTGTTTTTTTTTTTTTTTTTTTTTTTTCCAAAAAGAGTCTACCAAAAATACAATCTATAACAATCACCTTGAAGTAAAAGAATGACAAAGTACTTTGAAAATATGAACTCACATTTATCTTCTGAAACTAGCAAGAGACGACTTTCTCTAGAAGCATTTCTGCCTTCAACTGGATAAAGAAACTATACAGAAAATTTCACAAAAGTAAGTTAAAAAAAAGTAGTTTAGAACACTTATCTAAAATGTTTGAGTTTTTTTTAGCTGGATATTTATGTATTTTTTAAATTAAATCAGACACACTAATTATATTTAATTAATAAAAATAGCTATTATTACATACTAATAGTCACCAGTCACTATAATTGCAAGCTTAGGAAGACTGAAGCAAAATAAAAAAGCAACCTTCACACTGGAGAAGTATTTTATACCAAACATTTAATGAAGTTTCATATTTTATTTCTCTGAAGAAACAGGAGTACATTATCTCTGTCACAGTTGCAAGATAACATGAGATATTTCTGCACTAAACCATGTTTTCTCTCTAGCATAGCAGATTAAAAAGGCTTATCTTTAGATTAGTTGAATACTTTACCTGTACTCGAACACAGCTATCCACAGCCTTTAGGACTCTCACATTATTAATGGGCTGAATTTCAATTAGCAGGGTCAAATACTTGGATACTGCAAAGAGAATGTGTTTTAGGTAACATTCTTTTATGTACACAAGTTTGTTTTCTAAGCAGAATTTACATGAGAAAGAAAGCAAAAAGGTACAATATTTCAAACAGTATCAAAAAATCCACTTGCAGTACCTGACTGTAAGAGCTGACTTGCTCTTTCTTCCTCTGTATATTGACAGAAGCTGGCTGCTGTGGGGGAAGAAAACACCAACACAACCACAAGTGAGTGTGGGTATTTGACATTAACCTTATCGAACATCCTTGAAGAATGAGCATCACAATTCTTTTACCAAAAACATATATGTTAAAGGAACATCAGAAGCTCTTCTAGATGTAGCAGGTATGCACAAATGCAGAAGGAGGAAGTGAACAAAGGGTCAGTGTGTCTTAGATGTTTTAATAAAAAAGTAATATTGTCACAGCTGTGTCCTTATGTTGTTAACTACATTATCTGATGATGGACCCACTGAAACTCATAAACTGCTGTGGGCAGTACATAGGTCAAAACAGATTTAAGTAATTCTAAACCCAAATGTATCATCCTACTAAACTAAGTCTTTACCAAGAAAATTTAATGATAAAGCATGTATTTACCCAATAAGGTCCTTTCATTGTTGATTGAACAGCTGATTATGTGCAGATTCTTCTCAAACATATAGAGGTGCTACAGAGAAACAATAATGTTAATAACCGTGCTCTTTCAAACTCTGTAAAGGAAACACCTAATTACTTCTCCTTAGGAAAACACTGCTGTCCCATAGGTTTTATCTTTAAGCCATATCTTTTCATGCCCAGAAGAACCACATTTCAAGCTTCAGTAGTAACAGTTCTCCTTTTTCTCATGTTTGTTTTTTACTGGTTCTTTTGAGCTCTATGTTGCCACTAGAGCAGCATAGCAGACTTTTATGGAAATACAAAATTTCACTCATTTCATACTACTATGGGGACAATTTAAAAAACTGTTATCGTGATTTTAGTTACTGAATTGCAGTATGTTCAGTTTTAGAAAAAAAATAATCTCTTAAAATGGTATCACCATAAACAGACCAAGAACGCTCATATAAAGAAAACTCCTAACATTTACTTCTTGGCACACATGTGCAATATGAAGAGGAGTGGAAGGGACTTGTTTAAAAGGTTGTTTAGAAATAAAGATTGCAAACATTATGCTTTACAACTCTCAAGCCTTTCAGACGTTCTGGGATGTTGTGCATTTTAATACTACTGAGAAACTTTCCAATATTTTCTCCAGTATCTTTTCTGTTTCCAACAAGGATACACTCCTTAAGGACACAGCATACTGTGTTGCAAAGCATCATAATCTGAAACACTACATCAAACAACACTACTGTCATCACCAGAGAGAAACCTGGGATTGCTCTCACCTCGTTTTGTTTAGTTTGAAGATCGTACAATCCAATGTGAGTGTTTTTCTGATTTCCCTATGGATGGAAACAAATTAGCTCCAGCAATATAAATGTACACAAAATTAAACACTGCTCTTTTTTTTCCCTCTCAGTTCTCCCTGCCCCTTGACACACATCCTCACACACTTCCCTGTCCTATTTATAAACAGGCAGTTAATTATCTAATTCCAAGAAAGCAAATTCTAATTTCAAGACAACAAAGATTTATTTTTTCCTTTTAGAACTAACACACGGGATAAAGCTGAAATGTGGCCAATCCACAGCCCACAAGTCATTGCATAAATCAAATGCCTCTCTCTCACTTTGCCTCTAAACTGGTTTTAGTTACAGGCAATAGGGCCAGGAAGAGAGATGTCTGTACAAGAATCAATGCTCTGGCCCCTGGAGATTTCAGGGTTGTATTCTGAACCTCACCAACTTGGTGGGTCATTGCTCCAAAAGGGAGCACAGAAACATCAAATATCACCAAAAATCAGCTCCCAGTAATCTGGATGTAGCCTGGGAAAAGGATTTCAGGTCTGCCTTAGGAAGTGATTGTTTGAGGGCTAAGTATAAGCTCACCATTAGTTTTCTGCCTTTGAAGAGTAACATGATATATATCCTTTCTAGCTTATTGATAATTAATATGTGATGATTTTGTTTGGGGCACTTAAAAATGTTTGGGACTAAAAACTAAAATTTGACTTCTTATTTTTTACCATGCCTTAAATTTTCCAAATATATTAAAAAAGAAAATTCTGCTTTGCAGCATATACTGGATAGCAAATCAAACTGATGTGTATTAATGTACTCTGGCTACAGGCACTAAATTGCTAAACAACTGAAATTAAATCCAGCCACATAGGCTTCTACTTCCACAGTGAGCTTCATTGTTTTTAACAACTGCTTAGGGGGAGAGGGGAGAAATCTGTGGTTATTTACAAATTTATGGCATCTTGCTTTGTGAAGTTGAAACAAAAGCCTGAGTATTCGCTTCCGAAGGGGTCTACTTCTGAGTGCCTCATTATTGTTGTGGCAATGACAAAAGTCTTTGACTTCTGATTTAAACAAGGAAAACAAAATGTCTTTATATTAAGACACATGCTTCAGGCCTCCTAATTTAAGATTAAGCAAGTGCTCTCTCACAAATAACTTTTTTTTTTCAAGTGTATCTGAAATGTTAACACCATCTTACTTAGATACTGAAAAATACATGTCACGAGACTGGTAACAGAACTACTTCAATGCCCATGACTCTGCATAAAAGAGGACACTTGTTTTCATGTGCACCTGAAGATTCTTGCATTACCTCGAAAATAGAATTCACTTCTGTTAAAAAATATCTTCCTTTACACTAAGTATCAATGTCACAAAATAGAGACACTGTCAAAACCACAGTACAACACAATACCCTAAAATAAGCTTGAAAATAAAACTCAGTGTCCACTTTCCCCTGGTTTCACACAGAATACACTTGACTGTCTTTCACTTGGAAGACAAAGGCTGTTTTCCATGTGTATCTATTGGGAAACAAGCCAGCCCAGCTCAGTCTAGTTTACATCCTCCACAGCACACACCTCCTCCCAAAGAACAGGCTGCAAGCGGCCAGTTCCCTAAACTCCAGCAGATCCCTACAGACTAGAGCAGGAGCTCAGACACCCAGCATGCAGGCAGACACCTACGTTTAGATGTGTGAACCTTGAGCTACAACTTATTCCTTGTGCCAGCTGCAAGAGCCTGAAGAGCACACAAGGCAGGCAGACTGTCAGAGGCCCAAAAAAGCCTAGTGTGAGATTCCACAGGTGCTAGAAAGCAGCAACACCACACACACAGAGTACCAGATCTCCTCCTGAGCTACTTGCATTAAGTGTTCTAGAGTCTTAAGCAATGAAAAAAACCCAAAATTTGACACACTCTTTAGAACTGTTTTTATGGTTACTGTTGTCTTGTACAGACTCCCCTCCCTAAGCCTGTACTAAAGGAAACATCCACCCACAGCTAAAGCATACTAAAGTTAAAGCCTTGATGAAGGCCTCACCTCTTCCCTTAACCCTAAGGAAGCTGGAGAGTTTTAGCATTGTTGAGCCGGGGGGAAGGAAAGGCATCCCTACTCTACTGGAGTTCATCTCATATCTGTACTCCTCAAGAACCCAGATCCTCCAGGATCCAGCTGGATCTACAGACTCCTCTGAGCTGCACAGTCAAGAAATCCAGCTTGTCTCATCAAAGCAACAATGAAAAGATGACAAAGTTTCCCTTTCTAAAACCATTAGAAAACCCACTTGGAAGTAAAACTAAAAACATATACCATGGACAGCAGAATCCTATGTTAAGAAGCTCTAGATATTTCAAGACATCAAACAAATGTGTTACTTGCAATAAAGTGTTATAGATGAACCTTAAAGAAAGGTATATGCAGAAATAGTGTTAGATAAATGGCATCTTAAGACATTTCAGTAGGAGGAAACATTTAACTAAAGCACTGCACATGAATTTAATAGCTAGGCTTCACTATGAAATTGAGGGTGAAATTATGTGCTGCTTATGAAGTGTTTTAAAGAAATTGCTTTTTATTCATGGGAAGATTCTGGGCCAGCAAAAAATCAAAGGCAAAAACTCTATGGACTTAATCAGGTGAGTACTTTACTCTCCATTTCACCATTCTTAACCTTTGTCTGAAGTAGAGATGGGTTTTTTCTCACTGCCCAACTCCCCAGGCTGTAATCAGTCATGTTTCCCTGTTCTAACCCTTACTGCAAAAAAAAAAAAAAAAAAAAAAAAAAAAAAAAAAAAAAAAAAAAAAAAACCAACAAAAACAGGAACTTAGTTAGATCCACATACAGTATTATTCTCAACTATATTTTTATTAAATTCCAAGATGGTCTTACCTTCCAGGTATAAATAACCTTTCCATTTCTTTCAACGTTTACAACATAGAATGCTGATGAATTTTCAGGAGTGTCTGAAATAAGAAGTACAAAAAGGCACAGGATTTCCATTTCAGCTGGTTCATCCTATAATTTATGCACACTTTAAGCAATATGCTAAATACATTTTTACTTGTAAATACTTATTTGCATATGCCAAAATTACTCCCTTCTGGAAAAAGACAGAGTATGTCTAACACTATGATTTAAAACTGATAAACTTCAACACAGTTAAGGGACTTCAAAACATGCAAGTAAAAAGTTATTTTTATAAATTCTTACCTCTTCATTATAATTATGATTCTAATGGCCACTACCTTTTGTTATGAAAATGGAATGTGCTTTTTCAAAGAATAACAAAACAAACCAAAATTACCCCCATGCATTTATTCACTATCCACGACATGGGGTTATAAGAGTTAAGCCATACTCCAGTCCTCTGGACACTACAGGAAGAGAGAACTAGCCAGAGGAAAATATCATTTGCTCACACCTGCCCCTGCAGCATCTCAAAAGGAAAGCCTGAAAACAAACAACATCTTCAGACATTAGTTCTACAACACCAACATCACCACTCCTGTGTCATTCTTAGCCCCTCCTCTTCCTCCAAAGAGAAATAAAGAAAAAAAGCCACCAAAATCCAAAGAAACATAAGACTAAATACCACATAGAGAGATATGTAACCTATCTACAAGTACAGGGAACTAAACAATGCAGGACATGAAATTATATGGGATGTGAATGAAAGAGTATGGCTAAAATGGAAACAAATGAGCAGGCAGCTAAGAAATTCACAGAAAGAGAAGAGCATATCTAGACAAAGCAGTACAAATGAAAAAGAAAACCACTCAAAGCGAGAAAAATGTATGCTTTCCTGATGCTGCTTTTGTGTTTTCTAATTACCACAGTTATCAAAAATGTGTTTATCTCGAATGGGATTTTTACTAGAAGTGGAAATTTTTTCCTTCGTAAGGCTGAACCTGTATGATTGGTCTCAATATTACAATAAAGGTGGCCAGCAGTTCAGTAGGCATCAACATAAAGAACTGTCCACAACCCTCTACAAGCATTTAGTCAAGTCTGACACTATTTACTGGGCAGTTATCACAAAGTGTTGATAGAAGGAAGACACTTAGTGAAACTTAGTTTAACAAGCCTGATACTATAAACCAGCTTCTACAGCTTACAGTGATAAGAAAACCCCTGTTTTCAAGTATTATCAGAAGAAAGTAAATTTTCCATTTTGTTGTGGGAGGACAATGAAAACCTTGCCTGTACATTGAGCAACACTTCACTTTCTATTGGTTTCAGATCTGTCAAAGTACACGACAATACCACTACATTACGGCTAGATGGTGACAACTGGGAGAGTCTAAGGTAACAAAATACTCTCTTTTTTTAAATCTGAAGTTTCCTGGAACTTAACAACCACCTCAAACTTTCAAGATGAGTAATACAGTCTCCACATTTTCTCATGCAACACCTCCTCAGCACAGAATTTTGGTAGAGAAGAAGGTCCATGAGCAATCTCCACATTAATGAATTTACCTATCACCTGACACAGACATCTTAAAGGTGCTGAAAAAATTCTGTGTCAGAAGAGAGTCTCTCTTCTGAAGAGAATAGTCAGTGGGAACATGGAGGCAAAGAAGTGTCAATGGTCTCTGCCCTTGGAAAGTCCTGCAGTAAAATTATAGTCCTGCACATAGAATTACAACTTCTTCCTCATGCCCACAGCTGAGAGCAGCAGGAGAAGGGCTGCAGAAGAACTAACCCAGCCTGCCTGCCCAGCACGCAGCTTTTACCAACATCATCAGGAGAATGCAGAGTTCGATTTCCTGAAGGCCATTATATTTAGCTCATACCAAATTAAGTAGAATAAAGAGAACAAGGCTGGTTCACTTTGCTTGCTGCTCCCTTCCTATCATCACAGCCACTCCCAGCTCTCACACAATTAGCAGTTCTCACGTGCTATCAAGTGCTTTCAAATCCTTAAGAAAGAAAATAATAAATATGAATAAGTAACATCTGAAAACACTGACACAAAAGTACCATGACTCCTAAAAATTATTTGCTTTCTGTGATTAGATACTTCTTTGATGTTTAAATTAATCTTTTCAAATCCCTACCTCCCACCTTCACATTCCTACTATGACAGCACTGCATGAGGGGGAAAAAGTCACTATACACAGATAAATTAAAATGCAATACAGCAATGCTGGTATTTGATCAGATGCACCCTCCAAACTAGATTCTTATGATTCTGCATTACCAGGGACATGACTGAATGAAGACTCTATTACATTTTAAAAGACTTAATAAGATTTTTCCCTTCCCAAACACAAGTCAGTGTCATTTTGAGACCCTTATGCCATTAACATATAGATTATCTTTGAATTCATCACTGATGAACTGATAAATTCATAGATCAATCAATTATGCATGGAGAATTTCAGAATTTTACCTCAGATCTCTTCAGTATACCTTTCAATAATTGTTCAGTAAATGTAGAAAATGCAAAGTATTTTATAACAGATTTTTTAAACTATGTCTTGGTAAATAATTCCCTTATTCTCCAAGCTAATACTTTCTATATCTTTTGTCACCAAACAAAATCTTATGAGCCTATTTGATAACAGCCCCTCAACGCGGGAAGCAAGTTGAGTATTTTTAGTAAAAGCGACTGAAAGCGTTTCAAGCTCACCACACTTGCACATTGATGGGATCTCTACTGAAGCAATAACTACTACAGCATTATTATTTTATTAGAATAAGGTTTTCACCAGATTCTGAAAAGCAGAACTAAGCCGCTGCTATGCAGACGAACAACAAGCACAAAGCCAAGAACAGGGGGGTCACTTTTCTCCCCCCCCGCCCGGGCGCTGGCGGTGCCGGCGCTGTCACGGCTGGCGCTGCATCTCCTTTTAAACTACCGCTCCTTTACCAGACACGCAAACGTGTTCAGGCTGTGTGGCTTTTCCTCCCAGAAAGGGGAGTAGCGTGAGAGAGGGAGTAACTTTTTTTTTTTTTTTTTTTTTTTTTTTTTTTTTTTTTTTTTTTTTTTTTTGGGGGGGGGGAGGGAGGAGGAGAGGAAAAAAAAAAAAAAAAAAAAAAAAAAAAAAAAAAAAAAAAAAAAAAAAAAGAGAAAGCCCCAAACGTGTGAAGAAGCAGGAAGAAGAAACAAGCTGCGGAGTGCAGCAGATGTGCAGAAGTGTTTTCGGCATGTCGGAAACTCCTTGAGGACAGCAGACGTGCCCATCTCAAGCCCCCCGAGGGCACCCGAGGGTCGCTCCCCCGAGCCCGTTCCGAGGGGCCCCGGGGCCGCCCCCGCCGCCTTCCCCCGGCCCCGCACCCGGGGCCTGGCACAGCCCCGCTCCTGGGCGGGCGGGGGCACGGGCACGGCCAGAGAGAGGGATGGGGCTGTCTCCCCTCGGCCCCCGGAGCGTTACCTAGAGCCGCGGCGCAGCCCCGCTCCGCCAGCCAGGGCCCCACGTCCCTCCGCAGCTCGAACTCGGGCCCCAGGCGCAGCAGCATCGCCCCGGCCCGGCGCCGCTCGGCCCGGCCGCCCTCAGCCCGGCCGCCCTCAGCCCGCCCCTCGCGGGGCCGGCCCTCGGCTGTTCCGGCGGCTCCCGGCCCGCTCCGCTCCCGCCGCCGGCCCTTCCGCTTCCTACCGGGCCCAGCGTCGCCGGGCCTCCTGCGGGCCGGGCCCGTGCCGTGCCGTGCCGTGCCGTGCCGTGCCGTGCCGTGCCGTGCCGCCCCTGCCCCTGCCCCTGCCCCTGCCCGGCTCGGCCCCTGCCCTGCCCCGCGGGGCTCCAGGGCTCTCCTTCTCCCCATGGAGTGTGCGCCCAGGCCGCCTGAAAGAGTCACAGAATCACAGAATACTCTCAGTTGGAAGGGATGCAAAAACGTCATCCAAGTCCAGTTGCTGGCCCTGAGCAGGTCGGCCTCAAGAACCGCACCGTGTTGTGCAAACGCTTCTTGGTGCTGTGGCCGCTTCCCTGGAGAGCCCGTTTTGGTGTTTATCCATCCTCTGGGTGAAGAACCTTTTTCTAAAATCCACCCTATACTTCCCCTGGCACAGCTGCTGTCTCTTGTCGCCTGAGAGAAGAAGGGGCAATCCTTTGGGAAGCTTCACCACGGGGTAACTCCCAGTGCCTCAGACAGGAGCCTGTCAGTGCGGCCTGTCAGGAGTGGAGCTTCACTCATCTGGTGGTCACAAACCAGGAGGTTCTGCTTGTGATCCCCCAGGAAGCATTAGATATCTTCCAGAACTTCAAGTAGCATCCCTGTTTTCTGAGGCTGTGCGCTCTGAAATTGTTTGTTGAATAAAAGGAGAGTCTACCTGTCTGTAAAGTGCTGGGGATGTCCTCTCAGACCAGGCCTGCTCTGTTCATGCTTTTCATCAGAGGAGGTAAAACTTCATGTAATCTTAGTGGGGGTTGTGGTTTGTTTGCTTGGGGTTATTTTGCGTGTTGAAAATATTTATAGCACTGATAAGGTGCTTCTCCATGGCTATCTATGGCCTGCCTAATCACCATTTCCTTTCTGAAATGTGCTGGCTGATATCAGCCAGCTAAAGGTGGCATAAAAGTGGAGAGAGGCTGTGAGGGGCACACACCAAGCTGTACCCAAATACAGAACAGCTTGAGCCTGTTCTAAGAGCTAATTCCTTTACCAAGTGTTTCCCCATCACTGCTAAGATCTGGAGCTATAAAAAGGGCAGATCAGGATCAGATATGTCTGCAAATTGTGGAAGAAAGGCAAATTGATAATCAACATGCAAAGCAAACATGCTCTTCTTCTCAGTCTCCATATTGCCAACTTTTACAATTTTACCACAAGTTTTGTATTCAGCATTTTTCTTAAAGCTCCTTAGGTCAAGTGGTTGTGCAAGAATTTCAGCTTATATTTTCACTCTTGTGAAATAAAGCTTGAAAATGTGACTGGAGTATTTATTTCAGACATGAAAGTAGAAAACAGACAGGAGGTCCCAAATGGATGTATTTTTTGAGAGAAAAGATTCTAATTAGCCTCTAAAGAGGCTAATTCATGAGTATGAGAATGACACAACTGTAAATTACGCAACTGGAGAGGCAAGCAAAGGAGGGAAACAAAGCCAATAAAGTGGCTGATTCTGTAAGTATGTGTAAAAGGGGAGATTTTCACATGGAGAAAGTCTCCTGTACCCAGATCTAGAGTTCATGCTTATTATGTAAAACGCTATTCTTTGAGCCATCAGTCTGACTGTGCACATCAGAGGCCATATCTACAGGCCCAGAGCTCCGGGCTGAATTCTTAGAAGCACAGCACATTCCCCAGAAACCACAAAGCTGACTCATTAAGAGTTCTTCAAGTAATAACTCGGTAGAGTGTGTCAGGCCACCTTAAACCTGATACATAAAATTAAACAGTTGATGCAAAAGCCATAAGCATCTAAAAAAATCCCTTCAGCAGTCTCGGAATTAAGACAGAGCCTAATATATGTTTGATAGCATCTCCCAACTTTGCTAGATGGAGAAGGAAGCTCTTGGTTTAAATAACCCAATTTCTTATCTCAGTCAGGCAAAATTAATGTTATAACCCATTTGTCACTTTTGCTTGCATCATAAAACCAAATTGTGAATTTTCCTCTCTATTTATACTGTTTCCTTTTCTGATTATCTGACTCACCTAATTTTGGATTTTAGTTCCAGTCTGATGCTGTGCAGGCACAGTAGCTGATCCCAATGGAGCAACTTCCAAGAGTGGGATGTGAAACTAAAGCTCCCATAAAAAAAAGAAAAATTAAATTTCTCTATTTTCTTTTTAATCAAAAATCTGTTCCCACCTTAGTAATGGGAGGATCTCCCTCGAATTTCTATCTGGATTGAGTCTTGACCACAGGGAAATCTTTAGAGAGCAGTAATGGCCCTACTGATTGCATTATAACCATCATCAGCATTATTTTACTGCTAATAACAATTTTTCTGCTCACCGCCTGTGTGCCTATAATCCCTTTTCACACAGTTCATATTCCAAGAATTATAAAATTATACCATGACACAAGTGTGGGTCTGATGAGGCAGTGCCCCCTGACGTGGCAGTGATGGGTGTAAGGCACCTTTCAGCTCTCAACAGAACAAAGCTTTGTTCATGGACAAAAACATACAGATCCATAAACTATCAATGTGTTCCACATGGAGAAATTAAACATAAGACTTCTTATGAAGAATGAATATCTGAAATTATTATTTAAGCACATGACAGCCTGGCAAACAGTTCATGACTTTTTTGGGAAGTGCTGCTTGCTGAGGGCAACCTCTTTTCCCGCCATTCCAGTAATAGAGGGTTTATTGTCATCATGTCTAGACAGTTGTTTCCTTGAATGTTTTTATCCAGTCAAACACAAAAAATATACATAAATTTTCTTCCTGAAGCTGGTGCTTAATATGTTTACTAAATCCTCTTGGCAACACAAATAAGATACAATATGAAGCCGATATTTTAGTAGTAAAGTGGGCGATTCAGAGTTAGTACAATAAAACACCTTTATTTCAGTGTGTGAGATTACCTTTTTTTGGTCTCTTTAATCACTAAATATCAACATAGATCGGAGTAATTTCACTGAAATCAGTCAGCATCTGTTATGGAAGCTTCATGGAGGTGCTTTTGTATGCTTTGTTTAATAATTAATCATAGGAAATAGTCTTTCAACTACTACTAAAAAAAAAAAAAAATCATCTTGCTATTCATGCTCATGTTGAACAGCACCTTATTTTAAATGGCTTCACTGATGTCAGCAACATGCTCAAGCCAGTAACATGAATGAATGAGGCTCCTGAAACAGTTAAGGTATTTCTCCAAGTAGGGAGGGGAAGAGAATGGGACTGAGGGAAGTCTCTGACTGTCATCCAAGTGGCCTTTTTGTTTCCGCTGCTTCTCCCTGCATGGCCCGGGCTCTGAGGCTCCTTTGTTCTTTCCAGAGACCAACCCCTGCTAGTGCTGATGAAAGCCCTGTGAGCACACACTGTCTCAACAGCTGTTGGAGGAGCTCTTGGCTCTATGTTTATTCTTCCAGCTCCAGCCTGACTGGGATTCATCAGTAGGGTTTAGAAACTTGGTCTTTTTTCCTCTGTGATCTTTCAGTTTTGACTTCATTTTGACTTGCAAGAGGACACTGTCAATACTTTGCAACAGAGTAACAACTGTCTTGGGAATCAGTATAATAATGCATATATCAGCAGATCAGTTCCAGTTTCTTTCACTTTTTAGATGTCTTTCCATTGTAATTTTTACTGTAAAATGGAAGAAATATTTAGCACAAATGCATTCCTTCAAAATGTAGAGTTGCAGCACTCTAGAATGCAGACTTATGGACAGGGACAGCACAGGATGAACTTATAATCTGACTTTTATTTCACTGAGCTTCATGCACTTTGAAAATAGGGTTCTAATGTGAGGATTTTTGTCTAGGCTCCTTCTAGTTAATGAGAAAGTATAAGAACTCCAGAGAATAACTGATACCACCTGGTTTTAAGGTTCATTTTACCTGTGTGGATGCTGGTTCTCCTGTCCCCTCTCTTCTGCTCTCATGCCTTTGGGAATGTGCAGCTGAGGGCCTGGAGGAAAGTGGCACTGTCCCTTCCCGTGTCTGCCTCCAATCAGATCATATCCAACATAACATGGAAGAGGGCCCTGAGGGTGCAGTTTGATGAGCAGCTGATCTAACAGCTCATGACTGTTGAAATTATGGACCCAGACTTCATTCCCTTCTTGTTTTCTTCTCCCTTCCTCATCCCCAGGTCACTCAACCTCTTTCTTCATTTGCCAGCTCTCCTGTCCACCTAACACCTCTGTGATCCAGCTGTACTGGCTAACACACTAAAACCTATTTACTTCTTTTAAATGGTTTCATTTTCTATCCACTTATGAAGGTGTCTCCATTCACAGAAGGCTTTCACAAGTCCACAGCCATTGCAAAGGGAAGTGGTGGTTTGTGTGGCCCTGGCAGCAGAGAGGGGAGCAGAATAGAAGATCTCCCTGTACTGGTGGCAGTGAACTGTTAGACCCACATGGCCCATTCAGAGCCTTTGTGAAATGCCTTCCTCTGACATTCAAGTGAAAGAAGCAGTTATTTTTGCCCAGCATTGCTCTAACCCGTTGCCCAGCCACTGCTGGCGTAGTTTCCAGACCAGAGAACTGATCCAACTGAAAATTAACCTTCAGGGGAGAAAGAAAGGGGTGGAAGAGGATGGTTTCAGTACATTAGCTATCTATCAAGGTTACTGAACCCTTATGTCAACAAAAATGAAGTTACTCTACAGAACTGGGAATAAACCTCTCATTCTGGGCAAAAGACCTTGGGGAAACTGCTTTTCCTTATGTTGGTGCTCACTTAGGTCAGTGTAAGTTTCCGCCAAACTACAGCCTTAGGATGTGGTTAATGGTAGTAGAGGCACCTGCTTCCCGTGACCTACAGTAAAAGGAGTCTAGGTATGAGCTTTTAGCTGATTGAAATCAGGTGAGTAAAACCTACTTTTAGCCTCCTCGGCTTGCTTTTCTGTTTCCATCAGGATCAATGGAAAACACTGGTTTTTAATACCTTATTTGTATACTCTAACAACCATTTCTTTGATACTGTGCGGCACTTTTAATATACTCAAATTATTCTCTGAAAATCTGAATACATTTCCCTGGCACATCCTAAAAATATCTTTTATTTATTATACATTGGCTCCCAACAAATGTCACATTAATAAGCAGAGAGGCTTGGGTAGGTGTACGTCATCAGTCACGCAGTAGTTTCTTCTTCCAAAATACTTCCAGAATTAGGTCTGACTTCTTTTAACAATGAACTATTTATAGGATTCATAAGGGCCTTATCCTCCAACCCTGACTCAGCCAAAACTCACCAGTGACCTTGACCTCCTGTAGTCTATTCTTGTAGCCTTACTCATGTGAGGAGCTTTTATTTGCTGACCTGACTTGGGGAGCGTGTTCTCATGAGTATGATTTTGCAGACTTGGTTCCCAGCTTAATGGGACATGGTAAAATATCACAGAATCAATTCCTGAGGTGCATTTGTTATTTTTGCAATGATACAAGTACAAAAATAAGGGGGAAATATGCAGCTAAGTTCTGCATTCAGTACTGCAACAATAAACTGAGTGTTATTACATTAGGTGTGTACAGCTACAAATGAAAGCATTAAATTCTCATTTTGGAAGACAGTAATGTATTTTTAAAATAAAACAGTCACTAAATTTCTCAATCATAGGAATTATTACTAAAAGTAATTGATTTATTTCTCAGGAAGGTATAACTTTTTAAGTAGAATATTATTGCAGTGTTAGGTGATTACACTAGCACAGTATGATAATGGCAATTTTTTTTCTGTTTTTTGTCTTTTTTCTAAAAACCCTTCTAACTAGTGTTGATCTTCCTAATAGTTTTCTGTTTTTCATTATGATGCAGGATGATACATTTTAGAAGCTAATATATTGTTATTACTGGGTCTGGGTAACAAGATGTATTGTCTATATCAAAAAGAATTACTCTTAGCAGTCTATTATGTTTCCATATGTTTAGAATCCCAGAATCATAGCATCATTAAGGTTGAGAAAGACCTCTAAAACAATTGAGTCCAACCACAGTTAATCCACACATGATTCATGAATCCAGCACCACTGTGTTCACTTCTAAACCGTATCTTCAAGTTCCGCAGCCACACAAATTTTTGGACACTTCCAGGGATGTGATTCTACCCTTTTCCTGGGCAGCTTGTTCCAATGCCTGACCACCTTTTTAGTGAAGAAATTTTTCTTAATATGAGATTTAACTGACTCTTACCTAATATCCAATCTAAAGACTCTTTCAATTATAAAGATTGTAGTTATCTGTATTTGTTGTGTCTTCTTTACAACACATATTATGTTACACATCTTTCTTTTTACTTTTGTATCTTCTCACTTTAAAGTGGAAGAGTCAAAAGTTTTAGGTGCTTTTTTAAGTCCCCAGTGGTTTTTTCATTCAAATTTGAATCACTTATTTTTATTTTCCTATATTTTTTTACAATGGTGAGACACTATTTATTAAATAAATACTATCATCAGTATATTATATGGTGGTCTTCTGTAGGTCCTATATTTGGTTCATTTGAATACAAGCATGCAATGAACAGGTAACTCCATTCAGCTGTCTATGATGCCTAGGGCTTTTTCTTGAGTGGCTACAATAAAGATGAAATCTATTATCCTTATAAATATTTGAAGAAATTCCTTCCAATCAGCACTGTTGCACATTTATCAGCATTTGACTTTATCTATTTGTATTACCAGTTAACCTCATTCCACCAGCCCAGTTCTAGAGACATGTACATCTTTCCATGCTTATGAAGAACCACAAACATCAGGGATACAGGCAGGGAGGAACTGGCCTTTCTCAACCATGTTGCAAGCTGAGACTCAGCTTCTATTCCTCCCAAAGGCAGCCCAAGACATGAGGGAAAGCAGATCATGTGTGCCCTGACTATTCCATTATTGGCATCAGGAGACAGTTCTCTACTGGACCCCAATACATTTCTTATTGCCTTGGTCAGTACTTACAAACAGTATCTACCAGGGGTTTTACTTGTTTGTCACTTGTATGAAGGCTCCATGTGGATAAACACTACTCTTAGACCTGGGTGCAGCACTTTTATCCATTACAGCCCCTTCCTGTAGCTCTCATGTTTAATCCTAATTGATCCTAATGTCCTACAAGCAGCAGTCTTCTTGCCTAGTCATTTCTCTTTTCCTAATGTCTCCAGCCTCCCTCCATTCCCTACACGACAGGCTGCCATAGACATCTGTGCCAAGTTCCCCATGGGCACATACTGGGGCTCCAGCCTCCTCTTCCATCTTTTCCTCTGCACACTCCTCTCTTTTAACCCCAGCCAGCAAATCCAAGCATTGCAATCATCATATCTGACTTGTTTACAGCCCAGCCTGCCCTGGGCTCTACCCAAAAGGCACCTTTTGCTTTCCTCTTCCTCCCATTTTGGGCCACTAACTCCTCATTCCACTACAAATTACATCAGTCCAAAACTGGGCTAGATTCTACCTCTTCCCACAGCACTATTAATTGTTTTTGTCACAGAAGGAGTACAAAACCCAAAAATTTACTTAAAATTGCATATGGATGCATTGTTGTATCTTCAGAAATGGTCAGTTCCAAATACTTCTGAGAAAGGTGCAAGTAGCCCTGTGGCTGTCAAATAATGTACTGTGCACCTGCCTTGGATGTTAGGTTTTATTCTGATCTCTGATAGAGACTGTTTTATCCTCAAAGTGTAACATTTAATATTCCAGAGTAATCAGATTAGTTAGAACTATACATATTCTCAAAATTCATAGAAATGTTTAATTCCTTTTTAAGTTTTAGGCTCAATGACCTTTTGTATCCACAGTCTAATTACAGGGTACATGAGAAGTAAGAGAGAAGTAAGAGAATTATTTAAGAAACTGCCATCATTTAATTGCTTTGAATTCATTTCAAACTCCTGCTCCATCTTTCCTATAGCACTTTTTAGTCTTCTGTGCTCTCTCCTAAGTCAATCACAATTAATCTTTTAAATTTTTCTTTGGAGAAGCTGCTTTCCATGCTCTGGTTCATTCTCATTCTTGTAGCTTTTTTTGGAACATATTCTGAGGAGGGCCTTTGAAAAACCTTCTCTAAAACCCAGAACTAATGTAAATGCTCTTGTTTTTCTGTTTTATCAGGGCATCCTGCAGTGTGGTTTTCCTTTGCATGGGTAAAGGTGTTTGGCCTATCATGATCATGGTTAGGCCTTTCATGAGTCTGTCATTACAGACTGTCAACCACTTGACCTAGTGATAAAGATTCTTATCTTATAATTCCTAGAAATCTTTTTGAGCCATATTTAGCCATGTTTTTGTGGATATATATGCATGTTACTGACTTAAAGTACTAGTAAAAGGTAGATGATTTATTTGTATGTTAGCCCATGAACTTTCTCATTCTTAGAGTGTTGGATGTATCCTGCCTGTGTTTTATTTTAAATTTATCAGTTTATAACATCTATGTTATTTCCTCTGTAATCCTTTTGCTGTTTTTGTATTTTTATTACAAGAAAAATATTATTGTAATCAATGTTCTCTGCTGGGAAAAAAAAAGCTAAACAGGGGTGATTATTTGTTTTGCATAATACTTCAGACTAGCTAAGCCAGCTGGATCAAAGGTCCATCTAAATAATATCTTGCCTCTGACAGTAGCCAATAATAGATGCTAAGAGAAAGCATATATAAAAACATAAAAGGTTTTTTTCCTTCTCTTGCAACTCTTCCAGATTATAAAATCAAGGAACCAAGACAATCTGGAATGTACTAATTTACTTTTTTGGCATCCAAAAAAATCATATGATAATTAGTTTAATGATTTAATAAATGGGAAAAAGTACATCTGGCTATTTAATTCTCCTGCCTGATAATTTTGTGTGGTGTATTGTAGTTTTTAAGTTAATAAAAATAGTGCATAATCATTCTCCACTCAGGATTTTATATACATTTATATTATTCTTATTATATCTTTATATATATTTATCTTATATACATTTTCTTTATTCCAAGGTGAGGAGTGTATCTAATATCCTTTCATGTAAAATTTATGCCCTACATCTTGTCATGCTTATTGAACCTCTTTGTATTTTTCTGAGACTCATGTTTGAAAAGGCATACAGAGGCTTTATTCTTTGTAATTGTTGTTTTTATTTTCTTGGGAGTGCCATTGATCCATAATTTGCATCTTGAATATTGTAATAAAGTTCCCATTAATTTTTCTTACATCAATGACTATTTGCTTGTCAAATTCTCACCTAGACCTTCTAATTTCCATTTTATACTTTATTTTCTGTAACTATCTTTTTGAAGGCATGTAAATGAGTGATTTGCTTTTCACAGGCACAAAAGCCATCTGATGTTAATTATCAGTTGTAGCTCACACATTGCTTTTAGCTTTGGCCCTTGGGTAGGAAGCAGCTCTCTGGGACAGCAGACTAGTGGGGACAATTAAATTGCTGAAGAAACAAACTCTACTTGGCAACAACTTTCAGAAGACTTCAGGAGATAAACATGAACCCATGAGGTTCAACAAGGCCAAGAGCAAGGTCCTCCACCTGGACTGGGACAATCCCCAGTATCAGTACAGGCTGGTGGATGAAGGTATTGCGAGCCCTGATGGAAGGACTTGGGGATGCTGGTAGATCCTGGACGTGGCCTGGCAATGTGCACTCCCTGCCCAGAAAGCCAGTCATGTCCTGGGCTCATCCCAGTGTGGGCAGCAGGGAGGGGGAGGGGATTCTGCCCCTCTTACTTGTTCTCATGAGACCCCACCTGGAGTTCTGCATCCAGGTCTGGTGTCTTCTGCACAAGAAAGAAACAGATCTGTTGGAACTGTGTCAGGAGAGGGTCACAAAAATGATCAGAGGGCTTGGAGCACCTCTCTTATGAGGACAGGCTGAGAGAGTTGGAGTTTCCCAGCCTGGAGAAGAGAGGACTCCAGGAAGACCTTTTTGTGGCCTTTCTTTACTTAAAGGTGGCTTATATGAAAGATGGAGAATGACTTTTTACTGAGGCTTGTGGTAATAGGAGAAAGGCCAATGTTTTAAACTGTAAGGGAGTAGATTAGATTGCTTATAAAGAAGAAATGTTTTATGATGGGTATGGGTCAGACACAGGAACGAGTTGCCCAGGTGAAGTTGTGGATGCCCCATCCCTGGAAATGTTCGGGTTTGAATGGGACTTCACACAGCCTCCCTGCCCATGGCAGGAAACGATGTCCCTGACCATGGCAGAGGGCTAGATTCGATGATCTTTTATGGTCCCTTCTGATTCAGACCATGCTAGGATTGATTCTGTGTTCACTACTTGCCAAACCCATTTTCTTACCTGCTCCTTGCCCAGTAGGAAGAGAGTGGCCAGGGAAAAGAGCAGTGCCTTGCAGTTGTAGTAGGTTTTACATGTTCACACATTCCCAGTGGGGACTGTGGGTAGGGAAACATGCAGGGTGGTGCTGGGCACACAAACAGTATGACTGTGGCTCTTGGTTATGGGAACAAGAACCTTGCTTAGTTTTCATGCTCTAAATTGCTTAAGGACCTCAAATTAGATGCTTTATACTGCTTTGTGGACTGAGAGCCTAATGAGTTTAGCTAATGAGTTGTATGTCCCATATTGTGCAGAGTGAATGTTTCTAAACAGTTTTGTTTTAAGAACTCCATGAATAATAGCCTTGAGTGGTATTCTCAGGCTGGGAAAAAAATTACATAAAAATGTAAATACATCTTTAAAAACCAGTTTTAATTACTTAAAAGCTAAGTGCACCAAATACCTTAATTCTAATTGTCTGATTGTTGTGTGATTTCTCTCTGAAGTGAGGTTACAGTTGTTTAGGTACCTTAAGGACACCTTGATATTTTACTGTAAAAATCCTCACTTTTTTTTTTTTACTACCACAATCTTACTTTTTATTCTACATTTTAATTACTGTTACATAACCTGTATCAATATTCATTTATTTTTCTCGACATCCTGAAATATTATTATTTTTGGTTTTAAATGTAAATATCAGCTTCCTAGGTCACTTTAAATATCAGGACAACTCAGACTGCCTGACCGAAAAGCAATGAAGTCAGTTGAAAGTAATACAGCCTACTGCTGCTTTGCTTTTTGTCATTTCTGGAAAGGTTTGAAGTTGGTGAATATATGGAAAGTTAGAAAAAGAGCAATCTTGCTTAAAATCTAGGTGGAGGTAGAAAATTTGCTTCATAAAACAACCTAATGAAGTAATCATCAGAGTCACTGAGGAGGGCAGGCAGCATCCTGCAAAGCTGCATTTCCAGCTCACTGATCAGGCTCTGTTCCTTCCACTGAGAGACTCACTGAGGACAAGGGATGAATGCACAACATGCAAATCTAACCAGTTGTGGGTGCTTTTTGTAGTTCTCCCATGACTAAGAAGCTAATGATCATGAGTAATTTATTTCAGCCTTTTATCTTATGTCTTTTTATCTGAAGATGAGATCCTCAAGGTGTCAGCTTCCCTAAACTGTGGAAAACACAGAGCAGTAATTTGTAATCTCCTCTCAGTTCTTCATTTTCAGCTGTGCCAGTCTGTGAAGCCACCACTTCTCCAGCACATCTGATGGGCTTACCAGGCATGCACAGTATAATTTTCACTTTCAAAGGGCCAATGCAAGTACACTTGTTTCAGGGGACTGCAAATGCCCTAAGACCAGCTTTCAATTTGCTCAGGCCTGGAATCCTACTGTAATGACTGCCCTCTCACCATCCTTCCTGTCCCTACCAGGAGAAGCTGAGTGTTCACCAAAAAAACACTTATAAAGTATTGTAATTAAAAAATAGTTTAGCTTGTTTTTGATTATGTGAATTGTAACATCTATACTGTCTCACCCTTCACATGAGACTGAAAACAGAATAAAAGTCTTTAAAATGCCTCTCAGGAGCCCTGTCTCTAAGTCAGAAAAAAGGATAATCTGACTGTTGTTCCTGGAAGACCAGTTTGATCAGAGCAGAGTGGTCTTTTCAGGTGAAATGCCATGAATTCACTTAGGAGTCCTGGCTACGCAAAATTTAGAGAAACTATGTGACTCTTTCAATCAGTGAAGTACCAGTCATCCCTGTGATTGAACAGGATGGGAGTGAGGTGGAAGGCTTGCTCTTCTTCAGTGGGGGATACAGAGTTTCAAAACAAGATGAATGAAAACATCCAAGTCTTTTAGAGAGTTACTGAAAAACCCAAACTTGTGCAACTATTTAGCGAGTGGAGGAAGATGGGCAAGAGTGGTCTGTCTGCCCTCCCCCCCACCCCCTCAAGGTGCTTTGTCACTACGAATACAAAGTCATACAAAGCAAGGAATGTGTAAAAATAATGAACTCAAAAAGCAAAATTATTACAGCCACGAGCTGGGCCTGCTGGTGAACTAGATCAGGCTTAATATAATAGTCTGTGGGATCATAAAGTGGGGAAACCTGTGGGGTTATTTCTTACATGTTTGTTGGGATTAGCCTACATGGATATATAAAGGTTGCAGAAGCAGGAAAACACAGGAATTACTTCTGGACCTGAAAGATAAAGCTGCAGATTTTAGGAGAAGTGTATTCACATAAGGCATGTATAATTTTTGCTTTAAATGATCTGTCTTTGAACAGTAAGAAGTAGGTGTGTTAGGGTGTGTGAGGACCACAGTAAGTGTTGGTTGGTTTTATATTTTTTTCATTTTTTTTTTAACAGAAAATAGAATCTTGTTGTAAATTAACTGACTTATTGGTGTCAGACTGTCCCAGGTGCTAGATTCATATATCAGCTGCTGTTAGCCCATGAAGATATAGTTGATGCTACGAAGAATTACATTTTATAACATACTCTCTGAAAACTATAATCCAGCCTTTGCCACCTGGACTACTCTTCTCACAACTCATCTAGAATACACAATAAATTTAAAAAGAATTAGAGGCAGATATTAAAATCTTGGAAATATAACTAATAAATATAAAAGCTGGGAAAAAATTATTTGCAGCAAAACCAAATTAATATATATAAGTAGTGTAGCATCTTTAAACTGTCTTTTTTTATTATTTTTAATTGAAACAATTCCAGAATAAAAGTCACTTAAGGCTTGTGTTTAGGCCAGACTGACTGGAAAATGTTTCAATTTTAACGAACCACTGTTTGGTTTAGTCTGAAACTGGTAAGACCTGAAAAACTTCCACAAAATCTCATTTAAATATAGTAATGCCCAATTTTGGTAATGTAACATGTACAAACAAGATGTCCATCAGTTTAGTTGGCAATTTTGAAAGATTTCCACTAAATACTCTGCAATCTTCTGAAGCATTTGAGAACCACAAATACTATGGACATTTCCCCCTGCTATTTGGAGAATAAATGTAGCTTAGTTTCTACTGTTTTTTAATGCTACTATTTTTTAAATTCTGCTTCAGTGTGGTTGCTCCAGTAAAGCTTTTTATCAGTGCTCAGTGCTTTTATTCTGTTGGGTGCTGGTTGTGCCTTTTGACCTGTGCTGGGGATTTACTGGTACAAAATTGGACCATAATTTGGTTTTGGTTTGGACTGGAATTTGATGTAATGTTTTTAACATTTGTATTCCACATGCATCTTTACAGATTATACTTATGGGCAAAGTATTGGTGCACATTTGAAAATTAGCTTTCTAGACACTAGCTAGACTTATTAGCTAGCAATCTTACTGTGGAAATAAAATTGGGATTTAAAGGGAAAATTAGCCAATTCTATCTCATGATTTTTTGTTTTGTTTCCTTTAATATGAATTAGAATGACTATATATTTTTGAATGGGTCATTTCATCTTTCAATTTCTAATTTTACAGCATTAGGTGATCAAGACTGCATTCAGATCAAGGTTTGTATTTTTACAGACAAATGTAATTTCTATCATTAAAAGAAAAAAAAAAAAAGAGAGAAAAAAAAAGTGTGAAAACTCAAGCTGCATTTTGCAAAAACTAAAGAAAGCAAAAATCAGGTTTACACAGATCAAAGGAGAAGCAGCTTTGGTCCCAAAGCCGAGATCTGTCCACTCAAGATGATTTGCCCTCTCTAATGGGGTGATGCAGACACCATGACTGCAATAGGGCATCAGTTTACAGTTTGGTTCATTTAAAATATTTCTTTACCAGAAGTGCAGGCAGTCGGCCATAAAAGTGGCCAAACCAGGAATGTATTGTTCTAATGTTTATGAAGTCAAAAAACCCAAGCAGAAACGCTTCAGCCATCCTATCCCACTTGGTCAACTCTTCTAAAGTTTTGCAAAGACAGTTATTTACATTCATTTACAATAAAACGTTGCCAGAGAAAATTCTGAGGGCATAAGCCACATTTCTGGAAATTGCAATGACTCAAGTGACCTCTTGTTCTGACAACTACAATTTAAAGCCTGGACTACTCTGATCTGTAATCAAGATAGAGAGAAAGAAACAGTGATGTGGGCAAAACAGACAGGACTGGATTGCATCAGAAGATGGTGTTTGTTTTCTTCTCTGACCCATTATAATACATAACTTTGAGATAAAGAGTAGTAAGAAAATTGTGAGGACATTTCCTTTCTCTTTAATTTAGTCAGTTGTACAATTGTTTCAGGTTGGTCCTTTGCTTACAGGATTGTTTGTATTGTACCAGACTGAGGGCAGCTGTACCCCTTTGGAATCGTGGTACTGAGAAGCTGTATGGGAATTCAGAAGGTCGGTGGTCCATCCCCTACACTGAGCTGATCAGCTCTATCCTAGACCATCCGCAATACAAATATTCTTAAGTGCTTTTAAAACTTCCCATTTCCTAAAGCCTTTCTAGTTTATGGCCTTCCAAGATAACCTATTTTAGTGTTTAACAATCCTTTAGGTTGGAAAGCATATTCCTAATGTCTATGCTAAACCTCCCAAGCTATAAAATAACATAGTTATTTCTTGGTTTTCCTCTTGTGGCCATGAGTAGGAATTAACCATCTGCTCTTCATTTAAGGAGATACTGTTTCATTTTTTTTAACCTACAGTTATTTAAATATATATCCAATATGATAAAGTGCAGTACTAGTGGAAGGGTGAGGATTTGCTGTATTGGACCCAGTTAGTGGTGTGTGCTCACTGTCCTTTCTGTGTACCAGGATACCACTGTTCCTTAGCAATAAGAGAAGCCCTCCCTTTGGCCTGTATTTGCACTAGTGCAGCCAGGTGGAGGATCAGTGACATCTTGCCCTGCTCTGAATTTTTGAATTTGTCTCAGGCATAAATTTTATCCCTTACACAAGCATAACCTCAGAATGAGCAGATCCTGCCATTGCCTAAAACTGTGGAATCCTATAGACCACAGCAACAGCTTTGCAGATCAGGACAACATTTCATTCAATGTTTTAACCTTTTTAAAATATTTGTAATTACTAAAAGCCAAATTTTATTATCATGTAATGGTGAAGAAGCTGAATTCTGCTGAGTTAATCCTGAGTAATACTGCTGCCCATAAAAGCGAGTTTGACCTCAATATGTATGACAGACAGGATTAATCAATTTAAAATGTTTTCAGTATTTCAGAAATGTAGAATGCTGTATAAATGATAAATATTAGTTTCTCTAGCTGAAAATGTAAAAAGCGTTTACCCCAGTAAGCAACATTTGATCTCAGTTTAAGTTATTGACTGTAGTTCTACAAAGTGGATGTGGTCATCCTGCTCTTACTCATTGCTGTGCAGAGGGATCTTGGTGCAAACATGGTAAATGGGGATAGTAAAAAGTCTGGGATAGTAAAAGGTCAAGAGCAACTCAGCAGAAAAAAATTAACTCCAAGAAATAACAAGTACATTTCAGCAGGTCTCTTTTCTTCTGTCCCCCCTCATGCTTTGAAACAGGATTATCACATAAACAGATTGTACAGTGGATCTGAGGCATTTTAAGAAGCATTTATGGGGCATACCAACAAATTAAGAATTTGGGATGCCAACTGCCAAAAATTCCAGAAATCATTAACAAGAAGGGATTTTTTTTTTTAGCTCATGGTGACAGAAAAATCTCCAATGTGACATCTGGGCTACAGAACTGATGCTGCACTGTCTTGTCTAAATTGCAGAGATACTCCAAAGTATGAATATTTTAGCTTTTCTTTAGGTCATTTTTAGAAGAAAAAAAACCTTTATAACACTTTCTTCTCATCCAGCTAGTTACATGTTGGCCAGATTCTACCCTTGATCATTGTACAAATCATCCTCTGGTATGAAATGAGAAGTGACTGGGCCAGGTGTGAAGTACAGGCTTGGAAATTCTGTATTCCCTTAACCTTCTGTGGCTCCAAACGTGCCTGGTGAGATCCAGCACCGTATTTCTGAGTGTGAACTAATGACTGCTTCCCCAAAGACATGCAGCCAACACAGTCTTATTTATTGGTTTCACACAACCCTAAGTCTTCAGTTGAAATTGATTCAGATTTTTACAGAAAATTCAAAGTAAATGGATATTTCCCTGTGGCTTAGAAGAACAGAAGCTGCACAAAAATGGAGGCAGTTCTACATTTTGCACTCAGTACTCTAATGGAAAATCCAAGCACTCGGTTTCCCTGTAAACCTTCTTAGAGCTAATTTTAATGTAAACAAACTACTGCTTAGAATGCTAATGTGTTTTTTGCTGTGACTTGTGAGACATGTTTCACTGTTTTACAATATTCTTTTGTAGGTGCAATAGCAATCTATTGCCTACATGAGATTATATTTTCAAAATGCAGTATTTTTTAATGTATGTGCCATTGTTCTGGAAATTTGAATTGCATATAAAAATTAACATGAAATTTTGCATTGTTAATTGGCTTTTAATATGCAAATTATGGTGCATGCATGAAAGTTTTGCATCAAAACATTGGGAAAATAGACATAAAGTGCATTTTTTCAAACATTATCTGATAAGGAGTTATTTGGAAATGAAAAATATGTAAGAAAAGGAGGAAGGGTAGATAAAATGTCAGTACTGACATTTTTTTGCTGTTCATTTACATATTTTACAAATTTAAAAAGTTTAATAAAATGCCAGACCAGCTTTTTCTTTCCTTACCTTGATGCAGCATTTTTAATAATTAGACACTTACTATCTAGGGCAGAATTTCTTTAAGCTGTTACTTCAGATGAAAGTTTTCCAGAGGAAAGGCTTAGAGATTTGGTTCTCCCAAAACCTGGCATAAGATTCTTCTTCATGGGAGAATTCCTTCTCCTTGAAATGGGTTTTGCTTCCCAAAGCAGCAGTGGGATGATGTAGTTTTATTCCATGCTCACTGAAGTCAGGAGGAAGTACTGGGAGTCTACAGAACAGCATCAGCCTCGTGGGGAACTTTATAACCAGTCAGAGCCTTTTCTACAGCAGAGCCTTGGCTGCAATTTTTCTTTGCATCACACACAGTGTGACCAAATCATCTTAATAAATTGCAAATCTTTGCAGCTGCAAAAAGGCCCAGTGGGCTTTGAATTACTTCCAAAAAGGCCTTCAAGCCTCTCTCTACAGTTAAACTTGCCCTTGAAGCTCTGCAAATGTGTTGCATTAATTTTGCATTGAAGCTCCTTTGGCTTGTTGTGCATAGAGTACAAAAAAATGGAAAGATGTTTTCCTTACAGATGCTATTCTAAAGCAGAAAGGGCATATGAGAAGAAAGTACATATTAATATATTGCTGGAAATTATACAGAAGAATATAAAAAAGTAAACACTACATTCAGATTGATATGTTGGGGAAAAATCAACAAAACCTCTATACTTGATGTGGTGTTTCACAAAGTTACTGGAGGTGCTAGAGGTCAATGAGCAAGGGTCACCCAGTGTTTATAGTAAATATACTGATGTTTTCAGATTTTTTTAATGTTGAAGTCCCTCACCAAAGTATTTGAAAGAAATGGAGGTATATAATGAAAGAAAAAGTTTACTTCAGAGTTCTTGTCTTCACGATGATTGATGTTATAAGGAGTCTCTGAAAGTATCTCTACTAAGATGGACACTACTCAATTAACTGGCTGTAAACTATCTTGGATACGTAAAGGTTAGTTTGGGAATGGTAACAAATTATTTAGGGTAGTCCAGTTAAAGATGACAGCTGAAAATTTCAAACATTGAGCAGATGTAATAGGTTCTGTACGAAAAAAACTCAAAATAGTTTTGGGCTGACTGGCTTGCAGAAGAAAAATTAAGGAGAGATTTGAGAGAGAACTCTGAACTTGTGAATACAAGTCTCAAATCAGAGACAGGGGTGTTAGCCATCATTTCCTGGTGATACAAGGATTTAGGAGGAATCAAACGAAATCCTGTTGGGCAACAGATTTAAAATTAATAAGGGGATGTACTTTTCCAGGTAATGTATAATTTTGCTACAGAACTAGATACCATAGAATGTTTTGGACTCGAAATGTATCATGTCAAGGAGCTGCAACACTTGCAGATACTGTTTGGTAACTGTAGCACAGGATGTCAGTGTATAAACTCCAGTTAAGGATGTCCTTAGCTGCAAAGTGCCAGTGCCTGTAGATGACCTGACTATGGATCTTCTCATCTCTTGTGTTCATTCCCTTGATATCCACTACTGACCACTTTAGGGGCAGGTTAAAGGGGGGCATGGAGCCAGCTGGACTGTGACCTGACCTGCCATGACCAAAAAATGTTGTAATACTTTTTTCGTTGAAATTTTGGAAAGAAGCACTAAAAGTTCATTGAAATTCACTCTGTGAACACAAATAAGCAGTGCACACACACACACACACAAACACACACACACACACACACACGCACACCAAAAAAAAAAAAAAAAAAAAAAAAAGGAAATATGTAAAAATAGTCAAATTTTTAATGTTAAGCCTTTTAGTGACTATTACTGAGTAATCTTTAACCTTCCATTATGGTGAGAGACCATTATCTATAAACTGCTCACTTTGCATTTGAGGGAAAAAGGAAATGGGGAAGGGTTTTAATGTATATTGCTAGTAGTTGGATGCACATTAATATCTCAGGTTCATTCATCAGACCTATACTTACTATGCTTAATTGCTAACTATTATAATTTTATCCTATTTCAATTGGTATTTTTGGAAGAAATCCAGTTTTGTTGTTATCTTTGTCCTGATAGCAAAATTAACTTTAAAATGTTCTCTCCATCTCTCTAATAAACAATTGTTTTAAAATCTAGAAAGGTTTTTTTAAAACATCTGGCTTTTTAAGACTTGAGTCCTGAAACTTTAAAAAGTCAATTTTAATAGAAATCTACATTTGGTAATCACCAACTATAACCCACTGTGAATGATAAAATCAAAAGATGGCAACAAAATAAAAGTTGAAAATATTTTATCATAAACATTGCTGAAAGGTGGGATCTTCTGAGAAAAGCAATTGAGATCACTGCTAGATCAAAAGAAAGAAGTTTGCATTAGAGAAGTGTATGATGAGCAACGTGCACAAAAATGTCAACAAAAGGAGTGAGAAGATCAAGTATTTGATGTTCATAGACCATAATCTGCATCCAACTGAATTATGAGGTAATAATATGTAAAATAATATGTTTTCTGACCTCCAGAAAATTATTTTAAAATCCTTTTTTTTTTTTTTTTTTGAGACAGATGCTTCACAGTTTTTCATGCTGAAGCTGGAAGTATTTAAAAATGTTAATGCCTGTGTGTGCATTTTCTGCCAAGACAGATTATGTTATTTATGAGATTGATTTTGTTTCTGCCTTTGCAAATTATTGGTAACGACAGAATAAAAGTGCATATCAGAATCCCCTAATATTAATGTTCTTAGGCTTAAGTCCTAAGCCTACACTTCTTTGTGGCTGTGCCACAAAGAGGAGATTCTGAATTCAGCAGCTCTCAGTATGCTCTAAATAAACAACACCCAAAGTGAGGGCCAGCTACACTCCAGCAGGACTATCCTGAATAATGTGTTATTTGTCAAAAGGGATACAGTAATTCCCCATACCCCTTTTCTGGTGGTGGATCCAAATGAGTGTTCATGCTGGGTACCCCCATTCCTCCTCGCAGAACTGATGGGACAACAAGGGCTGATCTCCTGCGGCAGAAACCCTGTACAGGACACAGAGCCACAAACACCTGCTCCACACTGTCCCCTGTCCTGGTGTTGGCTGCAGAAGAATCTCCCACAGAAGCTGGATTGCAGCTGCTAGTGGGGGTGTCTGCAATTAACATGTGTTGTCATTCAGGCTATTTTTCAGCTTAAAATGTGACTGTAAAATATAAAGGAGGGTGTTCATTATTGATTAATTGCTTAAGCTTTTAGGAGATAAAGTGAGAGGAATTGATAATAAATATCTGTATCCATGTCTACTTCCCCTTAGAAAAGCCAAGCAGTTGAAATCAATGAAGGCTCCATCTTTTTGGTGATTGACTGTTTCTGCTGATCTGGCTACTGAAAGCAGAGTGTGAGCTGGAAAGTCTGATAATTCATTAACATCTGTGAAACAGGTTTCTAAACTCCTTCACCAGCAGCCTTTGGAGCAGCCTTGTGGCAGGAATGGAGCAAATGGAAAACACTTAACTGGGGGAGCAAACTTATGCTCAAGCAGAGAAGGAATTATTTCACATTGTCGTTAGATGCCAGAAAGTTTATCTGTGTCCTTTCAGAAACAGCCAAAAGCACCAGCCCCTCTACCCCCCACCCCCAGGTGAAAGTCACATTAGTAACAGTAAGAAAACTCACTTACTCTGTTTCAGAGTATAAAGTGTACAACCAAGGCACAGCACAATACACTTAGAATAATCTACAAATAATCCCTCAGATACAGAAGGAAGTTTTATTAGTGAAATTCAGCTAATAATTCATTAGTCAGCAAGGCAATTAATATCAACAGGATAGCATTAAACAGCAACATTTATGATAAAGTTGTTTCATATAACAGAAACACATTAAATATCCCAGGAATTTCGATATTTGAAAGGTTGGAGGTCTCATAGATGCACTTGCAGCCTCTATTATTCGGAGGTCAATGGACTTGGAAAACTATGTTGAAACGGCAGAGCAAACTCTAGGGCAAATGAACCTGATTAAGACCCTATCTTGGTTTACTTCACTACAAAACCACGCCTCTGCAGCTGAGAGCCCCAGTCACGTGTACAGTACGGACCAGGAAGATCACTTTGGCAAAAAGAAATTTGAGGGTGTTCTCATGAACTCAAGACCTCTCTTTATAGGACTATGAACTGTGACAACAAAAATGGTCAGGGTAAAAAAATGTAATTGTGTAGAAAACCTTTAGCTCCCACCACCAAGCAGAGACAATGAGGCCGCTCATTTGCAGACAATGAAAACAAGAACCACCAAATGATATGAAAACTGTGGTTCAAGTCAGAGAAGCCACATTCACTCCAGATAAAATGAGATATTCCAAGTAGGATTACCATCCTTGTGTTTTCTCATGAACACAGACTGTTTCTCACTTAGAAATTGTCTGGCACAATGTAGAGAAGCCGTGTATTTATCTAAGATTTGGAGGTATGCAGCAACCTTTTTCCTGGGAAATCTGACAGTTGTGCAATGACAGTGAGCCTGCGCAGTTGTGAGGAGAGGCTTGACACACGTTAGAAACCCTGGACATTCATAACACATGGGAGAATGTGGCTCCATATGTAGAGCAGGCTTGAAGTTTCTCCAAGAAGTGCAGCTGTATGTGCACAGTTGGATGGCACAGCCTAGAAATTCCAGTTTCAGTCTGCAGGTGAAGCACAGATTACTTCTGTGCACAGTGACTCAACACTGACATAAATGCATAAATCCTGTTCTAACTGTAATAATTGCATATGGGTAAGAACAGTGTCATCTGACTTTGCACCTTGTTTCAATAGTGACTATCAATTGTTTCCTGAGAAGGTTATAAGGGCCCTCTAGAAGCCCTTTCCAAAATATGTTTTGAGTGTCTGTTGATCAGTGATTCTGTGACTTCCTAACCTATTTGATGTGGGTTTGTATTGAGTAGTCTTTAGGTGTCCTTTTGTCCCATGAATTTACCAAAATCTTATTTTGAATTTGGGTATATTTTTAGCATCCACAATGTCCTGGCACAAGTTCTATTGATTAATAATGTGATGAGTGAAGACACAGGTCATTTTGTTTGCCTAGAGACTGTCATCTTCTGGCTTCATTTGATATCTTCCAGATTTTGGGCTGAAAGAAATAGTTTTTTCCTACTCACCTTATTCAGACTATTCCTGATTTTACTGTTCTCTAGTATATGTTTTCTTTTTGCAAACAAAATCCTTAATCTATTTGATTGTTCTTCATCCTCTAATCACTCCATATTTTTAATCATACTTGTTACACTTATCTGTATCTTTTACAGGACTTCTATATCTGTCTTCAGATGGACACATAACTATAAACACTGCTGAAGATGTGGATATCATGTATTTATACAACAGAAAAAGAATTTTTTATATTCCTGATTCCTTTTGTAGTGATTTCTAACGATGTTTGTCCTCATTTTACATTCCTCTACAGTGAATTTTTGTTGCCTAGTCATTACATGGTAGGAAGTTCTTATGTGAGTCTGCAATCACCCATAGTCTGTATCACCAACTAATTCAGTGCCATCAGCAAATATTTTCATCCCTTTTTGACACTGTTTTCTGATCCCTTGTGATCTGTGTTGAGCAATATGGACTTCAGCACAAAGCCATGTAGGATTCCATGTGTGATCTCTTTCTACTGTGAGAGGCAACTAATACTTTACCTCATTTCTTCCCATCTTCTGAACATTTCTTCATGTCTGATTAGCTTCCTCAAGTGCCTCAAGGGAGGCAACTTCGTAGGTGCCTTCTGGAAATCCGGACAGATGGTATCAAACAGATCTGTGCTGCCAACGTTTTATTGACATGTCAGAGGACTTTGGTAGATAAGTGAAGCACAACTTCTCTTTACAAAAACCATGCTGGCTCTTCCTCAGTGTACCATATTTATCCTGATGTCTACTAATTCTGTGGCTTATCATTGTTTCTTCTGTTTGAATCAGTACAGGGTACTAGTTCAGAGTACTGAAGGTCTGTCCTGCAGTCCTGCTTAAAAACTGGCATCAGGACAGTGAGCAATATGTTTAGCAATGACTTCTCTGGGCTGTCTCTAAAGGAGATGAATTAAATGGATACAGTTAGTCAGCCGGATCCCTACCTTTGAAGTACATGCAGGAGACAACCCTAAGATGCTGTGCCTGTGCTCTGGCATGGGCTGAGCAGTGCTGCTGGGATCGCTGCATTTGAGGAGCCTCTTAATAAAAATCCTGCTGAGTGTTTGCTCTCCTGTGGATCTTAATTTCTGTGAGCAATATAGAAGACAG
The DNA here is from genome assembly GCF_965231275.1 of Zosterops lateralis. NCBI lineage: Eukaryota > Metazoa > Chordata > Aves > Passeriformes > Zosteropidae > Zosterops > Zosterops lateralis. Next base: position 62,007,446 of record NC_139765.1, read on the forward strand.
CCATTCACGTTTCATTTAGAATGAAACAAATCAAAACCAAAAAACTACTCAGGCAACATGTAGATTTGCATTTAACCAGAGATCAGGCTTTTCAGGAATGGTGAATTTTGCTGAGCATATTAAAAGGCTGTTTATTTGGTTATACCAGTTTTACTGAATTTGACTGTTGACTTGACTGGATTTGTTTAATGTAAGTAAAGGCTAAAATTAAAAGCAGATTTAAACCATGAGTACAGATAACTTTGTGAGTGTTCCACTTTAGTAGTTGTGTGTGGACCTGAGAATATTTTGGCTTTCTCAATTTTTTTTTATTTAGTATTCAAAGCATTCAGACATGCTATTACCTACTCATTGACTGCCAGAGAGATTATGGAAAAAATGGTAACTGCTTTACTATGTTAAAGGCTTCTTGGTTGTTTGGTAATCCAAAGAGTTGCTAATGGATTCTGCAGGTATTTCCAATAAGACAGCCTGTATATATATCTAGCAGATTTGATCTATTAAATGTTTGTCAATTATGTATCTTGTTCTGGGAGACTTCCTGGCTGCTTAGCAGATATATCCTTCCAGCACACTGACACCATCCTAATTTGTAAAAAATACTAATGGTCCAGGCAGTGTGTCTTTCACAGGGCTGGAACTTCAAAAAACATTAGTTGAAGAAATTTGCCTGTTATTATTTTTGCACATTGCCTGTGATTATTGCTGTTGTAAATTAGAAATACCCAAGTGTGCTCTCCATCATGCATGCTTTCGATCTGCTTGATGGTCTCTGTAATGAAAGGCACAACTTTTATCTTTGTTGCTCTGCCCACATGCTTATGCCATTGTTTCCTTGATGTTAATTATTTACATCCTGTAAAATTCTTTGACACAAATACTTTGAAAATGCATAGTATATGCTATAATACCTCATGGTGATTTTTATCTGGCTAATTTTGTTTCTGAAGTTATATCAGTAAAGGAGGGAAAGCCATTCTCCATTTGTAAACACAAAATCCCTGGACAATACTGTCCGGGGATTTTGTGTTTGCAACCATCCAGATGGCAGTGAGTGTGAATTTTTCATTTTGATTGAGATGGTTAATATTGATGTGAAAACAGCAACCCTCCCCATGTTTGCAGAAGATTGCCTACTGACTATGCATCTGGGAATGTAGCAGGTATATAATTTATTCCATGTACAGAGAACATGTTGCACTTAGAAAATAAAACCGAACAGAATGGTTTCTGACTCTAATCAAGTCAAGTTTCTTCTGTGATGAGTAGAAATTGATGCTTGCCAGAAATCTAAATTGGTAGAACAACCAGGAACAATAAAACAGTGAGCAGTTTCAAAGTTAAATAATTAACCAGCAAACATACATACAATCAAAACTGCCAGCAAGTTATGTTAATGCTGAGGTCTTAGCACTTTCAAGAGTGCATGCTTGAAAATTATAATTAAATACATGTGCAAAATTTTATCACTCATTTATTCAAGCAATTACTGTGTTTCTGTACATAAGAGCTAAATAAAAGGAGGAATAAGGATAATTTTAAAAGAGCTTGATATTAATTTTCTTCAATAAGTGATGCTGAAATGTAACAGCTGCATTGTATTTTACCCTCATTCTTTGTGCAGATTTCCTTTTATCACAACTGAATCATTCTTGTCTTCCTCTTTCTATTTTAGTTCATATTTACAGATTTTATCATCCACTTTAGTTTGCTATGAAGCTAAGAAGCACGAAGTCTGTACTATGAAAATGGAACAGTTTTAACTACTGGAAGTGACATGCTTGTATTTTTGGTTTTCTGGATTTGTTTTGCAAGTGCAATTTCTTAGAATTCAGTCATGAGCACAGGATCATTCAATGGCACTATTCATCACCTTCATTAATGATCAAAATAAGAATATGCTAATGAAGGAAGAAAGACAGTCCTTGGGGACCTGAGGACTAGGAGCAGGGTGGAAGTTGGAGTAAATCCATTGTGCTGGAGGGCAGTTCCCTTAGAGGCCTTGTTATAGAGTTTATATTTATACCTTCTCATGAGCTTCTAGATGGCGTAAAAATACTTTCCCCTCAGAGCTTGGACATAAATGAGAATATGCACCACCTCTACTATATGTAATTCCTCTTTCTAATGTCAGTCACTTAAATTCTACCTCTGCCATCCAGGATATCCTCAGTGTGTCTCCAGGTCAGAACTGTGACTCCTGAACCAAGATGTTTGGCCCACAGCCAAATCTGTCTGGGCTTTTCTCCTTCCACACCCTCCAAGTTTCTAGTGAAGTTTTAAATTCAGGGGGAGAAAAATTTGGGCACCTTATTTATTTACTTACCCAACATTTCCACTGGGCCTGAGGTGACAAGACTGGATCATATGAACTGTTTTCTCAAGGAAGAGCCCTCCTTGAAGGCTAGATCAGTTGGCTCACTTGCTTTTTGGGCCCTATTCCAGTGTCACGTAGTCTGTGGCAATGCCAAAGCCTTGACTAGCTGTTAATGGAATGTGCTATGAATGGTTTGGGTTGGAAGGGTTAAGATCCTGTTCCAATTCCCCTGCTATGGACAGGGACATTTTCAGTAGACCAGGTTGCTCAGAGCTCCATCCATCTTGGCCTGCCTAAGGGATGGGGCATCCACAACTTCTCTGGGCAACCTGGTCCAGTGTCTCACCATCCTCATAGCAAAGAACATCCTTCTGAGATCTAATCTAAACATACTGTCTTTCAGTTTGAATCCATTCCCCCATATCCTGTCACTACCTGGACTTGAAAAAAGTCTTTCTCCATCTTTCTCGTAGGCTCCTTCAGTTACTGAAAGACCACAATTAGATCACCCCAAACCCTTCTCATCTCCAGGTTGAATAAACCAAATTCTCTCAGCCTTTTTTTGTATGAGAAGTCTTCCATCCCTCTAACCATCTTGGTGGCTCTCTTCTGGACTCACTCCATGTCTTTCTTGTGCTGAGGAGCCCAGAGCTGGATGCAGTACTCCAGGTGGGAATAGAGAACCTTTGGCCATTCCTTGCTGCTGTTCTCAGGCAGCAAGCACAGGTCTGGGAAGTGACATACAGCTCTTGCTTACCAGCAGTGAAACTCTAACACAAAAGCTTCTTCCTGCGTTTCCTTATTTTCCTTCAGAATTACATCTACTCACTGTGTCTCGTAGCCTTCATCCTCTGTAAGCAGAGACAGAGGTTAGGGAAGTTTTTCAATAATTTGGAACTTGGCACTTACCTAATCTTCCCCATCCAAGAAAGATTGATTCATCTTAAAGAATTAATTTGACTCTCCAGCTATGAAGAATACCCTGTTACAAATGACAAGCAGTTTATGGCAGAGTAGAGTAGAGTAAGCATGGCAAAGTGTAGAGCAAAAGCATACCTTTTCTAATATAGTAAAATAAAGATGATTGTCATGAAGAGATATTTTGTGCTGGAAAGAATATCCTTGGAAAATTGAGATTGAGAATAAGAAAAACCTCCCAGAGTTAGAGCATTGAGGTTTGGAATAGTCTTCTTGTGTGGCCAGTGCAGGCAAATAATGTGATTTATTTGGAGATGAAGCTTGACAGTGTTATTAATTGAATTATATTCAGGTTTACATGTGATGGCAGGAGCTTGGACTTGGTGACTTTGGCTGTTCTTTTCTAGTTCTTACCCTATATTCACTTATTCCTAAAGTTGGAGAGCAGTTTAGCCTAATTTCAGCAGTCAGATAATTCAAAAGGAACTTCAGACTGCAGAGGAGCTCCCCAGGTGAACTCCACATGATGGTTCTTGAAGACAGTAATAGCATTAGATAATACTCTCACAAAAAACACCCCAGCTTCTCCTCCTCACTCTCTGTGGGCTGATTGAGAACCTCTAATTCTTGTCAGAATGAGATGGCTCATCAGTTCTAGATTTCACAGTCTTTGTTTATTTATTCTTATGATTACAGTGTCTTTTATCTTAAGTAGAACTTCCTTCTCCTTGATTTTTTTAATCCGTTGATTTACTTATAGATCAGTTGTATCCCTTTTCAGTCTTCATCTCAAGGTCCTTATTATTCTCTAGAAAGAGATTTTCCATTGCCCTTTTCAGACTAATAGGTCCTCTGGAAATTCCTGCAGTCTCGTAACAGACATATTGATAGAGCAACACTGACACTCATTTTATTTGAATTTTTCTATCAGATCTTGAAAAATTCAAGTTGAAAAATGAGTTTACAGAGAGAACTGGCTTTCCTACCTCTATTCAAACTGTTTATTTTTAGCTAAATATTACTGAATATGGAAGCAGTCCAGTTTACATCCTGGTTTGATTTCCTGTTTACATGAGCCAGTCTAGTGTCACCATCGTATTTCTGGACCACTCTGGAAGCTTGTGTGCAGCCTTCCTTCCACCTCCAAGGAGAGCTGCCCTACACAATGGAACTATTGTTGTGCTCTCTGATAGTGAAATATGAATATTGTTGGACACACTATACGCTGGGCTTATGTCACTTTGCTATAATGCACAGATATAACAGCAAACCTTTCACTAAAGTGTGGGGAGAAAACACACATTAGAGAATAAAGTCAGAACTGTACCCATATTTGTTTGAAGTTAATTTATAAACAGACCTGGTCATATTTAGGGTGGCTCCCTATAGTATAATTTTTGTGGGCTTGAGGGGGAGGGGTGTATTTAGTTGCAATTTTTTCCCCCTTCCCATCTGGATTTGTTTCCCAAACTATAAAACTTACTATTTCCCTTAAGAGACTATTAAAAATATTTTTTTTAAATCTACAAAATAGTGGAGAATCTGAACTGGCCATTATGACTACTAATGGTCATAACAGCAGGCATTTCACAGGAGGGACTCTTAGGAAGCTCAGTTTCACCAGTCCATCTAATGCATTAGCAGTCTCTCATTATTTTAAGAGGATTTTGAGAATAAAATAGAATAGTATGTGCTTCCAGAGAATGCTCGTGCCAGGTAAAAGAGCAGTGTTTAATAATTTTGGCTTCTATTCTGTCTAGCAATTTTTTTGTTTTATTTTCAGTACAGATGCATTTTAGAGCAGTGGGAATACTTTAATGTGTACCAATGAGTATAAAACTAGACACAAACAAATCTGAGGTTTGTTTAAGGGTTGTACAAATATTGCTGTGCTAATGGATAAGAACCCTGAAATAGAACTGGTTAATTCTTTTGTTCTTGAGGCTGATTCACAATAACAAGATAAATTAAGCAAAGATCATTCAGTTTTTCAGTAATCTTTTGGATTCACCGATGCAAAATTTCATACTAATTTTTTTTTTTCTAAATGATACTGCAAATTCGTTTGTATTTAATTACTCTTTTCAAAATCCCATTTTGAATGAGTGCCTCCCATTAGAACATCCCTATTCTTCCCTGGTGTCTTTTAAACACGCCACCTTTTTTTAACGACACTCTTTCTGATCCTTGCAGGCAAAGGTTTGAGAGCACAGCTACCTCACACGGCCTGTGCACAGGCTCACCTTCTGCTGCTGTAATTTCCATTTCAGATGTGCTGCGGCCGTGCCCGGGGAATACCCTGGAGGAAAGCTTTGTCACAGGGAGGCAAATGAGGTTCCCGGTGCTGCCGCTGGCCCCAACCGCCCACGCCCCGGGTCAGAGGCACTGCCGGGCACAAGATGGGGCTCAGAAATTCTGTGTCCAGCTTTAATAAGGTCAAAAGATACAGATGGAAAATGGCTCCTGATGTTCCTGATCCAATAGCACAAAGCAGGTCTCCTACTGCATTTATAGTGGCATGTATAAATAACAGTCACCGGGCCTCTCAGGAATGGGTTTGCAGTGAGGCTGTGGAACAGCAACTATCAAAAGGGAACACAGCAATTAATTTGAAACCCATATGCTATTTATTTTAATACTGTTAAAAACTTGCAGAAAATCTTGATTGTATTCTGAAATTTTTTTTTTTCCACTCTCAAAAATCAAAGAAGTACCTCAGTCAACAATCTTTAATTAAATGAAATTAAAAAGAAGCAGAAATATTTTGAGTCACAGCTATTTTCTTTTTAAAGCTGGTCATGGTAGAAGATTATGCTGATGATCATAATGCACACTCTTATTTTTGTTTCAGTTTTATGCTAGCAATACCTTAAAAACACTTTAAACCTCAAAGCTGTTTCAGTAAGTGCTGCAGCAAGAACAAAGTTTCTTCTATGTACTGAAACTGAGTTTGTATGTGGTGGGGGGTGTATGTTACACTTAGACAGGATTCCAAAATATGCACTGATCATGAAACTCAGTAATCTTGGTCTAAAATATTTATTACCGAAATAAAAAATGTCACATTTAAGGGGTTTTAGCAATATCACACAATGAATCTCAGACGATGGTAAATAAATAAATAAAAACCAAGCAAGCCAGGTAAAATTAAATTATAGTTGGAGTATTTTCAGTGGTAATTACAGGAGTCTGTCATTGCTGAACTGAGAGTAATAGAGGCAAATGTCAAGAGATCCAGCAGTCACATGGCACTTAATGAATATGAATGGAACATATTATACAGACACTGATCAGGTCTTTATGACTCATTTAAAATGAGATTAGTTTCAGGTTTTAATCAGGAATTCAATGTATTTGTAGTGTACAAAGGCTACTATGTGTCTTACTCAGATCTATTGTCCACAGCACCTTTTGTTTTCAAAATTAGAATTTGAGGCTCCATGGGTGTCGCCCTCTTTTAGTTTGTGACTTGTAATCTAAGTGGTTAAATTGTAGCTGAAGATCAGTCAAAAACTTGATACTTTTTTTTCCTCTTTGGAAACAAAAGTGACTAAATACTAAAGTGTTTTGAGGCTAAGAGAGTATAAAAAAAGTGTGTGATCCTGATATTCCCGAATGTTTCATTTAACTATTTTCAACCAGCATGAAACATTTTGACATTTGTGGAAAGACACATTGCATTTCAGTTTGTCAGATCAAAGACAAATGTTTCGCTTGGATTTAGTTTTTATGTGTACCCTTGAGCTGTTCAACAGCTTCCTGGCATTTATGCTCCATGCTCCAGTTCTTTCATGTGCTGAGTCCCTAACCCAAGTTGTGCTGACTTCAATGGTAAAGGCATTTCTGCATCTGTAAGTATAACAGTGCATTGTTTTTGTCGGAAAGCAGAAAAACATTGGCAAAATTGTTTCCTGTGGAAAATGTAACTTCCACAGAAGCAGCATTTTCCATTGAAACACCACAGTTTTAGAAAACTTCCAACTCACTGCATTTAAAGTATATTTCAGGAGTGTTATTATGAAATCTATAAATGCTAACATCTATTTTTTATTCTAAATAATTTTGATTACAAAAACTTTTCAGATACCCAGTATAGATAAAAATAATTGAGCTTTCATGTATAGGATATATTGATCATAATTTAATTATAATTTCAGTATTACATTATTAATTATACAACACCATAAAGTTTTATGGGACGTTATGGTTCTTTTGCATTACTCCAAAAAGTGAAAGTCTATGAGTCTGCAGATTATTGCACAGGAGAGAAGAAATGGGTGACAAAGTGAGCAATCATTGTAATGTAGTCAATGAAATTACAAGGAATACACAAGGTCTTGTTCTGCTGGACAAAGGAGGAATTAAAACTGTAGGAGGTGATGCCCTTACTCAGAGCTGTAGGGTTCTTTCACCCTTCCCTCCCACCCCAGTTCTTTGATTTCTTTCTGAAATACACTTTTGGGTAGATATGTGCTGAGTTTTGAACACAGCTCTAAGCCACAGAGGCATTGAAGCCAAACAGCTTTGATGTGAGCCTGTGCTCCATCACAGCTTGAGGGAAACCTCCGAAGGTTGGTGAGCTGGGATGTGTGGTAGTCCCACCCACTGACTGGGCAGCACCATGGTCTGCAGGCCAGGAAGCACATTTACCAATTTACACCATGTTTACCTTGTGGGAACATGAGAAGCCACCTTGGAACAGAAAAAACCATCTGTCTTCCTTCACTGCAGCAGCTGGAGTAGTGCACAGAAAGGCAAAATGAGATTATAGCAGAGAAGCTGTAGGTGATTTACTCGCTTTTCTTCAAGGACCATACTTTTATGGATTAAGACAAAACTAGAATTTTCTTCTACAGATTTGGGTTGAAACTTCCTGTTCTATCTATAGGGTGAGTAATTCATGCTGTGTGTCTGTTTTTTCCACCCCTCTCCTACAGCTACACAAATGCGCACTCATGCACACATGCTGCATTGGTCAGATGTCTGGGGTTAACCCAGATAGCGTGAGCCTCAAATCAAAAGTCTGAGTTAAAATGCTATTTTTGCTGCTGAGGCTTTAGGTGTGTGTTAGCACAGACATGAGACAACCTCATGCAGCACTTGCAGGGCTGTGGGAGATAAAACTGGTGCTGTTTGGTTTGCACCTCTCACAGGTACAGGTGCACATCCACAGGCAGACAATGCCAGGCACAGTTCTCCATGCTATTCCTAATTTCTTTGTCTCATTTATATCTTTGTTTTGGCTAGTGACAGGCCTAGTTTGGGGACCTTTTTTGTCTTCTGAGACTATAACCTTCTTATCAGTTAAATCAAATGAAAGGCCACAGTTACACTTGCTGGTTTACAACAGTTCAGTTGCAGATTGTGGATGAGGCCAGAGTGACAACTGGGTTCTTTCCATGTTAGGCAATAACGATAACAGATTTGTCATGATCTTTCTTTTCGTCCTCTATAACTTGGTTATGTGAATAAACAAAGAAAACCATATAACATTCAAGACTTAATTGTTTGTGTAGTCTCAAGTATCACTTTTCTGAAGTTATCTGCCACCTGGCACTGGGAGCAGGTTTGCCAGGACAACTAATAGCAAACAGCAACCTTCCTAAGCAGATGGAAATCCAGCAAGGTGGCATGGAAAAACTATCTGCTGATCCAAGCCCCAGGTATCCTTGTGGTCTCTGGTCTCTCTCTCTAAGAGAAATTAGAAATGCCTTTCCCTTAAATACAAATTAGAAATGCCTTTCCCTTAAAAGCTGCCTTTTGGTATTGTAAAAAAAGGAGGTTTGGAGAAGGAAGAAGGGAATTAAAACAAGAAAAGCAGGTATCCTTGTGGCTCTTTAGGGCAAATTGATTAGCTTATTATGGAAGCTGGTGCAAAGGACATGGAGAGGAGACAGCTTTGACAGCTGATGTGTTTGTGTGGAGTGCTCAGGCTTTATTAAACCTCAGAACAGAACTGATGGCCTTTCCCAGCTCCTTCATGTGTCCTTATGTCTCCTGTATATTAGCTGAAGGACATCAACAGCTAAAAAGCCCAACCCATTAATAAGATGCTGAAGTCTGCAGCAAGTCATGTGAAAATGCTAAACCTCTCAGTTTTCCAGCCTACCCCTCTGCCAGATGCGGCTGTGTCTGTAGCAGATGCAGGAGAAAGAAATGTGTGTCCATGCAGCAGCAGCTACAGTTCAGGCTCCTACACCATATCTCAAAACTTGCCTCCACTAGGAAGATGGTGAGTTGGTGGGCACTGAATTGAGCTGAGGGTGGAAATGTGCCACTGTACCAATTCTGGTGTGGAAGTGGAATTCTTTGGCAGCCTTCTAAAACAGTAATATCTTACACCAACACAGGAAGACCAAGCTTTTTGTAGGATTCTTTTGGTAAAAAAGCCAGATTACCGGAATGATCAGAGAAGAAAACACACTGATTTTCTATGGACTTACATTGCAGCTGACTGAGTTCCCTGAGCTGGTCCAATGTCCTGTTGGTCCACTAACAGGGGTGGTGTTGGTGTGACTGCAAACCCCACAGGCTCCCGGGGCTGGGAATGAGCAGTGAACAGGAGTGACTTACTCTGGTTGTGCTTCCCAGCCTGGACCTCTGTCATCTGCCCATGTGACAAAGTCTTAACGGATTAACAGCATCACTCAAGGTCGTGTAGATCTTCACCAATAAAACTACATTTTAAAAGACTTCACTTGGAATATTTATTAAGCTCTAAGGCTGTACATACACACACCTCTATAATTGCTTTGCTTTAGCAGAAGTTAAAAAACGTCGTCAGGACACCAAACCTGAAGAAGTTTAACTTTTCCATATAACATTAAGGATGAAGTAGCACATTGCCAAATCCTCCAACACCATGTAAGACAGGGATTTTAGGCTCTGTTTGAAATGGGAAGGCGCAGGGGCCCGCGGACACCTCCCGACGGCTCTTCCAGGACTCGGCCCCGCCTGCGGACATTGCTATTAAGTAGATCTATCTGTCTGTCTATCTATCTATCTATCTATCTATCTATCTATCTATCTATCTATCTATCTCTCTCACACATACATGTATATACATATATATATGTACACTTCATAAAGAATATATACTTACATATATATATATAATTAATATACAAACACACACACACACATATATATTCATACATACAAATACGCGAGGAGCGGTCCCCGGCCAGGTGTCCGCGCCCGTCCCTGTCCCGCCATCTTCCCGCCCGCTGCCCGCTGTCACCGTCCCCGCACTCGGCACGGCCACCGCAGGGACCCCCGGCACTTCCCAGGGCTCTGGGCTTCCCACCGGGGCGGGACCCGCCTGATCCGGGATTTTCAGTGCGATGCTGCGGGAGCCCCCGGCCCCGGGACGCGGCGCTGTCGCGACTACAAGTCCCGACATGCCGCCGCCTCCCGGCACGACGCCGCGGGCACCCACCGCCGCCCATTGTGCTCCAGCCGGGGGAAACCGCGCTCCGCTCCGCTCGCCCCCCCCCTCGCGCGCCAAGTGGTTCCTTCCAGCGCTCCATGAGGCGCCCTTCGGGCGGTCCCATCCACGGGAAACGGGGGGGGGGCCGGCAAAGCGGGGCGAGGCGCGGAGCCCAGCGAGCGCTCCCTCGGAGCCCGGCCGGCCGGTGATTGGCGTGCGCGGCCGCCAATAGGGCGAGGCGGCGGTCGGGAGAGCCAATGGGCGCGGAGAGCTGCCGGGCGGGGCGGCGCAGAGGGAGAGGGCGGGGCGGGCGGCGCGCCTGCGCGGGGGGAGCAGGAGGCGGGGCCGTGTCGTGTTCGTGTCGCCGCTCCGGGGAGGGTCGGGCGAGGGAGGGAGGATGGAGCGGGCGGCCGGGCGGCCGTGAGCGGGGCGGGAGCCGAGCCGAGCCGGAGCCGAGCCAGCAGGCCGCGGGCAGGCCCGGGCGGGGGACAGGCGAGGCAGGGAAGGAAGGCAGAGCGGGTGACGGGTCGTGCGGCGGAGGGGGCTCCGGGCGGAGAGCGGGCGGGCGGCTGGGGCTCCCGCTCCGCAGGGCGGCCGGCGGGGCAGGATGAGCCAGGAGGAGATCCTGAGGAAATTCATTAAGCGCGTCCAGGCCATGAAGGACACGGACCACAATGGGGAGGACAACTTCGCCAGCGACTTCATGGTGAGGGGCGGCGGCGCGGGCGGGGCGGGGCGGGCGGGGCTGGGGCCGCTCCCCGGGCGGGGCGGGGCGGGGGGGACCCTCAGCCCCTTCCCCACAGCCCCTTCCCCATTCCCCCCCCAGGGCCGGCCGGGGCCGCCGGGCCGGGCACATCCCCGGGGTGACCCGCCATTGTGAGCCCCGGGCTCCCCGTGCCCACCGCCCCCAGAGCCGGCGGGGGGAGGGAGAGCCTGGGTTCAGCCGCCTTCCTGTCCCCCGGCCGGGAGGTTTGTCACCGCGGCCCTTCCCCGCTCCCGGGGAGCTGGTGGTCAGCGGCTCTTGCAAAATTCCCTGGGAGGCTCCTCGTCCCCCCGCCCGCCCCGGCGCTTCCCTGGGCGCATAAAGGGACAGGCGGGGCGGGGGGGCTGCCGGCGCCTCCTCCCCTCGCAGCCCCTTTTCTGGGGTTGCCGTCTGGTGTCAGCTGGGGGTACCCGGGCAGCCCTTCCCTCCTTCCCCTCTCCTCTGCCCCTGGAGCCGCCTGCTTGAGATTCCCCTTCTTTCCGAGGAGATGTGTTAAATGTATTGATAGTCCTTGGAGGAATATTCATCTTCCCTTCGCTAACATCTCCCATCCCCCATCGCAGCCCTGCCTGTATCCCTCGTCCTTTCTTCCTTCCAGATCAGCTCCCCGTCAGCCTTTGGTTAACGTGTGCTCTCGGGGAAAAAAAAAAATATTGGAGAATTAGTGCTTTTCCTGGTTTATTTTAGCTGTTTAATCGGGCTGTTATAATATCTCCGGAGTTTTATCTTGTGAACAATAATTTTGACTGGGCAGATATTGCTGGCACTTCTCAATATAATCTAAATTCTCAACATCAGAATGCGGTTTGACCCGCAGAGGAGCTGAAGGAGAGCGGGTTGGTGCCCTCCGTATCTGTCTTTGTAGCTCCTTTCATTACGCGTCGCTCTTTGGGATTAAAAGCACATCGTTGGCCTTTTAAGCTGCCAGTCTGTGCTAGTGGTCTGGGAACAAAAAAAAGAGAAAAAAATCTCAATGTAAGTGTCGCATCGGGGATTGTCCGAAATGTGGGGAGGAGGCCGCGGATGTTGCGCAAGGCGAGGGGCGTTGGGAGCGCTGGCAGGTCCAGGGTGGAAGAGGAAGTGGACTTTGGGAAGTAACGAGTTCATCCAGGGTGGGGAGGGAGCCCGTGGGAAATCGGCCACGCTCTTTGGGCAGGATTTTGCAAATACTAAAAGTATGCTGCTGAAACGTCTGAGCGTGTGGGAAAGGAAGAGAGAAACGTGTGAAATGAAGAGCGGCACTGGAGCGATAGGACCCTTCTAAATATTCACAGGAGAGATTAAAGGCTGCAGAATTTGACAGAAGCTTTTCATTAAGTCGTAGTTTTAGTGATATAATTGCTATTTAACACAAATTGACATCTTGCCTTATACTGATGAGTCCCTCTTGTTCATGTAAATTATAGAAAGGCTGGCCTAGACTAGTGCAAAATGCGGGACATTTTTAATAATCTCTGTGTTAAGTACTTTGTTCTAGATCTCCTAATCTGCCTCTGTCATTTCATATCAGATAGTAATCCTGCTGTTTTAGCTTTTTTGCAGTCAAATGACATACAATATGTATTTTTGTCATCCTTTCTTTGAAGCAGTGGCATCTCTGTATGGAAAAATAGCTTTTGTTTCAATTTCTCTATGTGATAGTTGTTCCTGTAGCTTTCAACCATACAGACAGTGAGTTTTCCCATTGTTTTCCTGCAGCAGAAAGAATAGAGAATACAGGTAAAAATGAGAAAATAAGATTATAAGAAGTAAAGGGCAAGAGATTTCAGGAGAAAGATGTATTACCTGAAAGAGTGTTAAATGTTTTGGGGAGAATTGTGTTGAAAATTACTTTTATCCTCTTAACACTTTGTATTTCAAACTTTCATGTTTGATTTTTTAATGAGAAATTAAAGGAAAACCATGAAATTAGGATCTTTGGCTCTAATATACTCCTTTATGTAGTAAAGCAGACATAGATTAGTGTGATGATAAGAATCATAATTGCTGATTTTCTTTTTTTTTTTCATTAGGAATGTATTGGGGTATTTGGGGGTTTTTGGGGTAAGTGTTTTAGGGTGTATTTGGCTGTCTTAACAGAGCCATGCTTAGCTCCTCTTTGAAATTATTGAAAAGGAAGAAGGAAAGAGAGGTGAGGGGAATATAAGTTTCAGTATTCTGTTCAGTCAAAGAATTAGCAGATATTTTTGAGGGGTGACAAGGGAGGAAGTTGTGTTTTCTCATTTAAGTGCAGGATGTTCTGTGGCTGTTAAATAGTGGCAAGTTTGTGGAATAGGAATTGCTGCTACTCATTGCTTCATTTCCAAGTCAAAATGGAATCTAAAACATGAGTGGCATAGTGGGTGAGGGCAAATGAAAACAATTCTTTACGTTTAGGTCTTTATTGTCTTTGAATGTGTTGAGTAATAGGCTTAGAGAGTTGTCTATAGGCCTGAGTGAATGAACTAAAAGTACGTGCTGGATGCCAAGGAGTGCTGGAGGAGAGGGTAGAGAAGCTAGAGGTGTGCACAGGTGAGCTGATAAGCCTGGCTGATTGCTATTGAAAGTCCAGAGTGTAGATGACTAAGGGTGCAATTTAATAATTCCATTGACATACCTGGAAATAACTTCCGCTTGCAAAGTGGAAAGTTGATTATTACCCACTCCACCACTGCCTCCCCACCTGCCCCCAGTAACAAGATAAATTCTATAATCTGGGCACCGGTAGCTAGTTTGTTGCTGGAAATCAAATGTATTTAATTAATTTGCACTAGGAAGTAAGCAGGACTTATTAGTAGGTCAGTACTCTGGGTGTGCACAGTTAGGATTAAATGAAGTGGATAGTTTGAAAACAGGACAGACGTGTCTGTAGGCCTTGCCAGTAATCCTATATATGTGGATATGGGGTAAATAGGCTTTTTCCTAAAATAATACAGGTTAGGATTTTGCTACTATGGTTGCAGTACATCCAGGAGTATAGTTTTTCCTGTGTTTTTGCTGACATTGGTATTTGGGTAGAAGGAAATAAGTATAAATTACTTCCTCTTGATGTTTCATGCTCTATGAATACAACCAGCGTGGTCTAGGTTCTGAATTTATTTGTAATGAACATGTATCTTACATCAAACAAGGGTTGGAAGTCAAAGTTCCATATAGAAGAAAACAGCTATTCTAGAATTTAGAAAAATTTTGATAAATATTTGCTAATTTCTTTTTAAATTTTAATTTATCCACAGTTAACACATTTTTGTTTTCTAATGTTATAGTCATGACAAAAGCATTCTGACACTCATTTCTCTTGTTTGATGTAGGTTGCCATTGTTATAGGAGAACCGAAATATGAATAGTGTGAAGTTTTACCTTCAAAAATTATATGTTTCAATTGCTTTGTGGTATACAACAGTCTTGCTTCATCTTTTGAGTTATATATCTGGCTAATCTGTTGCCATGGAACATCATATATGGCTGAGAATGTTCTTTTTTTTTTGTGATAGATACTATGTAGGGGACCTCCAGCTGCTGTTTGGAGGTGGTGGTGTCAAAATGATCTTGTCTTACATCATCAGTATAAATAATAATCATTTTTTTAAACAACTCAGTTATACCTAGTCACAGATCCCTTTATACTTTTCATTTAAGAGGGCACAGGTAACTAACTCAACTAAATATTGTGTGTCTGTGTTCTGTTCAATCTGTCTAAACTGAAACTTTTAGGTTTGGACATAGTAAAGTACTCAAGTGCTGTTTTCTTAAGTATGAAGGGAATTTGAATGGTTTGAAACAGGTAAAAAACTACTTTCTCTACTTTTTACTTCTCATTGGTTTTGGCTTTGATATTTTTTTATTTAAGCACTTCTAACTGATTGTTTTGTGAAAATGATATTTTAAAAAATGGGAGACAGAATGTGCTTGACTTGTAAGGATAAAATACAGCTGATCATAAGAAGTGCTACACTACATTTTATAAAACTTGCTTTGTGTATTTTTTTGAGGCTTTTGTCTTCGTTTTGTTTTTTTTTGCTGATTTTTTTTCAGGAAAAGGCATAATTTCTAAAGTGCCTAAAGGCTGCTTAAAATGAATGAACAGTCCACACTGTACTAAATCACTGATTAAAACCACTAAGATACATAGTGAAAATCCACATACTGATGCCAGTCATGACATAGATTTTGTTCTGGTTCTGAACCAGCATTAAGGATACCTGAAATGCCTATTCAACTGCAGCACTTCAGAATGCCCCTCTTAAAAGCTTGTCTGTGTATTAATGTGCATTTGCATAAGCCTTTCTGATTCAAATATTATTAGTGCACCTCTTGAGTATCTGTGAAGATATCTTTCAAATTTATAAGGCAGGCATATAATCTGGAAACATATAAAACATTTATAGTTTTTTTACTATCGCTGCATTTTTTTTTAAGGTCCCACCGCACAGACATTTTTTGGAAGTGATGTTTTCTAGAATCTATTTAATGAGTTTTGTGCTTGTAATATATTGTTAGAAACACTAATGCTTTGTCAAATGTGTTGTAAATTGCATGCTGTTTTGTCAAGAGATATTATTTGTATCTGGAAAGGTTAAACTGGGAAAAATGCTTTGGTAGAATCAACTAGATGGTAAACTGTTTCTTGAAACTTCAAATCCAGAATTTAATTGGTGAGAGCAGAGGTTCGTGTGGAATTCTTGTAAATTGGGTTCTTTTGTAAAAACATCAACTGAGCACTTATTTTCCCTAAAGTGTGGCAGAAGGAGTAATTGCCTTGGAGAAAATGACCCATAAGTGTGTTGTACAGTTGATCAGTTATAAGAAACTCTGCTCTTAGCAATGAGTTAATAGGTCATAGGCAACTGTCACTTTAGATATGCCTTGTGCATTTTTATCATTTCAGGGTTAAATAATGGATCTGCTAGTAGTCACCTTTCATATTACGCTTAAATTTGCCTGTAAATATATTTTTAACATTTTGTTTCCATTAATTGTATTTCAGCTAGATGGTGTTAATTTGTATGTGAGGGACACACCCCAGCACATCACTTCATTGTGTGTGGTTATGGTCATCGAGGCCGTTCATAAAGCTTCTTTTACATGGACTAAATCTGGTTGGAGCAACGTGACTGAATAGTCATTTCAGTAAACCCAAACTTTAGAGTCTTCTGAATTTTTGTGAAATACTGTTCATTCAATGTTATATGAAAATGCAGTTTTACATGAACAATCATTCAGTTTAAATATTCAGCTTCTTTGTCCCCTTCTGAGGAAATGAGTGCTGTTCCTTTTGCTTCAAAGATGCCATTCTGAATTTTCATAGGGGCAGTTGAATGCAGCCACAAAGCTGCTGTAGTGACCCTGGGGTATAGGAACTTGCAAACTCTGCCTAAAATTGCTGTTCTTTCAGCACATGAAACTAAACCAAGTCAGTTAGGCAATGCTCTGGGTTGTGTCAAATAGCTTGTGTGGTAATAAGTTCTGTTTGCTCACTTTCCAAAGACAGCAGTGTGTAAGTCTGCTGTTCTCATGGGTAAAGGATTGTGCACTTCAAATAATTTAAATAGCATGTCAAATACATAGATTTTTTAATTCTTACCTCAATTCTACAGCACCTTTTGCTGTGTTTAGTTATATATGTATACAGATAGATTCTTATCAGTAGATACCCATATATGGATATGTCTCATGTGGCCATAATTCATCAACCTTAGACCCTAATCTATAGTTCTGTAGCTCCAGGTGCATGCATGGTTGTATGTCTATGTACTGCTCTGCATATGTGTCGCGTACACTATAGTATGAATTTCTTGGTTTGAATTGCATGTGATTTACTTTAAAATTGTGGTAGGTTCAGATTGCTTTTCCTTGATGCTGTTATAGCTAAATGTAAATTATCAGCTCTGCGAGCAGGGGAAGGTTAGGCAGATATTCAGATCATGAGTGCAACAAAAGATCGAGGCTTCTATATTAATCTTTTTAAGCCATTGGTTTGTAATAAACAGAAATTATGTTATATCTTCTTCACTGTTACTATTTAAGATCCTTGGATTTTCCATTGTGTACTCCTACAGTTTGACTGTAGTATGCTTAGTAGTAAGGACTTCCTGGCATAGGGAAAATAGTAATCCATTTCTTAGTGTTGGGAAAACATGAAACTGTAGGAGTACCTTGGGTATGCATTTCTAGAACTGAAATCAGATGGTAGATGATGTTTTTTTCTTGGTCTTTTAAAACAACCTTCTGTTAGGGAGAGGCATCAGTGTTAAAGGTCAGATAAGGAACTGAGTAAAGCACAGTGAATTAGGTGAGCAGGAGCTCTGTGCCATTAGGAAGTGCAGTGTTTGCACTGGTGTTTTCCTCAAGCTGTTGTAGTCCATAATTGCTGTGGTTGTGCCAGCACAGGCTTGGATAACTCAGCTGTGTGTGTTTGCCCTAAATGAAGCATGGACATGCATTTCTATTCCATTTAACTAGCACGTGAGTGTTGCAGAGAGATTAAGCTTTTTGTTTTCTTGCTTCATCTGACAAAAAAACTTGCTAATATAAACTGGTGAATTATTTGTTCAAATTTGGTCAATCAGAATGTGTTTGTGAAAGGAGAGCGCTCTGGTGTGGCTGTGGAGTTTTGGATCTGGAACCTGGAGCCTCAGAGAGCAGCTGTATTGTTGGAGCTGTGTCTGGATCCCACTGCACCTTCAACACACCAGACTGTGTTCAGATCCAACATTGAGGAGACAATATGAGTGCAAAGCCAGTAGCTTTGCTAGGGAAGCTGAGAGTGCAGCCAGGTAAGGAAAGAGTTGTAAGAGCAGAAGAGCACAGTCAGGTCTGTCAGGCTTTAGGGCTGTTCTTCTGGGTTGGAAACTGTTGTTTCAAAGTATCTCTGAATACTGGTGTCAGGATGTTCGGGTCACTGAGGTCTGCATAGGAAAGTTACTGCCTGTGTCCCTGAGGGCCTTGTTCTGGCTACCCTTTTGTCATCAGCTTTAGAATGAAAAAGTTCTTACACAGCTAAAAAGATCGAGTAGAGAAAAATGTTTCCCAAAAGGTACCAGATAAATAGAGGTATAAATGGATGACCTAGTTGAGCTGACCTAATTTTTGCTCTTATCTGTCCTCCTACAAGCCAATACTTTTAATTTCTTTAAAAGGCAATTTTATTGGTGTTAATTTATGGGAAGATTCAAAGGCAATATTGTCCTAATGGAAGTGTTTTATGAAAGTAAAACCTAGAAGAGTTGAATTATCAGCTCTAAAAAGTAGTAAGGCACTTACTTCAGTGGGGGAAAATAGCTGACTATTATGAGACAACTGAAGCTATGAATGATGATGCCTCATGGACTACACTTGTCATTAGGAACAAAAGCAAATAAAGAAATGTTTCATTCATTCATTCAGATTTCTGGAAGGAAGCATCAATAGTTTTGAAGGAAATCCTACCATAATCCTTCTGACTGTTAATTTTTTATATTAGTTTTACTTCTGACCTCCCTTAGTTCTGCAGAAAGAACTGAATTGTCTAGTGTTAGGAATGTGCCAAGGGCAAACACGAGTAGCCTGCAAAGTTTAAGTGCTGTATGGATTGGTTGGATTTGCTGTGATTTGGGGAAATCTTAACACAGTTGTTAGATTCTTAAGGGTATCCATATGACTTGTGGGGTTTTTTTTTGGCTGAAGGGCTATCAATATGCTTCATATTTTACATGTTGGGGAGCAGGCCTTGATTCCTAAACATTATTGAAATTTACTAGTTTTAATTGCCTGATCTTTGCAATGGTTTTTGGTGTCTAAAGTCATGGGTTGGAAAGCATCAGTCTCTAAGGGGAAGTTAGCTTAGTTAAAACCATATTGCTTTAAAGAATGTATGTAGTACTTTAATCTCTTTCATTTAGTTATGACACTGAACTTGTCATTTTTAAACAAACTTTTTTACATTAACTTCCTTTCTAAGTAGTCTTGTAAGGTGTATTTGGGTTTGTTTTTCTAGGGTCAGAGTTCAGTGGTATCCTCTTGAACAATTCTACATCTTGCTGCATTTGTCTTGCTGTCTTGTCATTCTCGCTGCTTCATGTGGATGCCATCTGCTTTTTGTTTTTCTTCTGAAAACACAGAGATGTTTTTTACTCTGTGATCATGGGAAGAACAGCTTCTATGTGGATGAGTGGGAGAGTGAGGTTTTTGGGGTCTGGAGAGGTAAATGGCCACCTTCCATCTGTGCAGCTGGGCTGCAGTGGGAACAAGGGGCCAAGGCGTGTTCCTCTGGGCAGCTGATACAATCGAAGAGAGGCTGAAAGGAATGTGGTAGATGAGTGGTGTCTTATGTTCCTGCTTCTATTGAGGTTGGGCAGTCAGCACTTCTGCTATTGTTGCTATCCTTGCTATCTTTCTTATTTGCTTTAAGGTCAATGTCATGGATGAGGAGTTAATTTCTTGTGCTGAGCTAGACTAGTTCTAGGTTCTGGTTCCTGCAAGTTTTTCCTGGACTTACTGTCATGATTTCTGGCTACTTGTCACAGTTGGGAGTCTCAGGGGCCTGTTCCAGAATTTTCATATTGTTTTCCATTGTTAATTACATTTTTAAATACGTTTCATTTTCCATTATGATAGTGTGGTATTATTTTTATGCTCCTGGTAGTTGTTGGAGGACACAACTATCTTTGAACAACTCAGTTCCAAACTGAAAGGATGTTTCATGGGTTTCCTGTCCAAGTGTTCAGAGGACTTGTCAGTGTAGATTATGCATCCTGTTTAAATGACTGATTGCTCTGGGAACTGCACTGCTCTTGAGAAGCCTGAATAGTGTTCTACTCTGTCCTAAATGTTTCACTTCTTATTTGACTATGTTTGACTCTGTAATGCATAACCCTGTGATGGAACAGTGTCTTTTTTCCCCTGAGGTGTTTGGGTAGCACATGTGGTACTAGGGTATAGCTTCCTACTTACACAAATGTTCTTATTGGATTAGTTGTCCAGTTGTTTCACTGCACAAATCCGGGAGATCAATTAATATAAAAAGCAGAACAGACAGAGATGAACAAGTGTTAGGAATAGTGCACTGCTCTTAGACTGTGCGTAGGCTGGGTTGGAAGTTGATGACTGGCTACTCTGTGAGTGAGTAAAATTAATCATGGAAAGGTTCTCAGTGGTAAATATATCATGTCCTGCATATTTGCAGTGCACAGCTCTTTTTTTTTTTTTTTTTACTGTTTTTACACGTGTAGAAAGTAAGTCTTAATTTTTCCTTTATTTTCTACTTCAATCTTTACCTTCATGCATGGGAAGCAGCATTACAACTGGACTGCTTTTGTTATTACTTACTCCCTCATGTATATTCTGATAATTTTAGCAAATAGGCAATTGTTAATTGAAATGAATACAGTTGTCCAGTAGGAATACTCAGGGGAAACATTTAGCTCAAAATAAAGCTGGAAAATGAAACACTGCTCTGGAGGGAAGGGCATATGTAGGTTAGTTGAACTGCTCCAAGAAACTGAGAATTCCTGCAGAGTTGAATTAATTATAAATTGCCTATAGGGCAACACCCCTACTGCACAAACTGCTAAAGGAAGGAAATAATCTCTTAGATACTGTGAATGTTCCCAGATAGTTCTAAGTATTCAACAGTCACTTCTAAGATTTCAATTTTAGTGGTTTAGGTGGTTAAACAAAACTGTGTGGATTTTTATTATAACCAAATTGAACTGTAAAATTAATTTTAAGTCATTTTCTCAGAGGTTGCATAAACAGAACTGGGATGTTAATGGACATATAGGGAACTATATGTAAATGTTAATGGAGAAAAATGACTGATTTGGGGCAGGTAGAAAGAACTTGGAAAGTACTACAGGCACACACTGGAATTTACTTTAGTAAAGAAATACAGTGTTTTATAGATGCTCTTGGTGAAGACTAGGCCCAGAAGGGAGAAATACATTGTGTTTCCTTTAATAGGTCTTTGCTACAGAATTGCATTAAGTGCTACACGGGCACTTAAAGTGGGACATGAGTCTGCTTTTTAAACTGAATGCTCTGAAATAAGTTATTAAGTTGCAGGTTAAGCCCTATCACAACCTTTTATACTTTCCTTATAAACAGAAGAACTTCTCCAGAGGCTATTCCACCGAACTGCTGTGGAAATGCCCTGGCGTTCTGTAGGAACACTGCTACAGTTGCTTCTTCAACTGGTGCCATCTATTTTCTTAATATATTGACTAAGATGATGAAATGTCATCAGAAATTACAAAAATAAATGTTTAATTTCTTTTCCCTTTTGTGGTGAAAACGCGACTTGCAAATTGTCTGAGATGTCAACTTCCTATTTTTGTTGTTCTGAAAAGAGCAGGTGAGACTGTGGCAGAGAAACCTAGTTGCATTTTTTTACAAATTACAGAAATCGATAGCCTGTTGATAAATTATTTAAAGTGAGAGGCCAATAACACTGAAAAAAATGTGTGTATCCCAAAGTCAGAAAGCTGTTGCCATAAATTAGTGTGACTTCCTAAAGAGGAGGAATATTTCTTTCTAAAATGCTAGCTAATTCCATAACTAATTCTAATATGGAATAGCCTGAATATGACTTGCATTTGGTACCTTATACATGATTAAACACTATAGTACTTTGGGTGTAAAGCTGTAGGAACATGTCTTTCTGGCATGGCAATTTAAAAAGCGTTAGCACTGTTTAAATTGGTGATTGTGTGAAAATGAAGGCAGCATCCTGTTTCTCCAGCCTTACAGCATACATAATGTGCTTCCCTTCCTGTATTCATAGAAAAAATATTCCCTGTCTGGTACAGTAGGACAATATGATCATCCACTGAAACTATGTGGATATAAAAATCTCAATGATGATGTCTTTAGCTCTATGGAGAAAGAAAACTTCCAGATATTTAAAGTGTATATGAGGTCAGGATATGTTTAGAGGTGAGAAAAGCAGCAATTAAGTAACAAGGGAATTCAGTGAAGGGATATAAGTAGGTAAAGAACTGATTTATTTGTAGAGACAGTACCTTTCAAACTAAAAATGACTGTGACTTTTTGCTAGGTAGAGGATAATGTAAACCATGTCAGGGAGCCATTGGAATTGGCTTTTGTAAATAAATGCAAAAATGAGTTTCTTCTATTCTTTGAGTGTCGTGTGGTTTATTTTTTATTGGACTCTTGTATTGCTTACCACTTTAACATCCCCAGAACTGATGAAGTCAGGAGTTTCCCAAATTGTGTACTGATGGTGTAGATGGAATAGTTTGCATAGAACACCTGGATAAGATAAATGATAACAAAGCAGACATTAGTTATTTGTTGTCTTGGGGTCTTTTTCCTCCCTCCTTCCCCTGCTAGCAGATTTTTTTTTTAGTGTAGTACTGGAAAGTTTGTTGTGTTTATTGGTGACAGCTGAGAGGGTGGAATGTTGTTCTTATGGGAATGTGGCTGTATTGGTTTTGCATGGCCTGATTTTGGTAGTGGGGGGGGGCACAGGAGTGGCTTCTTTGAGAAGCCACCAGAAGCTTCCCCCACATCCAACAGAGCCAATGCCAGCAGCTCCAAGAGGGACCCATTGCTGGCCAAGGCCAAGCCCATCAGTGATGGTGGCAGCACCTCTGGGATAATGTATATAAAGGAAAACCCCCAAAAAAGTTATTGTGCAGAAGTAATTGTGGCCAGAGAAGAGCAGAGT